>NW_026775576.1:57449654-57777049 GCF_030987335.1 Cornus florida
GCCCTAATTTTTAAAATCAGATTTTCAGACCTTCTTCCTCCTCTTGGCTGGCAGCCATGGGAGCCCAAGGGGATGCCTTCACTCTTTCTTTTCTTCTCATCCACTTGATTTCCTTGGTAGAAATCCTTCGGCCTTAGCATTTGTTGTTCGTTTCGTCGTGCTCTACCATTACCCCTTATTAGAAACCATTTTTAGCCAAGTTTTGAGTTTGGGTTTGAGGCCAATTTTGGATTTTCATGGGGCTTCTTGGGGATTCATATAGATCGTGTTGTTCCCAATGAAACCCTTCTGTTTCGGCGGATTCAGAACACTTTTTTTTCGGTGGGCCTTTGAGGTTTTCATCTCAAATTAAGGTAGGAGGTGTTATAGGTTTAATTCTTGCTATATAACATGTTATTGATGCTTATACAACTTGATTGCATGCTTAAATATGAAATCTAAAAATTTTATTATTTAGTTTTCTTGTATTGGATTTGATTTTCCCGGTTGCTCATGACTTATTTTAAACATGTAGCATGGTAATATAATGCTCTATAATATGGTCATTGACATATATTAAATTGAGGGAATTTGAACAAGTATTAAAGATTTTATTTAATATTTATCTTGAATAAAATATAAAATCATATGGCCTTAACTAGATCAAAATTAATATGTGTTAGCATATTAAATTAGGCCTTAGCATACTCTCCAACATAGTTGAATTTGAAAGTAATTGGAGATGTTTTGAAAATTAGTAATTTTTAGTTAATTTGATTAATTAATTTGCCCCGAGTGCATTATTCACTCCATTTGAATTCCGACTTGATATTCTTGATCTACATGCCATATAGCTTCACATATATTTGATTTAGAATATTCGGTGAGGTTTTGAAACCTTTCATTTAATTAATTTCCTTGTTTAAGATTTAATCCTCATGGTGATATACAACTTGGAATTGAATTGTGGCATGCTAGAAAATTAAGTTTTGGTGTGGTTGTTCACATATATTAAATTGGGATTAATTGCATGAGAATTGCAGCCTTTATTTTATATTTAACTTTAGCGAAAGTTTAATTTACATAGGTGTAACTTGCATGAAATAAGCTTGTAATGTGATATTACATTAGTCCTTGGCATGGTCTCTAAGATATGTTAAATTGAGAGCATTTGGTTAAGTTTGAAAATCTAGAGATTTTAATTAAAAGAATTAATTCAAATCTATTTTGTGGTCCCATTAGCTTAATTAAGGTTTTAACTTGATATTTGTATTGATCATGACTTGTTTACTTGTATGTATTAATTTGGGACTATTTGAAGTTGTTTTAGAACCTTAGGATTTAAATTAGCATGATTTAATTAAATTTCTACCTTGTTGTTGTATTTAAACTCATGAGCTTATGTTTTCAATATTGAATATATTGTTATCATGCGTAATGATTTGCACACTTCATATTTAACATCATTCATGCATAGTGTGTAACGAATCGCACACTGAAGATTCGGCATTCATCATATCATATTAGTTGTGGATTTAGAGCATGTATTGTATAGGTTTCCAAATTTGGTTGTGCTTGGTAGATAGTTAATTATCTTGCATATTCCTGTTGATATATGTATTGTTGCACAACTTGTTGATTTTGGAAACTTGGGGATGTCGTTGTTTGGCTATGGCTAGGATGTGGTTCTAGTATGGGGGATAGTCCCTCTATATAGTCTAGTGCACACATAGGGAGGTTACCCATGGGCTAGTAACCCTAAAGTAACTATGTTGTCTGTCTAATCCGGCGTGACGTCCAAGTATCCACTTTGTTTGATTTCGCATTTCAATGTTGGCTAAATTGCATTGATATTGAAAATCGTGTTTTGACGTTCTAATAAAGCATAGGATTGATCCTATTGATTCATTTATAACTTAGACGTTAGGTGGCATGACCCACTTCTATTGTTTTCGTGCTTTAGATTCCAAGCTGATAGCTTTAAGAAATTGTATTTTGTTGCCTTGTATAATATGCTTTTATGTGGTTAGACTGCATTGAAGTTGTAATTTGCGTTTTGATTGTTTAGCATGACCTAGGATGATTCCTTAGACTTATTTAGAACATAGACGTTAGGTGACATGATCACTTTAGTTGTTTCTGTATTCGAGATTGCAAGTTAATACCTCTGAGAACCTATATCTTGTTGCTTTGTATAACATGTTTCCATATTGTTTAAATGGCATAGATGATGTGATTTATGCTAGAAACACTCTAAGGTAGCTTAGGATACTCCCTGAGTCTCCTTTCGATATAGACGTTAGGTGGCATGAACCCCTTTAACATATTTCACCTTAAGGTGATAAATTTGTAAAATGCTAGGTCGATGCATGCTCATCTCCTACGAGTAGCTTTATGTTACTCACCCCTACGATACTGGGGCATATTTCAGGTACGAAGACTTGGTTCATGATGCCTAGCATTCCTTGGATGTCGTGTAGCTCTCAAGTTTCCATTTCATGCAAATGTTAGCATGAAATGTCATTTTGTAGACTTATATGTCAAAATATGTATATTTGATTCCATGTATGTAATGTATACTTAAGTACACTTCTTTCAATGTATTTGATATGTATGAGATGAGGCCGGAGGCCAATGACCAATATATTGTGTTCTATGTACTTTTTAACTTCATGAAATATTGTGAAAATCTTGAAAAATCGCAAGTCATTGCTTCACCATGGTTGCATCGGGTGTGGGAATTCCATTTTCATTATTTCATATGGTCTTATTAATCTTGTATGAAGTGTGGCCAAGGGCCAAATGGTCATTTGACTCCATTTTACATTTTTGGATTCCATGTTTTCCGTTCCAAGTCCATTTTTGCCTTTTTGCCCGTTAGGGGGGTCGGATTTTGCATCGGCTATATTTTTAAGTTGTGGACCATTGTAGCACGTCCAAATAGGTAAGTTACGTTTGCGTACATAGTTGTTTCCAGGCAAAACCTCATCATTTGTGTTTTGAGCCTCCTACGATTTCATTTTGCGTTTTTGTTGCATATTCTGATCTAGGGGTATTCTAGACTTTTCAATTCAGTTTTATTCCCTTCTTTTAACATGGTCGAATAGAAAACTCAATTTCAAAGGGGGTTTCTTCTTTGTGTTTTTGCAAAAAAAATCATCTAGGCCTCCAAATTCAGCCTCTGTTTTGTCTTTTTTTTTTTTAAAAAAAAAAAACACATAGTAGCTTTTGGGCTGCTGGAAGCCGTGTGTGTGCCCAGTGCGCGCGCGGCGTGCATGGAGGTGCGCATGGGCGCGCATGGGGGGCTGTCATGCCCCCTCGTCGTGCCGCCGCGACATCAACTCTTCTTTTGGGCTTTTCTCCTTCGTCCAGACTCCGATTCAAGTGAATTTTTTTTTGAACTTGACTAATTTTTCGCTATCTTTCCACCGGTATACTCGGTTTCACCCAGTTCTTCCTGGATAATTTCCGTTTTATCCTTTTTGCCTTAAGTGCTCGTTTTTCTTCGTCATGCCGTTTCTCCTTCGTCCGGACTCTGAATCATGCGATTCTTGAGTCCATCTTGATTTTTTTGTTGTCCTTCCAACAGTATGCTCAGTGGCACCTGAATCTACAATTTTTAGAAATGACTATTTTACCCCTGGGGGCTTATTTGCCATATTTTTTATCTTTTGCTTCCGCATCAGTTCTTGTTGAGTTCCACGACCTCATGGAAGGTCACTTTGACTTCTTAGAGTCTTGTTTTCTGTTTTTGCTTCCGCATTCGGATTTGTTATCAGATAATCCTTACGATTCATCACAGGACACGCTGGCCTAAAAACCAAGGTCGTCACAAAAAAAGAAAGAAGAAAATTAGAGAAATAGAGAAGAGGAAGAAAAAAAGAGAATAAAAAAAAAATAAAAAAAGGGCGAGATATAGAGATTAGAGGAAATGAAGAGAGAGAGAGAAGAGGAGAACTGGAGAAGGGAAAAAAAAAAAAAAAAAAACAAAACTGACCTGTTAATTTGATATAGACCCAGAAAAAGAAAGAAGAAAATCAGAGAAATAGAGAAGAAGAAGAAAAAAGGAGAATAGAGAAAAAAAAAAAAGGGCGAGATATAGAGATTATAGCAAATGAAGAGAGAGAGAGAAGAGGAAAAGAGGAGGAGAACTGGAGAAGGAAAAAAAAAAAAACAAAACTGACCTGTTAATTTGATTCGGTAATTCCTAGCCGGACGGACTGGTAGCCCTCTCCTCTTCTCTTCTCTTCTCTTCTCTTCTCTTTCTTTCTCTCTTCTCTCTCTTCTCTTTCTCTTTCCCACTCCCACACGTCTTTATTTCTGCTGCAGCCTTTGCTCTTGACCAATTTGTTTTGTTGACTGTTGGGAGACATTGCTTTGCCAAGTCACAAGAAGACAACTTTTCTTTTTGTACTTTAAGTTTCCATTTTGTACTCTTTCAGTTTCCAAAAGCTGTAACTATATATATATAATAATATAAAGTAAACAAACAAACACAAAGTACACGTAATACATCAAGCAAATATACGAAGGAGCATAGAATATATGAAGCGCGCCTCTTAAACTATCTAAGGCGCAGCTCAGGCGCGCGCCTAGTGAAGGTCGCTACGCCTGGGCTAGCATGAGGCGCATAAGGTGCGCCTTGCGCCTCGGCGCACGCCCAGGCACGCTTTTAATAACACTGACCATGTCTCCTTGAATTTTTAGGCAAATTTCTTTTCTTCGGACTTTCCTGTTTGGTCTTAACTTCTATGGCGTCATGGCCCAGGATTTTAGGATTTCGTGAGCTATATTTCAATACATATATATATATGCACACACATACACACACACACACATATATATCCAGAAATATACATGCCTCTCTAAACCGTTACCCACTTCCTTCTTCTTCAGCAAACACAGTTGACTTAATGAAATAAATGTTGAAGCCTCCTAAAAATAAGGAGAGAATCCAGCCCCACGTTATGCTTCTTTTGACTTGGTCAACTTCAGTGCTACCAATTTTGGTGAATCTCCATGTACTTGGGATTCTTTTGGAAATGCAACACCTTCTATAGTAACAATTCCCTAAGGAATTAATAAGTCGTGGTAAGTCCCACGAACTCGCCATGTGTTGAAAATCGATTGGTTGGACGAACCTTGTCTTGGATGATTGTATGAGGTTGCATATAGGATAGTGTTTCCATGCAATCCCTATATTCCAAATAGGAAAAAGTGGGCCATTGTTTTAAAGATGGTAAGTCTTAATAGGACTCACCTCTTTCCTTATAAAATAGAAAAACTCCATATAGTAGGATTGTATTGGTCCACTTTCAATTACTACATAATATTACATAGCTTCCAATAATAACTTATTAGAGTTGCGATCCAGCATTGTAAGTTCCATTGGAACTCGGCACATGTCACCTTTCCATTAGGCCAAATATAATGGACCAAACATTGAGTTTATTGATTGTTATGATGTCTATATGCAGTCTGATATTGGTCAAAGAGGGCTTGTATGCCGAATTCATGCTAAATTTGGATTTTTAAATTTTTTTTATATCAGTTGGTAGCCTGTGGTCCACTTTGTCAGGAAAGTTACAATTTGATGATTTTGATTCCTAGAATGCTCCACTTTGCACATGTTCACACTTGCATACATTCTATGGGATAGAAACTTGAAATCTTATTCTGATTTATGTTAAACTAAAATGAGCAAGTGAATTTGATGATTTTTAAAACCAAGGTACAAAAAGAAACACCAAAATGGTATGTATGTAATGAAAAAAAACATGAATGAAAAGAGTTTCTCACAAATGTGAAAAAAAAAAAAAAAAAAAAAAATGTCAAGTTTGGGTCTATATCTAGATTGCTTGAGCAATTAAGTCCTTAAGGGTGTTTTAATACCTAATACCCTAAAACCATCTAGTTTGGGAGCCATTGACTGAAAGTTCGTTACATATATAAGTGGTTTAGGTTGCCTAGATTACTTGAACAATTAGGTTCTTAGGGGTGTTTCGACACCTAATGCCCTAAAATCATTTGGTTTGGGAGTCATTGGCTGAAAACATCGTTACATGAGTGATTTAGAAAACTTAATAGACCTGATATTACACAGTACCCTTTTGAAAAGAAAAAAAAGAGTGATGAATGAAAAAAATGCATACCGGTAGAAAATTAGAAAAAAATTACCTTGGGGATCAGAATTTGAAAGATTTATTTGTGAATTGAGGAATAGCATGAGTTAGATATAAGTATGGATAGTAAGCCACATGTTTAAAATTGTGAGTTCACTATTAAAAAGGATTTTGGGGATCAGGATTGTTAAACATATGATTAAACTGATATATAGGGACCATGACTATTAATATGATATTGAGAGTTTGAGATTTTTCTTGTTTAATATAATTCTTTATACTTGTTATATTTAACTGATTGATGCATTGCTAGGATATTATGATATGAAAATAGGTTAAAATGAGCTTACCGTGTAATTAAGGCACTGATTTGAGATATTTGTGGGTACTATAACCAGAAACCTCACAAAACTACAACTCGTCCACTAGGGGTAACCTAGGGGTTTAAAGGCTTGTTGTATAAGCTAAATGCAACTGTAATTCCCATGAAAGTGGCTTTTTAGTTCTATATTGCTAAGGGACTAGCAATATGTAAGTTTGGGGGTGTGATAAGCGTTGAATATTGCATATTCAAGTCCCTAAATATACGTATGTTAAGACCTTAAGTGATACTTCTATCTAGTTTTAGATTGATTTATGTTTATTTTGTGTTTGTAGGTACTTTCCCAAAGAAACGGTTAAAACTGAGACTTTAAGATGAAAAGACTGATATAGAAGCTTACAGAGTTGTTGCCGATCATCCGGAGCAAGCTGAGAGTCAAAATGGTGAAACATGGAAGAATTCAAGAGCCAAGGCTCGAGCCTCAGTTCCATGGCTCGAGCTTAACAGAAAGAAGAAAGAAAATTCACTAAGGTAGTAAAGCTCGAGCCACCTACCTGAAAGCTTGAGCCCCAATCTTCAGAGCTCGAGCCCAACCTTAGGGTGCTTAAGTCTTTACCTAAAAGCTCGAGCACATTAGGCGTCGGAATGTTAAAAATTGCTTTTGAAAAGCCTTGCTTCCATGACCTCGTGCCAAGACTTAAGGGATCGAGCACTATTCCATAGAACTCGAGCCCAGAACAAAGAAGCTTGAGCTCCAGACCTAGGGCTCGAGCACTATGAAGAAGAATCGAACACTGTTAAAAGTAGAAATCCAAAAATATTATAAGTGTTGATGAAAAAGACGCTTCGAAAAAGATTTAAAGAAATTTGACCAAGTATAGAAGCTAGGGCTCGAGCCCTATTCCTGAAAGTTTGAGCCCTGTTCCAAAAATCTCGAGCCTAAGCTTCTAAGCTCGAGCTCTCAATGACAAATTAGACTTTTTATATGCGGGATTTGTCTTTATCAAGGCTTATTTCATCTAATATGGGCCTAGATGATACCAGAAGACCTAAAAGCCCATCAGAACCTTAATAGAAGTTAATTCTTCTATTAAATAAGGCACAAGGCCATAGAAAAGCTGTCTTTCAATTTATTCTGAATCCTCTCATATTATGGTGGCGGTTTTTAGGGTTTCTGTAGTGCTACAAGGTGAAGATCATGAGAAGAAAAGTGCAGTCCATGACGATGAAGACTACAACAACACGGATGATATCTTGCATCGTCATGAGTAGCTAATTCCTCTCTTGGGGCATTGATGTAACCCGATCTAAGTACTATGGTTTGATCGTTCTAACTTTGGGAATTTAATGATTTATATATTTTGATTGCATGATTATGAGTAATTGAGTCACATTAATTGGTATTTTAATGAAATAATAGTTTTTGAGTAATTATTACCCTATCTTAGATATAATTGTTCTTAAATTATTCTCAACACATTCTTATTGGACGATATCTGGTGGAGTCCTATCGGACATAAGAATGGAGATCATGCAATGATATTCCACCATTTTTCATGAATGAATATTTTCATAGTCTATGCTTAGGAAAGATGGATTATACTGCAAAATTAGTTAGAAGTAGGTAGGTGGATAGTTCACGCTAATCGCAGATAGGTTGTAGTTAATTTAAATTCATGAAACATCTTTCTTTAAAAGCAAATTAAATGAATGTTATTGAGTTTAATTCATATGATATATAAATCATTGAAATCCCAAGGGTGAACGGTTAACCATAGTACGAGGTTCACGGTGAAGTTAAGCCCTAAGACTCTTTCTCTCTGACCTCTTTACCTTAATTTAGTTATGTTTGTGACAAACAATCAATCAAAACATTAATTATCTTTGAATCAAAATCTATTTAATTAGAAATTGAATAAGTAAAACTCATCTCTTTGTGGGATTGACACCTTCTATATAGTTCTATCTTACAAAGATTCGTACTATTGCAAGTGGTATATTTTGACACCTACACATTAGGTCAATGAATAATGAATGAACTCTTAAGGTCATCTTGAGGTTTAGTCATGTGGTTTTCTCTTAAAGATTGTGTGAGAATATTACTTAAAGCTTAAACCTGAAGACAAGAATGACTTAACACAATGTTGTGTCAAAGTTCAGTGCCGTTTCTATGTGAGTATGATGATGTGTGTTACGTGTGTGTGATTTCACTGGTTATGTTTGAAAGTGAGATTCATTTAGGAATGATATTGATATGATTTTTCATTGACATTAATGCCATTCATTTCAAAATTATGAATCCAATGAGCTTGAGTGGTTTGACCATTTGATCCATGAATTGTATTTTGGAGACTTATACTGGTGTGTCGCCGCAGTAACACTTAAAAATGTACAAAAGATAGTGAATGTGCAATGTAGCCAAGTTTTACATTTATAAATGCTACTATTACCATTAACTAAAAATATAGCAATGGTGAGTAGGATCGTCCCAAGGGATTGGAGGGCTACTAGTAATGGAAACAATGCTTAGGGTTAGTAGGTTGAGTAATTAAAGGTAGGTTGTTTGGTTGATTAAACTACAATTAAGATTAAACAAGATCAATATAAAACAAGTAATTAAAGGATAGAGAAAACAAGAGAGAAAGGTCTTGGGACTTAGAGATCACCACTAAGTATCACCTTTCTATACACTCAATTCATAATTAATGAGGGGGAAAGCATATGTTGCAACAATAGTGAGTATGTGTGGTTGTTTTAACAAGCATGGATGACCAATTAAGTATATATTGTCTAAACAACACAATGAATAGCGCAATACATCAAACTAAGTCATTAATCATTCTTTAAGCTCACAATCTAAACACATCACATAATTAGAGAAATATACTACTTGCATTCATAAGTATGGAACATCAAACAATAAGCATGGATTGTCCTCCCATTTAACAACTAAGGTAGCTACACTACATCTAAGCTAATGACATGGAAATTAAACTAATTAGACTAAGGGAGAGGCACAATAACCATAAGAGCATTCTATTAAGCACTATGTCTTGATAATCTTTAGATCTATAGCATCAGCACACATAGACATGTATAAATAACACAAGAGATAGAGATAAACACATGAACATCTATCCTAGTATACATAGACATATGGATAGAATAAAATAATCAATTGGAAGAATTAAACTGCACAAATCATTGAATAAACAAGATCTATATATATAAATATGTCGAAACATGTATTACAACACAAATCCCCTAAAAAATACATAAATCAAGGTAAAGAAAGCATGCTTAGGGCTATCATTCATGAATGGTGTCCTCCAACCCTCAAGGGCTATCACCATGGTAGAACTGCTCTTCTTCTTGGGGAATGATGGAAAACCTCTCAAGAATGTGTCTCTAGCTCCTCTTCTCTTTTCTTCCTCTCTAAAACAATCTCTAATATTGTGTACTGTGTCTTGTGTCTTGTATATCTCTTGTATCTCCTTCTTTCATAAAAGTGGCTCATAATCCTTATATAGGTAGCTCAAATGTCACAGTTAATGGCCTACGCTCGTACACAAGGGCTCCTCCAATGATTGCATAATGAGACAACTTTTAATGAGCTGGAAATATATATTTTTCGGATTTGAGAGGGTTCGATCGATCGAACCTATTCTGTGATCGATCGAACATGGCTGAGATCTATCAAACTTTGGCTGGATCGATCCTCCCATAGCGGCGCCTTTTTGGATAAGGACAGATTTGAGATACTTTGGGAAAAGAGACAAAAGTGGTAGGTAGGGTGGTACAACAGGATAAGATGGAATCTTTTCGATTGATCTGAGAATTATTGGATCGATCGAACTTTGTGGGATCTTTGGATAAGGATAAAAGAGCTTGGATCCATCTTGGAAAGTCTAGATCGATGAACTATCGATCGATCGAAGTATTCTTGAGATCGAACCTACTAAATTTCCACACTTTGCTTCAATCTGCTTCCACTTTGCTCCTTTCTTCCATCCAGCTTGAGTTAGCTTCTTTTAAGCTCTTATTTGGCTGAATTAGCTTATTTTGAGGATAAGCACCTAAAAAGGGCAATAACATGAAATTAGTGTAAACGGGAAAGTAAGATAGATAAAAGTCCTAGAACACTCAAGCTTAAGGGGTTTAAATGTGCACTTTTCAGCGCTCATCACATCCCCAAACTTAAATATTGCTAGTCCCTAGCAATGAAATACAAAGTAAAGGAATGAAATGAACAACTATACAACTATGAACTAGAAAGCAATAAATGGATAACGCCACTTTCATAGGAAACACGATTGCATTTAGCATATGCAACAAGCCTTTTAAACCCCTAGGTTACCCCTAGTGGATGTGTGAAGTCTTGTGAGGGTTTTCAGAAATGATACCCATAAACATTAAGCTCATTCTCATAAAAAGGCACCAATATTCTAAACAAGCATTAGGAGAAAACTACCTCAAGTATGCAATTTTTCAACCATTTCCAAGCAATCTCCCAAAATATTAACATCAAGGAAGCAAATATGGTCCTCCACATATCAAGAAGATGATCATGCAAATCAAAACAACACTAGAATCCTTTTTGAGTAGACCGGCATCAAGTGTGCTGCTATCTAAGCCAACTAAAGAAATGATCACATCCTTACCCTCAAACTAGCACACAAATCTAGTACCGATCATCAAGACAAAGAATGGACCCTTTATTAAAGCTTTATTGTTCTAGGTGCGCTTATTCTTTTCACTCGATTTTTTTTTTTTTATTAATCCTAAGGATCAAATATGGAAGCATAATGCAATGTATTGATCTATTAAGCTTTCTAGCGATCATTGAGGTCGAGCGTTAGGTCAATGACTCCCAAACCGGTCGGCTTTAGAGCATTAGGCGTTCAAACACCCCTACAGACTTACAAGCTCAAATCAATTAGGCTACAAATCAAAACAACCTCCATCTAATCATTTCCTACTTCTCACATATTGGTAGAAGTCCTCACTTTTTTTTATTGCCTTTGCAACCTTTTTTTTTTTTTTTTTTCAAGTGTAATTATTAACCTAGAGTTTGGGCCCTTCACCTTTCGGCACGAGAAATTCAGTGCTTGATGAGGCTAGAATCCCAGCTACTCAATGAAAATGGTTTGTTATCCACTTTTATCAAAATGAAAACTTTCAATGCACTACTAGCCCAATTGGGATATAACCAATTCAATTATCAACAAAACATGTACCCCACAAATGAATGCTAGTGTGCGCCTGTGCTAGTGTAGAATCTTAGAGTGAATCTTAAAACAATCACAAAATCAGGATGATGTGAACCACAAGTGCAAGCATGATATCAATCTTTCAAAAAAATTTACTCCTAAATGACATTCACAAGGTATACAAGGGGTATTGGACTCTCAAGTCAAGCAATTTTTAAATTTTAAGCAATATAGTCCTTAAAAGATCAAAATCATCGCTAATTATGGACCGATCATAGATAATCCCTCAAATACACAAGTCATGCTTAAAATTTTAAATTGAAAGCAAATACTGCAATTTACACCATTACCCCCAAACTTAAATAGCACAATGTCTTCAATGTGCAAAGAGAACAAAGGAAAGAGTATACCAGTGTAGCTATAACAAAGAATGGTCGGGACACAAGTATCCAAAGTGGGTGGTATAATCTCCCCAAACTTGGGATTAACTGTGGTCCTGAAAAGATGGCACTGGATAAAAGCTCATTAGATAACAAAGGGGAATAATAATAACAGTGCACAATGGACATGCAAGTGTAAATAGGATAAGAAATTGAAGTAAAGAGAGAGAGGAAAAAGGGGAAAATTTGGACAGCACTTTCTCACACTGAAGTCACTAGGATGCACCTAATGGAGTCAATCAAATACAAATATATCAATACAAGGTATGACATCCAGAAGATAGCAAAATATAGCATGTATAGCAAAAGATAAAAATAATGTAAAAATAATGCACATCAGAATGTCTGGGCCAACAGACTGGCCGTAAAAATATCACAACAGTAGTAAAAATAGCAAATATCATAGATATATAAAGCAGGTAATAAAGAGATGTGAAGATCATGCTGAGGAGGTAGGATAGGCAGGGCGCGCTCCATAGATATCTTGGGATATGTCTAGCAGCGCAGTCATGACATCCGTACGCAGGGAAGAAATGTCAGCTCGAATGGAGACAGTGTCTGCGCTAATAGAGACTACATCATCCTCCAAAGCTTGGAGACGCTCTCCAAAGCCAGGTGTCTATACTGGAGCCTCAGGTATGACTGGATCAAGAAACTGTGGTACATCTTGAGCTTACTCCGGAGAATAAACTGGCGACCTTGTTGGAGAGTGATGCTGTAGACCCTCTGCAGGATACTACTCCAAGTCTATATCCATATGGACTACAGCCGGATCGACTGCTGGATCGTCCACTGCTGGTATGGCTACTGCTGCTATCGCCATCTCCTCTTCCTCTGACTCCGTTGTTGCTATCACTGCGTCCTCTAGAAGACTCTTAATAAGAGCATTATAGCTCTTATTCTAGTCTTTCTTGCCAAAATGGAAAGCTCCTATCTCTAAGCGCTCATCGGAACGAAATGGATAGCGCTGAGCCTGGAGGATCTGAGTGATCAGGTGGCCAAATGGAAGATACTTAGCCTGCTTGGGCTTAGCCTTGCTGATATAGTCGGCATAGAGCTTCATCATCATAGTCCAGTAGAGGGCTGGAATAGAAACCCGTTGGAATAGAAACCCAACACCCTATGTAGAAGGCATATAGGGATAGGGCTATCAAATAACTGTCGCGCCTCTGGATCTTGTGGCCGGCCATGAACACATTTTGGTACAGGACCGAATTAAAGAACCATTAGACATCGAGCAGATAAATGTGAGTAGCAAATATGTCGCCCTCACTGTAATGGCCTGTAAGTGCCTCGGCCATAAATATATAAGAAGGCCTCCTCTCTAAAATGGGATAATCGAGCTCAAGCTCAGGAGGGCAGACATGCGGGCATTGGTAAGATCAGGCCAGAGTCTCCACTATAATAGGATGGCCATCCACGGTAGTGCGCAACTCCGCCAGATTACTCGGGGCAAGTCGGAGGTTCTGGAAGAACATCCAAACAAGTCTCGGGTAAACTTGGTAAGTAACTGGGGCTAGAATGGTTGAAATGCCCTTGTAGTCAATGTCCTCATAGGCTGCCCGAGTCAGGATATACCGGGAGAAGAAAGAGATGTCAAAAATCGACTCATACGCCATTGTAAGGCGTGAGTATCTCGGCAGAGGTTTGTCTGAGGCCTGGTCTGGCTGTGCATGAGTCGAAGATGAAAAAGGTGATGGTGTATGCTCAGCCTCATCATGAGATGATCAAGATGCAGAAGCAGAAGACTGTAGTCTGTTGTCTGATGGGGACTGAGGTAGATCAGCCTCTGTATAATCCTCTAGCTGCTCAGGCTGCTCAGGATCCGGGACTTGAGATGGTCCTACCTGATGCTCGGGCTGCTCCCGAACATGAGAGGGCTCACCTGGCCCCTCTAATCTAGGCCTGACTCGGGGATGATAATGTTCACAGGCAACAGTCTTGACCCTAGCTATGGCCTGCAAAACAGAAAGAAAAGCACTTGCAATATAAGTTAGTACTGACATTAAGAATTGAAGCACAGTATATAGAAACATGTATGTCAAATAAGATAGACAACAGAAGATATGAATCTACGTAAGTGATGATGGGGCTAAATAAACAGTGACAGTAAGTGAAGCATGCTAAACAATATAAGTACGGAATGCATCCAATGTGGAAAACACAGCCATTGGGCATGTATGAGATAGCATGGAATCACAAAAGAAAGTGTGTGAAGTATGTGATGCAAATCTGTGAAGTTCAATCGATAAATCGATCTGAGATAAGTTCGATCGATCTTTGAATGATCGATCTAAGAAAACTTCGATCGATCGAACTGGGATGGGAAGTTCGAAAAGCCATAGATCTGAGACGTGGAAGGCACGGGGGCACCCAAGCAAACTTGTGGGGCCCTCTCACACATCAACAACACAATATGGGTCACTTGTTTAGCCCGTGACCCTCAAAAATCAATTCAAAAATGAAATATATACATATATATACAAAAGCTTCAAAACGTCAAAAATGGAAGGAATCAAACATGGTAACCTTAGATCTAGCATGTAAACATAACAAATAGGTAGATTAAAACTCAAAATCAAGGGGAAAAACTCGGAACTTACCAAATTCGAGAGAGAGAGATGGAAATCGCAAGATGGATGAGATCTGAGATGAGAGAGAGAGATTCGAGGCTCGGGATGGTCACCGGAGGGCTCGCCGCAGATGGGAGAGAGATGGTTTACAGCGGCGAGGGATGAGAAGGTCTTTAGATCGATCTTTGAATCGATCTAATGACCCTAGGGTTTTGTTTTTAAAAACATTTCCAGACCAATTCGATTGATCAGGGAAAATTTTCGATCGATCTCACCTTGACAAAATTTTTTTTTTTTTTTTTTTTTGAAATATTTTAAATTTTTGGAAATTAAAAATTAAAATTACTATTAAAACTATTATTTTTGAATTTTTTGAAATAAAACAAAAGAAAATTGTTTTTAGGATTTTTGAAAATTTTGAAATAAAAATAAAATAAGTAATTGAAAATAAAAGTGAAAAATAGAATGAAAATCTTTTTGGAGTTTTTGAAAATAAAATAAAATAAAATAACCACCAAAAACAAAAATAAAAATAAAAATAAACTTGCAGTCAAAGTCAAAGTCTAGGTCAACAAAGGGTAGAGATCGATCAAGCTGAGATCGATCGAGAAGATGATTCGATAGATGGAACAGATGAAAACCTACAGAGAAGTTCAAATGATGCACAAAGAGGCCTTTTTTCACAGATCTCAAGAAAAAAATTTCTAAGTGTGGAGTGAAGATCGATCCAAGAAAAAGTTAGATCAATCTTGGAACTTTCTGATCGATCTAAAGCAATTCTCGAACGATACGCAGAGAGCTGATTTATGCAAGAAATTTCAGATTAATGGAACAGAGCATTGATTGGATGCAGGGATGGGTGTTCGATCGATCGAACCTCATCTGAGATCGATTGAACAGGGACAAAATGCCTATTTTCAGAACGAAAGTGAATGCATACTCAATCAAAATTCCTAGCCATGTGTATGAATTCCAAAACATATCTAGATGACACAAGAAATGAAAGATAAAACAGAAATGAGGGAGGAATAGGGTTGTAAACCCTACGAATCATTTACTAGTCTTTAACGTCTCTAGCAAGACGTTAGGCTCTTTTAGTCCGGATCAAACATCTTGTAATGCATCCCCTCTTTGTCAGGGTGATAAGTACTTTGAATTCCATCCAACAAACGGTTCCCTAAAGAACTTGTTGGATTAGGTTCAAAGGAATTTGTTGGTCCTTTGTCAATATGATCTTTAGGCTTCCATGCCCTTTCAAAGCAAGATTTTGAAACATCATTTTTTGAATTTAAGGTTGAAGATGAACTTTTTAAAGTTTTGGTTTCAAGTAAAGACTCCATTCTTTCACATTCATTGTCTAGACATTTTTCTACAACATTTACTTCTTCATGCTTGCCAATTTGGGGTTGGATTGAAGATATTCAACTTTACTTTCATATGCCCAAATGAAATTTTCATTACCCCCGTCCTACAATTAATGTTGGCATTTGAGGTTGCCAAGAAAGAATGGCTAAGGATAACGGGAATTTGGCTCTTGGGATTTGGAACCTGTTCCGTGTCAATGACAATGAAATCGATCAGGAAGAAGAATTTATTAATTTTAATCAAGACGTCCTCAATAATACCCTTAGGCTTTTTGATGGATCGGTCGGCAAGTTATAAAACCACCGACGTCAGTTTCAAGTCTCCTAAGCCTAATTTGACATATACTGAGTATGGAAGAAGATTAACACTTACTCCTAAGTCTAGAAGAGCCCGATTAATGACATAGTCACCAATGATGCAAGAAGTAATAGGCGAACCAGGGTCCTTAAACTTTAGAAGGGTGTTATGTTGCAAGATTGAGCTCACTTGCTCGGTCAAGACCACTTTCCTAAGTGTTTGGCTCTTGTTCTTCCTCTTTTGGGTACAAAGATCTTTTAAGAATTTGGCATAAGCCAGAATTTGTTTAATTGCATCCAAAAGTGGAATATTAATCTTCACTTGCCTAAACATTTCAATAATTTCATTGGTCTTGGTCTTTTGTTTATCAAGATAAATGGATCCTTTCAAGGCATCCGAAAATGAAGCTCTTGGCTCAAAAAAATTTTTAAAACTTTTCTTTGAAACATCATCAACACAAGAATTTTTAAAATCCTTTTTCAAAGCTTGTTCAATTCATCTTTCAAATCAATTTTGGACTCACTGTTCAGATCATTTTCTAACACTTTCTCATTTGAATGATCATGCATATGTAATGAAGAAGGAATATGATAAGAAACGGGACGGGTGTTAACTTTTGGTTTCATCGGTTCACTCTCTTCATTGGATACACCTACTTTGTTGTCCACAATCTTCCCACTTCTTAAAGTTGTCACCGTATTGACATGCTCAATTGTGTGCCCTTCCGATGAGGAATGAGTCTCTACAACACATTGTTGCTTTGGTGGGGCATTCAAAGGCATCTTCCCCTTTTCTTTAGTATTTAAGGTACTAACTATTTACCCTACTTGGGTTTCTAGCTTAGTAATAGATTGAGAATAAGAATGAAGCAATTGAGTGTTTGCCTCTAGAGTGCCTAGAGCAGTCAAAACTTTTTTTTTAAAGGCGAGACTCATAGAATTTCCTTAGGAATATGATGGTTGATTAGGAAAAATGAGAATTAGAAAATTGATTGCCATGTGATTGAAATGATGATGATTTAAAACCTTAGGAACCTTAGCCTTGCATTAGTGGCGGAACATACTTCCCTTGAAAACCACCTTGGGGAGGGTTTGAGCCTTCCCCTTGGCTTTTCTAAGAAAAAATTGGATGGTTCCTCCAACTTGAATTGTAATGAGTGCCATAGGGATTATTCCCTTAATTAACAAATGTAGCATTGACTTGCTCATGGGGCTCATTTTGCACATGTCCATAGGGACAATTAGAAGTAGAATGTAAGACACTTGAACAAGTCATTCAAGATTCATTAGATGCACGATGATGAATATGAGTGGGGGAGGAAGATACTTAATTTGCCAAATTTTGGTTGATCAAGAATTGATCAAACCTTTGAGACAAGGATTTTATCTCAGCGGTTATGTCATTGGAGTTGTCAACTTTATACAAGCCGACATTCTTCATTCCACCTAGGTTTCTACCATTTTTAGAAGATAATGACCTATGCATGGAATTTTCACTCATACTTTCATACAATTGCCACACATCATTTTCATGCCTATCAAGATAAGAACCACCCATGGATGCATCAACCATACCCTTGTGATTAACCGGTAAACTTTCAAAGAAATATTGGACTAGTTGCCAATTAGGTATGTCATGATGAGGACACTTTCTAAGCAAATCATTAAACATTTCCCATGCCTCATGAAACATTTCCCCATCCCCTTGGGAAAATTCTGTAATTGAAGTTCTCATGGCATTGGTCTTAGAAACCAGATAGTACTATTTCAAGAACTCTTGTTGCATTTCCGCCCAAGAAGTTATCGAAAAAGGCCTAAAATTGTTGAACCAATATTTTGCCTTGTCTTTTAGGGTGAAAGGAAAAAGTTTAAGTCTTAAAACTGCCTCTGGCATGTCCATGTATTTCACGGTGGAACATATTTCAAGAAACTCATCCAAATGCTTATAAGGTTCTTCATTAGGAAGTCCATGATAGTTCGGAAGCATTTGAATAATTTGTGGTTTAATTTCATAGTGATGTGCTCTAAATGGAGGCAATTGAATGCAAGTGGGTGCATTGTATTCATTTGGCACATTATGGTCTCTTAATGCAATGGGAGGATTCACAATTAGTGGTGCTAAACGAACACCTTGATTAGCTTGAACTATGGGGGGTTGTGGAGCAAATATTGGCCGAGGCATTCCCAATGAAACTTGGCCTTGTTGTGGGTGAATGAATGGTCTAGGCATGCCTAATGGTACTTGAACATTTTCATGATGCACATTAGGGTGGAGGTTGCCTTATTGGTCTATATGACCAAGGTCCTCCACATGGTCGACATTCAAATCCTCTATTGGTGAAATGGAGTGATGAGAACTACCTCTCCCTCGAGGATTACGAACAACCGATTCAAGATGCAAATTAGGAGGGACAAGAGTAGGATTCAATGACCTATGACTATGCATACACTAGCAAAACAAATAACAAGCAAGTAACAATCACTTCGCCCCCGCAATAATTCAATCAACAAATCTCCACATTCAATGCTCCCATGCTCCCATGCTTAAACAACATGCAAAGAAAAGTAAATTGCCTCCACACGGGCTCACAATTTATCTAAGAAATGAAAAACAAGCCTCCATGCGAGTCAACGATTTAACTAGAGCTTGAGTTAGAAAGATCTCACAAAGGGTTCTTAAGCAACTTCAATTCATTTTCAACTTCTAAGCTTTGCTATGCTTTGCATTTTTTAGATTCTTAGTCCTTTTTATGCTTAGCTTAGCTCCTTGCTTTGAATTCTCCTTTACTTAACCTCCTTGCTTAATTTCACCTAGCCAAATAAGAACAAACACAATAAGTAACCAAAAATAAAAATTAAGTAAAGACACGATCAAAAGAGTATTAATCCCTAATTGTTTCCAAAACACGGTGTTGCCAATTAAATCCCCGGCAACAGCGCCAAAAACTTGGTGTGTCGCCGCACCAACGCTTAAAGATGTGCAAAAGATAGTGAATATGCAATGTAGCCAAGTTTTACATTTATAAATACCACTACTACCATTAACTAAAAATATAGCAAAGGTGAGTAGGGATCGTCCCAAGGGATTGGAGGGCTACTAGTAATGGAAACAATGCTTAGGGTTAGTAGGTCGAGTGATCAAAGGTAGGTTGTTTGGTTGATTAAACTACAATTAAGATTAAACAAGATCAATATAAAATAAGTAATTAAAGGATAGAGAAAATAAGAGAGAGAGGTCTTGGGACTTAGAGATCATCACTAAGCATCACCTTTCTATACACTCAATTCACAATTAATAAGGGGGAAAACATATGTTGCAACAATAGTGAGTGTGTGTGGTTGTTTTAACAAGCATAGATGACCAATTAAGTATATATTGTCTAAACAACACAATGAATATCATAATACATCAAACTAAGTCATTAATCCTTCTTTAAGCTCACAATCCAAACACATCACATAATTAGAGAAATATACTACTTGCATTCATAAGTATGGAACATCAAACAACAAGCATGGATTGTCCTCCCATTTAACAACTAAGGTAGCTATACTACATCTAAGCTAATGACATGAAAATTAAACTAATTAGACTAAGGGAAAGGCATAATCCATCAACAAATGAGTAGGAACCATTAAATAAACCACAAGAGCATTCTATTAAGCACTATGTCTTGACAATCTCTAGATCTATAGCATCAACACACATAGACATGCATCAACAACACAAGAGATAGAGATAAACATATGACTATCTATCCTATCATACATAGACATATGCATAGAATGAAATGATCAATTGGAAGAATTATACCACACAAATCATTGAATAAACAAGATCTATGTATATAAATATGTCAAAACATGTATTACAACACAAATCCCCTAAAAAATACATAAATCAAGGTAAAGAAAGCATGTTTAGGGCTAATTCTAGCCCTAAGAAGATGTCTAGCCAATCTCTAAGACAATCTCTAATATTGTGTCTTGTGTCTTGTATATCTCTTATATCTCATTCTTTCATAAAAGTGGCTCATAATCCTTATATAGGTAGCTCAAATGTCACACCCAATGGCCTAGGCTCGTGCACAAGTGCTCCTCCAATGATTGCACAATAAGACAACTTTTAATGAGCTGGAAATATATTTTTTTCGGATTTGAGAGGGTTCGATCGATCGAACCTATTCATTAATCGATCGAACATGGCTGAGATCTATCAAACTTTGGCTAGATCGATCATCTTATGGCGGTGCCTTTTTGGATAAGGGCAGATCTGAGATATTTTGGGGAAAGAGACAAAAGTGGTAGGTAGGGTGGTACAACAAGATAAGATGGAATCTTTTCGATCGATCTGAGAATTGTTGGATTGATCGAACTTTGTGGGATCTTTGGATAAGGACAAAAGAGCTTGGATCCATCTTGGAGAGTCTAGATCGATGAACTTTTGATCGATCGAAGTATTCTTGAGATCGATGAACTTTTGATCGATTGAAGTATTCTTGAGATTGATCGAACCTGCTGAATTTCCATAATTTGCTTTAATCTGCTTCCACTTTGCTCCTTTCTTCCATCCAGCTTGAGTTAGCTTCTTTTAAGCTCTTATTTGGCTGAATTAGCTTATTTTGGGGATAAGCACCTAAAAAGGGCAATAACACGAAATTAGTTTAAAACGGGAAAGTAAGATAGATAAAGGTCCTAGAACACTCAAGCTTAAGGGGTTTAAATGCGCACTTTTCAGTGCTCATCATGTACCTTAAACACTTGATGGTACACTTGAGAGTTAGGGTGATTCTTCCTTGATACGGTTATAAAAGGGTTTGTTTTCCTTAGGTGCCTTAGGAGTCGACGAATAAGGCAAGTTGCTTAATCTTGCGGTTGGTAGTCTATGGTGTAGTGATGTGATTATATAATTGGTAATGTGAGTAGTGTTTGACGAGGACTATGTCGACATGGATTTGAAATATACTAGGTGGCAGCTAGGAGTCATGTTTTGTGTTACACATACTCTTAAGATGGTGAGTTGCGTTGGCGTCGATGTGTCAAGTGGTCTTGTGACCATTACCCTTGTGAGTTATCGGGACTCTTTGAATGGTTTTGTAGAGTGCATTGGATGTCGGATCTAACCCTTGTGTAGAATATAACAATCTTTAGGTGATGTGTCATATAAAAAGTACTTGGATGGCGTGCTAAGCATTGGGTTGCTAGCGACTTTGATGTGTGATTGTTTCTTTGACGTTAGGTATGTCGAGTAGTGCGTATTGTGAGGTGGTATCTTTTGGGATTTTTTGATGTGTCCATTGAGATGGTGATGGGTTGAGGCCTCTCTTTTTAAGGAGGGTAGATTGTAATGTTCCGTATTTTTCTAAATTTTTCTTTATTTTTATTATATTTATTTTTGTACCTCGTTTTATATGCCACATGGGTTCCAAGGATTGTTTAGGACATTTCTTTGAGTCTAGGATTCTTATAAACATATTTTAGTTCATTTCACCATTTTTTAGTTTTCAGACCCAGGAGGTCCTGTGTGGGCCTAGGGTTTAGTTCATGTATGTATATATATATATATATATATATATATATATATATATATATATATATATATATATGCATGGTAGGATATTTTGTGGGCTGGGTGTAATAGAATTTAGCTAGGGAAGGTAAAATGGTAACCTTGGTGGCCAAGGTGGGGGCCACCCATTGACCATACATATGGAAGAGAGTCTAGAAGCCAATTTTTTGGCTTCATTTGGTCATACCTCTCACTCTCCATCCGGATAACACACACTCTCTCTATATTTTCTCTCTCTATTTTCCTTATCCTCCATCTTCTTGTAACAAACCAATATTTAATCCACTTAGAGTGGGTTTTGGCCAAAGTGTTAGTTGGAAAACTTGCTCTGGACATCAAGGCCTTTTATTTGGCACCAATCTTGCTTGTATTTGGAGATTTTGAATTTTTGGAGCTAGGGTTTTACCTTTATTTGAGGTAAGGGTTTCTAACACACTTGTCTTTGATTCTTAGTGAGCATTACTTGTTTTGATTGCATTAAAAAACATGTTAGATTTGAGAGTTTTGAAGTACTTGTTCTATGTTAAAAGTGTAACCATGAATGCCATGATTTTGCTTATTAAATTTGTGAGTTTTAGTAATTGAATGCTTAATTACTTTATTATGAGATTATATGTTGAATTCGATACATGTATTTGACAACATGCTTATAGTTGTGGAAAATATACTTGTCTTGCTATTGAAATGTTAACACTTTCTTTGGTTGTTCAACTATGCAATTTCTTCACTATGCCTATCCAATGTTTGATATAATGTCTTTATGAATGCATATGCTAGCTTTTGTGGAGTAGTTTGAGTATTTGAATTGATAAGAATGACCATTGCAATTACTTTGAGAAGAATGAATATTTTATACATGGCATTGGCATGGTTGTGGGGAATTGAGTCGTGTTGGAAATTTTGCCTCAAATTCTTATTGTAATTAGGATTCTATTTTAGACTTGTATTATGTTAGGTAATTTCTTGTTTGGAAAGTCATGACCTATAAGAAATTATAATTCTTGTCCAACAAGGAATTAGGTTGGGAAATCTATAAATAAATACATATGCTTTAGGTTGAGACTTATGGATTGAGATAGATGTAGTCTTATGAGGAAGTTGATGGGTAGAGGTAGTATATGGGTTGGTAAAGTAGGAAAAACACCAGTAACACTGGTAGCAAGGAAATAGGCTCGTGGAGTGGTGGTGTTGGCCGGTACTATATTATTGTAATATCTCTATGAATCATAGTGGAATCTCTTCTCATCCATGGACGTAGGCCAGTTTTGGTTGAACCATGTATATCTTATGTTTGTATGTTCTGCTGCCCCAACAAATTGGTATCAAATCCAAAGGTGAAGGAGATCCAAAAAAACACAAAAAGTCTCAACATGTGCTGCAACGGTATTCAGTTATAGGTGGAGTCAATCGGCTTGGTTACATGGCATGGAGCTCAAGTAGCCAAGGTGGAGATTTACAGGAGTATCATCAAGATTAAAGCTGTAAAAGAATTATACTGATCAATCCCATGAAAAATGATGATTGGCTTGATAAAATTTGAGCCAAGGTAGAGATTGTTGGAAATTATGTCTCAAATTCCTATTCTAATTAGGATTATATTATAAAGTTGTAATCTATTAGGTAATTGGCAAGTATTAGCCTCTAAGGAATTGTAATCCTTGTCCAACAAGGAATTATGTTTGTAACTCTATAAATAGGTATATATGTTGTGGGTTGAGACTTATGAGGATAAGAGAGATGTAATCTCATACGGGAATTGATGTATAGATGTAGTAAATAAAATGGTAGAGTAAGAAAAACACCGGTGACAATGTTAGCGAGGAAATAGGCTCGTGGAGTGGTACATCGTAAAATGACATGTACATAGTGTTAGTACTATATTATTGTAATATCTCTACAAATCATAATGGAATCTCTTCTCATCCATGGCGGCCGATTTTGGCTGAACTATGTATATCTTATGTTTATGTGTGATTGCTTTGTTGGCTTTCTTTGAATCTTTGTGTTTCGTGCGCTTTCGCTGCCCCTAATAAATTGGTATCAGAGCCAAAGGTGAAGAAGATTTAGAAAACACAAGAAGTCTCGACATGTGCTGGAACAGGCTTCAATTGTACGTGGAGTCAATTGGCTTGGTTATATGACATGGAGTTCGAGTGATCAAGGTGTTACCTTAAAGATTTGACTGATTGAGCAACATATAATGTGGACAATAAGAGTTTTGCAGAAGTATCGTCAAACTTGAAGCTGCAAAAGAATTGTTATAATCAATGCCGTGGAAGCAATAATTGGTTGAATGGAATTTGAGCTAAGGTGGAGATTATTGGGATTTGTGTCTCAAATTCCTATTCTAATTATGTTTCTATTTTAGAGTTGTATTTTATTTGGGAATTTCTTGTTTGGCAAGTCTTGGCCTCTAAGAAATTGTAATCCTTGTCCAACAAGGAATTGAGTTTGGTTAACTCTATAAATAGATACATAGGCTTTGGGTTGAGACTTATGAGAATGAGAGAGATGTAATTTCATGAGAGAGAGTAATTTATGGGTTAATAGAGTAGGAAAAATACCGGTGACACTGTTAGTGAGGAGATAGGCTTGTGGATTGGTACATGGTAAAATGACATCTACGTGGTGTTGGTACTCTTTTGTTGTAATATCTAAACGAATCATAGTAGAATCTCTTCTCATCCATGGACGTAGGCCGGTTTTGGTTGAACTATGTATATCTTGTGTTTGTGTATGATTGTTTCATTGGCTTTTGTTAAATCTTTGTGTTTCACTCGCTTCTGTTGCCCCAACAAATTGGTATCAGAGCCAAAGGTGAAGAAGATTCAGAAAACACAAAAAGTCTCAACATGTGTTGCAACGGGCTTCAGTTGTAGGTGGAGTCAATCGGCTTGGTTACATGGCATAGAGCTCGAGTAGTCAAGGTGGAGCCTTGGAGGTTTGACTGATCGAGCAATATATAATGTGGACAATCAGAGTTTTGTAGGAGTGTCGTTAAAATTGAAGCTGTAAAATAATTGCCTTTGCATTGTTCTGATCAATGCCGTGGAAACGATGATTGGCTGGATGAAATTTGAGCCAAGGTGGAGATTATTGGAAATTGTGTCTCAAATTTCTATTTTACTTAAGATTCTATTTTATAGTTGTATTCTATTAGGTAATTTCTTATTTGGCAAGTCTTGGCCTCTAAGGAATTGTAATCCTTGTCCAACAAGGAATTATGTTTGTAATTCTATAAATAGATACATAGGCTTTGGGTGGAGACTTATGAAAATAAGAGAGATGTAATCTCATGAGAAAGTTTATGGGTAGAAAGAGTTTATCGCTTAATAGAGCAGGAAAAACACAGGTGACACTGGTAAAGAGGAGATAGACATGTGGAGTGGTACATGGTAAAAAGGCATGTATATGGTGTTGTTACTATATTGTTGTAATATCTCTACGAATCATAGTGAAATCTCTTCTCATCCATGGACGTAGGCTGGTTTTGGCTGAACCATGTATATCTTGTGTTTGTGTGTAATATTTTTGATTTTTTTCAATTTTTTATTTTCTGGGATTTTCAATTTTTTGGATTATTTTAATCATTGTCTTGTTTTGCGTGCCAGACATTATGAGGTGTGCCGGGTGAGTTCCTAGAGTTGATGCATTTCCTTAAGTTTAGGACTCTTGGAAATGTATCGTTTGTCATTTCAACATTTTTCAGTTTTTCGGGCCGGGAGGTCCCAAACGGGACCCATTACTGAAGTTGTTGAGCACAGGGATTGTGTTTCGAGTTTGTGGCATTTAGTGCATCATTATTTTTTGAATAATTACTTGGTTATATATATATTTAAAGTTGTAGTTGTGATATATTTTATATATATGTGTATATATATTTATTTCATAATGAAAGGAAGATATTTATTCTCTTGTGGGACCCACTTATACATATGCATTATAATGGCCTTAAGACCATTATTCAGCCACTAAATCCCATTCTCTCTCACGCTGGCTCTCTCTCCCTCTCAGCCTCATTTTTTTTTTCTTTTCTTTTGCCACAAAATTTCTCCTCCATTTTTTGGCCAATCGGTCAGGTTTTCGGTCCTAGTTCCTTGACAGAAAATGTTCCTCTAATCATTGTCTATCACATAGTCAAATAATTTAATTTTCGGAGGAGTAGTGATTATTTTATGAATTTTTGAAGTTTTTGAATCTAAGACTTCAGAAGGGATTTTGGGTCACTTCGAATCGGATTCCGGAGCTGAGCCTTTGGAGTAGTACACTCTCCTCGTCATCAGCTACATTCTCACCTAATAGTTTTCATTCTGCCACAGTTAACCAACATTGACTATTGTTCACCAACATCGACTGTGTTGACCGGCGTAGACTTTTCCGGCCGGGGATGCATTTTGGCTACTTTTGAGGTAGGGATGTCTAAACCGTTAAGTTTTAACTTTAGTTGAGCTTATTTACTTGATTTCTTGTTAAGCATGATTAAAATGCTAAATTTAGAATTTTAAATGTTAATTATGTGTTTATGTGGCAAAACATGCTCTAGATGATGTTGATTATGTATGTGTATATATGTGATTGGTTTCAAAGGTGTTTAAAGAACATGCCTTATGTAGAAATGTTCTTTTGAGGTTATATGTATATACATGATGACGATGATGAGTATGTATGGCTAAATTAATAAAATGCAACCATGTGTATGTTAATTTCATTCATGCATGATTCCATTCATGGCATCAGCATGGTTTGGGAAAAGTGAGGTTGCAATGATTCTTTTTAAAGAAATATGTTTGGAAAGGATTATAAGGAAAGGATTTAGAAACGAACTGGGTATTGCGAGCCCGGGGCTAACTTGACCTAGAGTGGGCGTGGCCAGGTGTAGGGAGTGAAAAAGTTGACACTAGTAGTGTCAATCCCAACCCGGTAAAGTCAGTTAGCGGCTAACTTGACCTAGAGTTAGCGCGGCCTGGTGCAGTGTCAATCCCAGCTTGGTAAAGTCAGTTAACGTAAGTGGGGAATTAGGGTTGGTTTGAGACCAAGTTCGGGAACAGTTACGCAAAGTATTGCATTTCATGGCATTTTGGCACTTATGACTGATTATTTGATGATAATCTTTTAAATTAAATAACGTGGACCGTGATCTTAATAATTCCCCGTGTATGATCCCGACATATTTTTCCCGTTCTTTGGTCGTTGACTCAAGAGAGTCCAAAACTGGTGTTTTAGGCATTACCTATTGACCTGTTGAGCTCACCCCTTATCTTAATATTTTCAAGGAACCGAAGGAGAAAGGGCGGATGACTTGTATTCATGGATTTAGGCAACACTAAAAATCTCTATAATGTTATAAGGTTGTATGTATGGCTATGACGGCCTCGTTTGTGTATTTAAATTCATTGGAAATTGTGTAAAGGAAATTTGTATATTTTGATTAGTAATGATGTATTGACCTTAGATATAATGGTACTGTCTTAGATAACCTCGGGTTTGGGTAAGGACCCGGTTGGTAAATCAGACCTTCAGGTTCAGGTCATTACATTATGTGTGTTTGCTTTATTAGATCTTTGTGTTTCGCGCGCTTCCACTGCCCAATAAATTGGTATCAAAGCCAAATGTGAAAGAGATTCAGAAAACACAAGAAGTCTCAACATATGCTACAACAGGGTTCAGTTTTTATTGGAGTCAATCGGCTTGGTTACATGATAAGTGCTCAAATGTGATGCATTTTAGCACCTAAGTTAGGGTATTTTAATCCATTCATCTCTCTTACTTTCATGTCTTAGATACTTATTTGTGTTATTGCCTATTTCAGGTGAATAATGTTCAAACAGGCTAACAAGAGCCATTTAGAATAGTTTTGTAGCCAAGGAGCAAAGTTGGAAAGAAGCTAAGCAAAATGCACCAGGGGAACTTCGATCGATCGAAGGGAAGTCCTAATAGATCGAAGTGATCTATAATTTATTGAAATGAAGGCAGTGCCAGCTCAGCAAAGTGGATAAGGCCCGAAGATATTTTTGATGCCACGTTAGCTCCGATCGATCGAAGCTAAGTGTTTGATCGATCGAAAATCTTCGATCGATCGAAATGCCTGTTGACAGTGAGCTGTCTAATTCTCGAGCGCGCCGATTTCTACCTACCGTGTAGAATTGCAAATTTCCTACAATCAGAGGCTATTATTCTAACTTGGAGGCTACTCAAAAGTGGAATGTAATGAATTAATTGAAGATACTTTCATATCATCTTGTAAGAATTTTTTAGAGATAATTTTTAGATAGATATTTTCCTCTCTAGAACTAGGGTTTTGGAGAAGAAAGCAAGGATGAAAATGATGATGCCAACCTCCAAGCTAGCCCTTGAGGGTTCCTTGACCACTACAATAAGTGGCTAAATCCTTCTCTTGGGGGTAGAGATGGCCCCTAGGCTGGCTTCTCAAACCTAGCTCTTGTGTATTTTTGGGGATTTTAGTTGTAATAGATGCTTTGACCATGAATAAATATAGATCTTGTGATTTCTACTTGATTTGTATGGATTAATGTTTTCAATTGATCATTTGGCTCTAGTCATACGTCTATGTATGCTAGAATTGATGTTCATGGTTTTATCTCTAGATTTAATGAATTTGATGCATGTCTATGTATATTGATGATGTTAATCTAGTGATGGTCAAGGCATGGTGCTTAATGGAACAGTTTTGTGATTTATTTGATGGTTCACACTTGTTTCTTGATAGATTGTATCACATCTCTAGTTTAATTAGTTTAATTTCATGTCTCTAGCCTAGTTGTAGTGTAATTGCTTTAATTTCTTAGGTAGGTGAAAAATCCATTCTTGTTTATTGATGTTCCATACTTTTGAATGCAAAAAGTGTATATCTCTAGATATTTGTGTGTGTATCAATTGTGGTTTAATTGAATGGAATCTTGGTCTCATTTGATAGGTTGTGTTATTCATTAAAATTTGGCTAGACAATCTATACTTATTTGCCTTCCATGCTTAGTTTCAATTGATGTCACACACACATACAAAGTTACAATTTAAATTTCCCCATTAATGTACAATTGCTAGTGTTTGATGAAGTGAAGCTTAGTAGTGACTCTATGCCCCAAGAACTCTCTCCTATATCTTTTCCCTATTTTCTAGATTGTTCTCTTTTTACTTGCATTAATCTTTATTTACATCATAGTTTAATTAATCAATTACCATCAATCTTTGATCACTCGACCTACTAATCCGACATTAGTTTCCATCACAAATACGCAACTAATCCCTTGGGACGATCCCTACTCACCCTAGCTATATTTTAGTTAGAAGTGGTAATGGCATTTATAAATTCAAACTTGGCCACACTACATTGCAATTTGGTTGCTTTGGCACGCGACACACCAAGTTTTGGCATCATTGCCGGGGATTTGGCACCGTCGTATTTGAAAATTAATTAGGAATTAGTACTCTTTTGATCTTGTCTTTATTTTTATTTTTGGTTACTTATTGTGTGTGTTCTTGATTGGCTTGGTGAATTGAGCCAAGAGAGTGATGCAAAGGGAAATTGAAAAGCAAGAAAAGCAAAAAGCCAAGTGAAGCTAAACAAGAGCATAAAAAGCTCAAAAATAAAATAAAAATTGCAAAGCAAGCAAGGCAAAGAAAAAATTTTAAAAATCAATTGAAGTTGCTTAAGGACCCTTTGTGAGCTTTTCTAAACTCAATCTCTAATTAAATCGTCGGCCCGCGTGGAGGTAAGTCTTTACTTTCTTTTATAGATTGTGAGCCCGTGTGGAGGCAATTTAATTTTTCTTGCATATTGTTCAAAGCATGGGAGTATGGGACCATCGTATGTGGAGGGTTGTTGATTATTGATTTGTTGTGGAGGTGAAGTGATTGCTACTTGCTTGTCGCTTGTCTTTGTTTTGTTTGTGCATGCATGGTCATAGGTCATTAAATCCTACTCTTTTCCCACTTAATTTGAATCTTGAATCCATTGTTCATAATTCTAAGGGAAGGGGTAATTCTAGTCATTCCATTTCATCAATGGAAGATATCAATGAGGACCATGTGGGGGACCTTGGTCGCATAGACAAACAAGGCATCCTCTATCCTAATGCGCATCATGATAATATTTAAGCACCATTAGGCATGCCAAAACCATTCATTCCACCACAACAAGAAGGCTAAGTTCCATTAGGAATGCCTCGGCCAATTTTTGTTCCACAACCTGCCATTCTTCAAGGCAATCAAGGTGTTCGTCTAGCACCATTGGTTGTGAATCCTCCTCTTGCTTTGCATGACCATTATGTGCCTAATGAATATAATGCACCCACTTGCATTTAATTTCCCCCATTTAGAGTACATCACTATGAAATTAAACCGTAAACTATTCAAATGCTTCCCAATTATCATGGACTTCTAAGTGAATAACCTTATAAGCATTTGGATGAGTTTCTTGAAGTGTGTTCCATCGTGAAATACACAAACATGCTGGAAGAGGTTTTGAGATTAAAACTTTTTACTTTTACCCTAAAAGATAAGGCAAAATATTGGTTCAACAATCTTAGGCCTTTTTCAATAACTTCTTGGGCAGAAATGCAACAAGAGTTCTTGAAGAAGTATTATCCGGTTTCAAAGACTAATGCCATGAGAACTTCAATTTGAGAATTTTTTTAAGGGGAAGCGGAATTGTTTCATGAGGCATGGGAGCGCCTTAATGATTTTCTTAGGAAGTGTCCACATCATGACATTCCTAAATGGCAATTGTTGTAATTTTTCTTTGAAAGTTTATCGGATAATTTCAAAGGTATGGTTGATGCATCTATGGGTGGTTCTTATCTTGATAGATATGAGAATGATATATGGCATCTTTATGAAAGCATGAGTGAAAATTCAATGCATCGATCCTTGTCTTCCAAAAATGGTAGAAATTTAGTTGGAAGGAAGAATGTCTGCTTATATCAAGTTGACAATTCCAATGACATAGCCGCTGAGGTGAAATCTTTATCTCAAAGGTTTGATCAATTTTTGATCAATCCAAATTCGGTGAATCAAGTGTCTTCCTCCCCTAACCATGTTCATCATCCATCTAATGAATCATGCATGACTTGTTCTAGTGTCTTACATTCTACTTCCAATTGTCCCCATGGACATGTTCAAAGTGAGAACAATGAACAAGTAAATGTCGTCTTTGTCAACCAAGGGAATTATCCCTATGGCTCACATTATAATCCCGGATGGAGGAATCATCCAAACTTCTCTTGGAAAAGCCAAGGGGAAGGCTCAAACCCTCCCCAAGGTGGTTTTCAAGGAAAGTATGTTCCATTTCCAATGCAAAGGCAAGGTTCCCAAGGTTAAACATCATTTTAATCATCACATGGAAACCAATTCTCTAATTCTCATTTTCCTAATTAATCTTCTTACTCTCAAGGAAATTCTAGGAGTCCCGCTTTTAAGGAAAAAGTTTTAACCGCGTTAGGTACTTTGGATGTAAATACCTAATTGTTTCATTCCCATTCTCAATCCATTGCAAAGCTAGAATGTAACGACCCGATCATTTGCCTTCCTTTCATATTTCCTGAAATTTTACGAATGAATTTTTTTCGTTTAATTTTCTTTTCTGAGCTCTGTTTCGTGTCGCTTAGTGTCATCTCGAGTGCTCGGAATTGGTTCCTGAGACTCTTTTCCATGGATTGATAACTTCCTTTGAGGACCGAGTCATTTTCACATTTTTCGTTTTTCGGACACTATGCGCTATTTCGTCTTTTCCCTATTATGTCATTTTCCCTTTTTCATCTTATCTCCGTTTGTCAGTTTTTGGCACAACCTCACTTTTCAAGCTTAGAGTTGGTTTTTGACTTCATGTATCCTTATCGTGAGTGGTTTCCACGAAATACGTATCTTTACTTTTGCAAGAAAGTACTCAGGTTGCTCCTGGTGCCCATAGGGGCATGGATGCATAATTCTTTAGAATCTTTTTCATTTCTTGGGGTGTTTTTCGTAAATATCTTTTGAAGATATTTTATTTTAGGGGCATCTAAGAAAATATCTTTTGGAAGATATTTTCATTCTGGGGCAGTTTCGCAGTTAACCCTTTTTATAGAGGCCATTGTGTAATTAACGAAAGTTATTACAAAATGTCTCGTCTGGAGCCTGGATCCTCGTACAGGATTTATTTTCACTTTTTGTTGACTTGTAAATTTATAGAATTCCATTCTGGTCATTTTTCTCCAGTTTCAGAGTTTCTGGACCCGGTTGCCGCCGAACTTGTTCGGGGCATAACTTTCTGCTCGGGACTCGATTTTTGACGCCGTTTCTTCCGTTGTTCATATTTTCTTATTTTAAATCTTTTTTGTTCATAGAGTTTTGCCATTTGAGCGTGTTTACTCAAAATCCACTTTTCCGGACCCGGCGGGGCCATTTCGGGGCACTTTTTGAGATTTCTATAAATAGGTTGCCCTAATTTTTAAAATCAGATTTTCAGACCTTCTTCCTCCTCTTGGCTGGCAGCCATGGGAGCCCAAGGGGCTGCCTTCACTCTTTCTTCTCCTCCACTTGATTTCCTTGGTAGAAATCCTTCGACCTTAGCATTTATTGCTTTCCTCGACGTGCTTTACCTTTTGCCTTTATTAGAATCAATTTTTGACGATTTTTCGAGTTCGGGTTTGGAGTCAAGTTGAGATTTTCATGGGGCTTCTTGCGGATTCTTGTTCACGGTGTTGTCCTCGACAAAACCTCTCGATATCGTCGAATTCAGAGCACTTTTATTTTGATGGGCCTTTGGGATTTTCATCTCAAATTGAGGTAGGAGGTGTTATAGGTTTAATTCTTGTTATATAACATGCTATTGATGCTTGTACAACTTGATTGCATGCTTAAATATGAAATCTAGAGATTTTATTATTTAAATTTTGTTGTATTGGATTTGATTTTCCCGGTTGCTTATGACTTATTTTAAATATGTAGCATGGTAATATAATACTCTATAATATGGTCATTGACATATATTAAATTGAGGGAATTTCAACAAGTAATAAAGATTTTACTTAATATTTATCTTGAATAAAATATTAAATCATGTGACCTTAACTAGCTCAAAATCAATATGTGTTAGCATATTAATTTAGGCCTTAACATGCTCTCCAACATAGTTGAATTTGAAAGTAATTGTAGGTGTTTTGAAAATTAGTAATTTATAATTAATTTGATTAATTAATTTGCCCCAAGTGCACTATTCACTCCATTTGAATTCCGACTTGATATTCTTGATCTACATGCCATATAGCTTCACATATATTTGATTTAGAATATTCGGTGAGGTTTTGAAACCTTTCATTTAATTAATTTCCTTGTTTAAGATTTAATCCTCATGGTGATATACAACTTGGAATTGAATTGTGACATGCTAGAAAATTAAGCTTTGATGTGGTTGTTCGCATATATTAAATTGGGATTAATTGCATGAGAATTGCAACCTTTATTTTATATTTAACTTTAGTGAAAGTTTAATTTACATAGGTGTAACTTGCATGAAATAAGCTTGTAATATGATATTACATTAGTCCTTGGCATGTTTTCTAAGATATGTTAAATTGAGAGCATTTGGTTAAGTTTGAAAATCTAGAGACTTTAATTAAAAGAATTAATTAAAATCTATTTTGTGGTCCCATTAGCTTAATTAAGATTTTAACTTGATATTTGTATTGGCCGTGACTTGTTTACTAGTATATATTAATTGTGGACTATTTGAAGTTGCTTTAGAACCTTGGTAATTAAATTAGCATGATTTAATTTAAGTTCTACTTTGTTATTCCAATAACCTAATTGAGTTTTAGAATGGATATAGGTGATGACCATGCCATGTTCTTTAATATGTATTAATTTGAGGTTATTTAGAATTGAATTAGAATCTTGGGAATTTAATTATTTTTATTTAATTAAATTCTATCAAATTGAGCCATGAATTTAATTGTGTTTGAAAGTCGTTTATATATCAAAATCCTGGACATGGACTTATTGTATATTCATTTGGTTATGTTTTGAGCATTGGATAACATAGTTGTTATGTTTATACTCATGAGAATATGTTTTTTTTATTGAATATATTGTTGCCTTATGTAATGATTTGTACATTTCGTATTTAACATCATTCATGCATAACGTGTAACGAATCGTACACTGAAGATTCGACATTCATCACATCATATTAGTTGTGGACTTAGAGCATGTATTGTATAGGTTTCCAAATTTGGTTGTGCTTGGTAGATAGTTGATTATCTTGCATATTCCTATTGATATATGCGTTGTTGCACAACTTGTTGATTTTGGAAACTTGGGGATGTCGTTATTTGACTATGGCTAGGACGTGGTTCTAGTACGGGGGATAGTCCCTCTATATAGTCTAGTGCGCACATAGGGAGGTTACCCATGAGCTAATAACCCTAAAATAACTATGTTGTCGGTCTGATCCAGCGTGACGTCCGAGTATCCACTTTGTTTGATTTCGCATTTCATTTTCAAGTTGATAACTAAATGATGTTGTAACTTATTGTTTCTTATTTGTCATTCCATTTTAAGTTACAGGATGTTAACTTTGCGAAATTGTGCTTTATGCGTTGTATTGGAAGTTCCAATGTTGGTTAAATTGCATCGATATTGAAAATCGTGTTTTGACGTTCTAATAAAGCTTAGGATTGATCCTATTGATTCATTTATAACATAGACGTTAGGTAGCATGACCCACTTCTGTTGTTTTCGTGCTTTAGATTCTAAGCTGATAGCTTTAAGAAATTGTATTTTGTTGCCTTATATATTATGCTTTTATGTGGTTAGACTGCATTGAAGTTGTAATTTGCGTTTTGATTGTTCAGCATGGCCTAGGTTGATTCCTTAGACTTATTTAGAACATAGACGTTAGGTGATATAATCACTTTAGTTGTTTCTGTATTCGAGATTGCAAGTTAATACCTTTAAGAACCTATATCTTGTTGCTTTGTATAAGTGCTTCCATATTGTTTAAATGGCATAGATGATGTGATTTATGCTAGAAACACTCTAAGATAGCTTAGGATGCTCCCTGAGTCTCATTTCGATATAGACGTTAGGTGGCATGAACCCCTTTAACATGTTTCACTTTAAGGTGATAAATTTGTAAAATGCTAGGTCGATGCATGCTCATCTCCTACGAGTAGCTTTACGTTACCCCTACGTTACTGGGGCATATTTCAGGTACAAAGACTTGGTTCGTGACGCCTAGCATTCCTTGAATGTTGTGTATCTTTCAAGTTTCCATTTCATGTAAATGTTAGCATGAAATGTCATTTTGTAGACTTATATGTCAAAATATGTATATTTGATTCCATGTATGTAATGTGTACTTAAGTACACTCCTTTCAATGTTTTTGATATGTATGAGATGAGGCCGGAGGCCAATGACCATTATATTGTATCCTATGTATCTTTTGATTTCTTGAAAAGCTATGAAAACCTTGAAAAATCGCAAGTAATTGGTTCACCATAGTTACATCGAGTGTGGGAATTCCGTTTTCGTTCTTTCATAGGGTCTTATAAATCATGTTTGAAGTATAGCCAAGGGCCAAATGGTCATTTGACCCCATTTTGTATTTTTGGATTCCGAGTTTTCATTCCAAGTTCCATTTTTGCCTTTTTGCCCGTTGGGGGGTCGGATTTTGCATCGGTGGTATTTTTAAGTCATGGACCATTGTAGCACGTCCTAATAGGTAAGTTACGTTTACGTGCATGGTTGTTTCCTTGCAAAACCTTATCATTTGTGTTTTAAGCCTCTTGTGAATTCATTTCGCACTTTTTTTGCATAATCTGATTTTAGGGCACTTTAGGGTTTTTCTTCGGGAAATAAATTCCGTTCTTAACATGGTCACTTAGGAAATATGATTTTAGGGGGGGTTTCTTCTTTGTGTTTTTCCAGAAAATGTCGTCTTGGTACCGGAAATCCCGTGCAAAGTTCGGTTTTTCTGCTATGCTATAGCAGCTTTTTTTATAACTTCTTGCCCTTTCCTGATCTAGGGGCATTCTGGGTACTTCATAGTGTTTTTTTTTCATTTTTGTTAGCGAACCAGGTAGAAAACGTGATTTTAAGGGGGGTTTCTTCTTCGTGTTTTTACAAAAAAAAAAAAAAAATCATCTTGATGCTGAAAACAACTCGCAGATCTAGAAAATCTGGTCGTTCCAGGTTTTTTCCGGAAAAGTGCTGATCTAAGGGGCATTTCGGGTATTTCACTTATAAAATAAAATCTTCTTTTGACATGGTCATGTAGAAAACATGATTTGGGGGGAGGGGGGGGGTTTGTTCACACCTTTTTGCCAAAAAATGTCATTTAAGCCCTCAAAAACCCATTTGAATTCGGCAAATGTGTGCAGGCCTTGCTCATACTTGAAACCTAGAAAGTCTATTTTTTTGAAACTTTGAGGCTTCATATCTTCATCATCCGGACTCCAAATCAAGTGATTCTTGGGTCTAGATTCATTAATTTTTCCTGTTCTATCTAACCGTATGCTCAGTTGCATCCAATTTTGTCTGAAAAGACCTTTTTACCCCTTGCGAAGTACCCTTGCTACATTGATTTCAAACCCAAAAATGTGATTTTTATGAAACTTTGGAGTTTCATATCTTCTTCATCCGGACTCCGAATCAAGTGATTCTTGGGTCTAATTTGATTAAATTTTTGTTGTCTTTCTAGTGGTGTGCTCAGTAGCACCCGATTTTATATTTTCAGAAATGACCATTTTGCCCTTGGGGGCCTATTTGGTCTTTTTCTGATCATTCGTTCCCGCATTAGTTCTTATTGAGTTCCACGACCTCATAGAAGGTCACTTTGACGTCTTAGAGTCTTGTTTTTTATTTTCGCTTCCGCATTCGGATCCGTTATCGTGTCAACCTTCGGTTCATCACAGGACACGCTGGCTTAAAAACCAGGGTCATCACATAGAAACCCAAGTCGAGCAAATATCTAGTACCTTGAATGTTAGAGAGAAAGGGAAGATGCCTCTAAGTACCCCACCAAAGCAACAATTTGTGGTGGAGGCTAATTCCTCATCGGAGGGTCACATAATTGAACATGTTAATACGGTGACAACCTTGAGGAGTGAAAAAATTGTTGACAACCAAGTAGGTGTTTCTAATGAAAAGAGTGAACCGGTACAACCAAAAGTTGACACCCGTCCCGTTTCACATTCCATTCCTCCTTCATTGCATGTACATGAACCCTTTGTTGAGAAAGTATTGAAAAATGATTTGAATAATGATTTGAAAAAGGATTTGAAAAATTCTTATGTTGAAGATGTTTTGAAAAAAGACTTCGAAAAAGCTTTTGAGCCTAAAGCTCCATTTCCGGATGCCTTGAAAGGAACTATTTCTCTTGATAAGCAAAAGACCAAAGTGAATGAAATAATTGAAGTGTTTAGGCAAATAAAGATTAATCTTTCACTCTTGGATGCAATCAAACAAATTCCGGCTTATGCCAAATTTTTTAAAGATCTTTGCACCCAAAAGAGGAAGAACAAAAGCCAAACACCAAAGAAAGTGGTCTTGACCGAGCAAGTAAGCTCCATTTTGCAACATAACACCCTCCCAAAGTTTAAGGACCTCGGTTCACCTACTACTTCTTGCATCATTGATGACCATGTCATAAACCGGGCTCTTCTAGATTTAGGAGCAAGTGTTAACCTTCTTCCATATTCAGTGTATGTCAAATTGGGCTTAGGAGACTTGAAACCGACGTCGGTAGTTTTGCAACTAGCCGACCGATCTATCAAAAAGCCCTGGGGTATTATTGAGGATGTCTTGATTAAAATTGATAAATTCTTCTTTTCGGTTGATTTCGTTGTCATTGACACGGAACCGATCTCTAATCCAAAGAGCGAAATTCCAGTTATCCTTGGCCGTCCCTTCTTCGCAACCGCAAATGCCAACGTCAATTGTAGGATGGGGATAATGAAAATATCATTTGGGCATATGAAGGTGAAGTTGAATATATTTAATCCAACCTCGAGTTCAATAGATAAGCATGAAGAAGTGTGTGTTGCGGAAAAGTGTCTTGACAATGAAATTGAAAATTTTGAGTCTTCGCATGAAAGTAAAATTTCTAAAGGTCCACCTTCCAGTTTGAATTCTAAGAATGTTGTTGTGAAAACAAGTATTGAAAAGGCATGGAAACCCAAAAGTAGCATTGACAAAGGACAATCAATCTCTTTTGATTCAAATCCAACAAGTTTTTTAGGGAACCATTTGTTGGGTGGGATTCAAAATGTCATTCACCCCGTCAAGGAGGGGATGCCAAACAAGATTTTTAATCCGAGCTAAAAGAGCCCAATGTCTTGTTAGAAACATTAAAGACTAGTGCATTTCGTAGGATTTGATAACCCTATTCCTCCCTTATTTCTGTTTTTACATGTTTCTGCGTCATCTAGATATGTGTTGCATTGAAAAATCTGGCTTGAGAGCCATTTTCTGCATTTTGGGTACTGCTAGGGACATTTCGATCGATCGAACGAAGGTTCGATTAATCGAAGTCCCACTTTGATTAATCGAATCACTTGCGATGAGGACTCTTTATTTTCCATTTCGATCGATCAAGGGTAAGTTCAATCGATCGAAATCCATTTTGGATCGATCGAAGTTAAGGGTTTGATTGATCGAAGTATTTCGATCGATCGAAAATGCGTCATTTGAATTCTCGGGAATCCCTTTTGGCCAGTTCAGCTTCCTATTTTTTTTCTTTTTCTTTTTCTTTTTTCCCTATTTCTTTTATTTTTCTTTTCTTTTTCTTTTTCTTTTCTTCTCCTATTCATCTTCTTCCCCCTCTCAATCTAACCCTAGCCACCACCACCTTCTCTCTCCCCGAATCCACCATCTCCCTCACCCAATTCTCTCTCATCTCTCTCATTCCCTCAACCTCACACCACCTACCCACCTCACCTCCCTTTTCTATTCATCCGGCGGGACCCAAGAGAAGCCGAAGCTTCATCGCCACCGTCCCTCCATAGATTTCCGGTGAGTTTTGGCCCAAAGGTGGCCAAAACCAGTTTTCTCTCTCTATTCCATCACGGTTTTTCTCTCTTTCATCACCTCCGACCGATTTAGGCCAAAGAGGACTCGGATCCATCTCCGGCAACCATCTGCAGATTCTGGCGAGACTCCGGTCACCTTCTCCGACGCCGGCGAGGTTGAAAAACCTCATTTTTTGCTCCAAATCTCTCCCTCTACCCTTCTCTTCACTTCTTTGAGTCGGGTATGTTCCGATTTTATTTATTTTATTTTTGTTTTCTTTAAATTTTATCTTTAGTTCAATTTTATTTAGTTTTGCATTTTAATTGTTGTATATATTCTTGTGCATATATTAAAATTGAAAACAAAATAGAAAATTAAAAACAACAAAAACAAATTAAAATAGAAAAATGAAAAATCCAAAATAGAATAAACATTTCTTTGTGCAAATTGTTGCTTAAAAAAATATTTTTGGAATCAACTGATTTGGACTGAATTCTGACCTTTGAATGTGGCTGAAAATAATTGAAATGGATTGTGGATGTTGATTGTGGTTGTGAATTGTAGTTGATTGAAGGAGAATGGGCAAAATTTCATTGGTTTTGTAAATTATTATGGGCGGTGTCCCATGTTAGATGTTGAGTTTGATTAAATTGTTGAAATGGATTGTTGAAGCTGATTAAATTGCTAAATTTGTGTTGAAAATTTTTTGGGATGTCCATTTTTAAAGGGAAACCATGCCAAAATTTTGCAAAATTTCTACACTTAGTTTTTAAAACACGGCATGAGATTTGATCCTTGGACTTTGAGTTGGAATTTGAAAGGATTGTACAAGTTGATTTTGGAAAGAAAAAAAAGCAAATTTTCAAATGTTTTCCAAGTTGAGATATTGATGTTAACTTTGAAATGGCATTAAAACATTGAATTGTTACGAGAATAGTTCCTTCTTGTCCCATTTATCTGTCTTGAATATGAAATGCATGGATTTATTCCAAGTTGTCTACATTGCTTCCAAGCATGACTTGATTCAATTTTGTGCTTTTGAATTAAAAATGCTAAGTCTTATCTTCAATGCATAAAATGTTTCAAATGGAATTCTTTGAAAAGTTTTGATTAGATTAAGTACATTATTTTGGTAAAATGAGTTTTCATTGTTACATGCTTTGTGATCACACTTGTTAGGTTTATTTTAAAAGGAAAAATTTTGAACTATATCTGAAAATGTGAAGTTGAGTTACATGATTCTTTACATTGATTGTTCATTGCATGATTCTTGTCATGAAGTTTTTCTACAATGCAATTGAATATCTTGACCCCAAAGTTTTCAAAAATTTTAATTTTGCCCCAAAAGTGTTAAGAAATTCCGAAGTTGACCAAAGGGCCCTTCACTGAGTTAAAACTTGTTTCATTTGATTCCCTTGCATCCATTTGCATGATCCTATTTTGAACTGAAATGTGAACCACCTTAGGACTGTGTTTCCCTTGATATTGCTGTTTTTCTGATTCCATGCCATTGTCTCGATATCTTATACATTTGTGATCATTCTTGATAACCGAGGTTCTTTCCAGTCCAGATTCGGACTTACAGATGGTAAGCTTCCTGTATTCTTATATTTACCCATTCTCTACTTCATTCAAGTATTAGAGGAGGTCACTAGCCATGAGTGATCACGGGATGTTGATTTTGTTGCATTATCATATAGGATATTTCTTTATCTAGAGTTATTCTTATTTGTGCATCATTCAGATATATGCCATCTAGCTGCATACCATGTCCAGGATTCTTCCTTGAATTTGCTTGTCGTAACATGCCTTGGATTGATGTGTTCTGTAACTGTGCATTTCACTTAGTCTTTATTGCATGACATGTCTGTTTCTTCAGTCTTAGGTTGACATTTTCTATATGTTCATGCTATCCTGTTGCTCTATTTTGATCTTCATTGCTGCACCTATAGACATTCTTGCTAAGAATTGATATAATGTCATCCTAGAGTCTACTTGTCATACTATTGCAGCATTTTCTTGAGTTTTAGGTTTGTGATTGCACGTTGCATCATCTATGCACATCACAGCCTATGCTTGTTCTATTGATCATATTTTTGCTCCATCTGTTTCATATGTGACTTTTCTGCCCTCTATGTTATTATTGCTGATATAATCTGTTTTGTTTAGCTGAGGCATATAGAATGTTGATTCTAAAGCTTTCCTATTCATTTCTTGCACAAGCATGATCCTAGTTGTCTGTTTGCACTTTTTATCTGTCTCAGGCATGCTTCGTGTTTTCTTATTAGTTGCTTACCATATTTTCTACCTGTGCACTGATTTATAATTTGTTTTTATAGATGCAGCGTAGAAGAAAGACTCTTGCCAGGAAGAGAGTTCCCCTAGTGCCACAGCCTGCACCTCCAGTTGCAGAGTCTTCCTCTTCATCTTCTTCTGCCAATATGGATGCTGAGCAGGCCATTGTTAGAGAGGTCCCCACTGAGACTTACACCAGCAAGACCCGAGAGACCAAGTACAGATTTGATACAGAGCTATTCTCTATACTGGACCAGACCAGATGGTCTTATGATGAGTTAGTGAGGCGGGGCATTGCTGCTATTATGACTCCAGCAGATATAGTTGTCTACCCCCGGTTGGTTACTCTCTTCTACCAGCACCTCCGAATGGATGAGGATGACAGACTTCTTCTATATACTCCCATTGACGGTCAGGAGATTGATATTTATTTCTTAGCCATAGCTGCTGCCAGTCGATGCCCCCACACTTCTCCACTGGCTGAGGACACTCAGGAGCCTCTATTCCCTGACTATCCACCATTTCCTACTGAGTTGACTATGGTAGCCATACTATCTCCACAGGTGGCATATGAGGGGCACACATTTTTAGACCGGGTCAAGATTAATCCCCGGTACTGGTTCTTCGATTCTGTGTTTTACCTCAATGCCTTCCCTACCGGTCATGGCACTTAGAGGAGAGAGGGGATCTTCCAGGCCTTATACTGTGTCAATCAAGGTTACTGGTTCTCCATTCTTGCACTTATTTGGGAGCTTATCCACAAGTTCTGGAAGAACTTGCATTTTTCGCCTACCACCCGAGCAGAGACCTGGCATTTACCCTTTGGCCATCTTATCACACAGTTGCTTATAGACCAGGGATACCAGTTTGACCCTAAGGAGATCCCAGAGCCCGATACTGACAGGGCAAAGAGAGCTTATGACTTGGCTTGGTGGACCAAGACTTGCAATTCCTGCCACAAGAACAGAACCAATAGAGATTTCAAGAGACTACAGGCACAGTTACAGAGAGAGGCAGCACAGGCAGCAACAGCAGCAGGCGATGCTCCAGAGGATGATACAGCAGATAGATCTCTGCCCAGATAGTGACATCGCGTTACTACTTCCAGATCCACCTCCTAGCCAGATGTACTGGCTGCATCACAGCAGACTGGCCCATCACATGCCTATCCTCCCATACCTACAACACAGACCAGCACTGACTCTAGCTAATGATTAGAGGTAGCTCAGTTGCATACAGATTTTATATCTTTCAGAGCTGCTATGACTGGTCGTCACGAGGATATTTCGAGGAGGCATGATGACTTGGAGAGGAGACATAACGATCTGGTGGGGAGACATGATGATTTAGTTCGGCGATCTAATGCCCTGCATGACGAGGTAGCTGAGGTGAGACATGAGCTTGGCACTTTAAGGACCAACCTTACCACTTCGTTCACTCGCCACAGCACCGAGATGTCTACCATGCTGTAGCATATTGCTGACATGCTTACCTCGGATCTTACCGCCTGATCCCAGTTTCTCTCTCATACTCATGATTTCTATTGTTCTACCTATGATATTTTTGCATCATATTTGGATATTTGCACTGGTCTTGGATGTATTTTTCTAGATATTTATTTGGATATATTTGGATATTTCTAGGATAGTTATTTGGATTAAATTTGGATATTTTTAGATTTTGATGGATATTATTGATTCTATGGATATTTGATCTTGCACTTATTCTCTATATTTGGATTTTTGGATACTTAATATTAGTTTTGGATGTTATGAGCTTTACATTGCTCGATGCCATGATTTTGCCTAGTTCTCAGTTTTACTTCTCAGTTATATCATTGATGCATATGCTTTGATAGTTGTTAGTGTGACCATTTTCAAACAGGTTTTTGGAATCTAAGTTTGGGGGTGCGCCTTCTAAAGCTAAGCTTCCATTGCCGGGTCCCTTTTGCTTCACCTATTTGGTATACTCTTTCCATTATCTATTGCTTCTTTGTACATTGAGGACAATGCACAGATTAAGTTTAGGGGCGTTTTAGCATATCTTATATGTCGCACTTCATTTCATGCATATGGTATGATTTGAGAATCTGGGCTATGATTTTAATCTTTTGAGGACCATAACACTTAGAATTTAAAGAAATTGCTTGACTTGAGAGTTCAATACTCCTTGTATGTCTTGTGGATGTCATTTAGGAGTAAGTTTTTCGAATGATTGATATCTCGCTTGCATTTGTGGTCCACATCATTATGATTTTGTGATTGTTTTGATATTCACTCAGGATTCTACACTAGCATAGGCGCACACTAGCATTCATTTGTGGGGTACATGCTTTGTTGATTATTGAATTAGTTATATCCCAATTGAGCTAGTAGTGCATTGAAAGCTTTCATCTTGACAAAAGTGGATAACAAACCCTTTTCATTAAGTAGCCGGGATTCTAGCCTCATCAAGCACTGAATTTCTCACGCCGAAAGGTGGAGGGCCCAAACTATAGGTTAATAATTGAATCTAAAAATAAAAAAATAAAAAAAAAGTTGCAAAGATAAAAAAGTGAGGACTTCTCCCAAAAAGTGAGAAGTGAGAAATGATTAGATGGAAATTGTTTTGATTTGTAGCCTAATTAATTTGAGCTTGTAAGTCCTTAGGGGTGTTTTAACACCTAATACCTTAAAGCCGTCTGGTTTAGGAGTCATTGACCTAACGTTCGACCTCATGGATCACTAGAAAGCTTAATAGATCACCACATTGCACCATACTTCCATCTTTGATCCTTAGGATAGTTTAAAAAAAATAAAAAAAAAAAAAAAAGTCGAGTGAAAAGAATAAGCGGACCTAGAACAATAAAGCTTTAATAAAAGGTCCACTCTTTGTTTTGATGATCGGGACTATATTTGTGTGTTAGTTTGAGGGTAAGGGTGTGATCATTTCTTTAGTTGGCTTAGATAGTAACATATTTGATGCTGATGAGCGCTGAAAAATACGCATTTAAACCCCTTAAGTTTAGGTATTCTAGGACTTTTATCTATCTTATTTTTCCGCTTTAGTTTAATTTTATATTATTTCCATTTTCAGGTACTTATCCCCAAAATAAGCTAACTCAGCGAAATAAGAGCATAATTGAAGCAATCTTGAGATGAACCATAGAAAGGAGCAAAGTGGAGGCAAAATGAAGCAAGTGATGGAAATTCAACAAGTTCGATCGATCTCAGAAAATATTCGATCGATCGAAAGTTCTTCGATCTCAACATTTTAAGATGGATCCAAGCTCTTTTGTCCTTATCCAAAGATCCCATAAAGTTTGATCGATCCAACCTTCTTCCGATCGATCGAAAAGATTCTACCTTATCCAGTTGTACCACCACACCTACCACTTTTATCTCATTCCCCAAAATATCTCAGATTTGTCTTTATCCAAAAAGGCACCACCATAAAGGATCGATCGAACTTAAGTTCAATACATCTCATCCATGTTCGATCGATCTCACCACAAGTTCGATCGATCGAACTTCCTCAAGCCCTAGAAAATTCAATTTCCAGCTCATTAAAAGTTATCTCATGTCCAATCATTGGAACGAATATTGGTGTATGAGCCCAGCTCAATGGGGGTGACATTTAACCTACCTATATAAGGAATATAAGCCATTATATTGACATAGACACATACATACACTAGAGATACAATTGGAGATCATATTCTTAGTGAAGAAGAAAAGAAGAGAGGAGGTTAGAGACACAAGCTTGGATTTCATCCATCAACCAAGAAGAGGAGCAATCTCTACTATGGAGTTAGCCCTTGAGGGTTGGAGGACATCATCCATGAGTGGTTAGACATCCTCTTGGGGTTAGAGTTAGCCCTAAGCATGCTTTCTAGATCTTGATTTATGTATTTTTTAGGGAATTTGTATTGTGATACATGTTTTGACATATTTATATACATAGATCTTGTTTATTCAAAGATTTATTTGGTTTAATGCTTCCAATTGATCATTTCATTCTATCCAGATGTCTATGTATGCTAGAATTGATGTTTATGTGTTTGTCTCTAGATTTTGTGTTATTGATGCATGTCTATGTGTATTGATGGTATAGATCTAGAGATTGTCAAGATATAGTGCTTAATAGAATGCTCTTGTGGTTTATTTAATGGTTCATACTCATTTATTGATTGATTGTGCCTCTCCCTTAGTTTAATTAGCTTAATTCCATGTCATTAACTTAATTGTATTGTAGTTGTAGTTTAGAAGTTAAATGGGAGGACAATTTATGCTTGTTATTTGATGTTTCATACTTATGAAAGCAAGTAGCATATGTCTCAACCTTGTGATGTGTTTGGATTGTGAGCTTAAAGAAAGGATTAATGGCTTAGTTTGATATATTGTGCTATCCACCATGTTGCTTAAATAATATATACTTAATTAGTCATCCATGCTTGTTAAAACAACCACACACACACACACTATTGTTGCAATACATGTTTTCCCCCTCATTAATCATTCATTAAAGGTGTAGAAAAGTTATGCTTAGTGGTGATCTCTAAACCCCAAGATCTCTCTCTCTCATTTTCTCCCTATTGCATTTAATTTTTTACTTTAGTTTAAATTACATCTTAGTATAATTCAATCACCAACCAATCTTTTGATCACTCGACCTACTAACCCTAATCTCGATTCCACAACCTAATACGACCAACCAATTCCTTGGGACAATCCCTACTCGCCCTAACTATATTTTTAGTGAAAGGTAGTAGTGGCAAATTATAAATGTGAAACTTGGCCACACTCACCATAGTCCAACATCTCTCTTTTGCACAAACTTTTTGGTGAACCACGGCTTAAACCACCAGATGTCGGTCCATTTAAAAGGATTCTAGAGTTGTTTTGATTTGCATGATCATTTTTTTATGTGTGGAAGACCATACTTGCTTGTTTGATGTTTAGATTTTGGGAGATTGCTTGGAAAGGGTTGAAAAATTGCATACTTGAGGTAGTTTTCTCCCAATGTTTGTTTTGTATATTGGTACCTCTTTAGTGAGAAAGAGCTCAATGTTTGTGGGTATCATTTCTGGAAACCCTCACGAGACTTCACTCGTGCACTAGGGGTAACCTAGGGGTTTAAAAGGCTTGTTGCATATGCTAAATGCAATTGTGTTCCCTACGAAAGTGGCGTTATCCTTTTATTGCTTTCTAGTTCATAGATGTATAGTTGTTTCTTTCTTTCTTGTCTTAATAGTTCATTGCTAGAGACTAGCAATCTCTAAGTTTGGGGGTGTGATGAGTGCTCAAATGTGATACATTTTAGCACCTAAACTATGGTATTTTAGTCCATTCATCTATCTTACTTTCATGTTTTAGATACTTATTTGTGTCATTGCCTATTTCAGGTGAATAATGTTCAAACAGGCTAACAAGAGCCATTTGGCACAGTTTTGTAGCCAAGGAACAAAGTTGGAAAGAAGCCAAGAAAAATACACTAGGGGAACTTCGATCGATCAAAGGGAAATCCTGATCGATCGAAGTGTTCTACAATCGATCAAAATGAAGGCAGTGCCAGCTCAGCAAAATAGATAAGGCCCAAAGATATTGTTGATGCCACGTCAGCTCCGATTGATTGAAGCTAAGTGTTCGATCGATCAAAATGCCTACTGACAGTAAGCTATCTAATTCCCGAGCGCGCTGATTTCTACTTACCATGCATAATTGTGAATTTCCTACAATCAGAGGCTGTTATTCTAACTTTGAGGCTACCCAAAAGTGGAATGTAATGAATTAATTAAAGATACTTTCATATCATCTTGTAAGAATTTTTTAGAGAGATAATTTTTAGATAGATATTTTCCTCTCTAGAACTAGGGTTTTAGAGAAGAAAACAAGGATGAAGATGATGATGCCAACCTCCAAGTTAGTCCTTGAGGAGTCCATGACCACTACAATGAGTGGCTAAATCCTTCTTTTATGGCTAGAGATATCCCCTAGGCTTGCTTCTCAAACCCAACTCTTGTGTATTTTTGGGGATTGTAGTTGTAATAGATGTTTTGACAATGAATAAATATAGATCTTGTGATTTCTACTTTATTTGTATGGATTAATGCTTTCAATTGATCATTTGGCTCTAGTCATATGTCTATGTATGCTAGAATTGATGTTCATGTTTTTATATCTAGATTTAATGAATTTGATGCATGTCTATATATATTGATGATGTTAATCTAGTGTTGGTCAAGGCATGGTGCTTAATGGAACACTTTTGTGATTTATTTGATGGTTCACACTTGTTTCTTGATGGATTGTATCACATCTCTAGTTTAATTAGTTTAATTTCATGTCTCTAGCCTAGTTGTAGTGTAATTGCTTTAATTTCTTAGGTAGGTGAACAATCCATTCTTGTTTTTTTATGTTCCATACTTTTGAATGCAAAAAGTGTATATCTCTAGATATTTGTGTGTGTATCAATTGCGGTTTAATTGAATGGAATCTTGGTCTCATTTGATAGGTTGTGCTATTCATTAAAATTTGGCTAGACAATATATACTTATTTGCCTTCCATGCTTAGTTTCAATTGATGTCACACGCACATGCAAAGTTACAATTTAAATTTCTCCATTAATGTACAATTGCTAGTGTTTGATGAAGTGAAGCTTAGTGGTGACTCTATGCCCCAAAACCTTTCTCCTATATCTTTTCCATATTTTCTAGATTGTTCTCTTTTTACTTGCATTAATCTTTATTTGCATCGTAGTTTAATTAATCAATCACCATCAATCTTTGATCACTTGACCTACTAATCTGACATTAGTTTTCATCACAAATACGCAACTAATCCCTTGGGATGATCCCTACTCACCTTAGCTATATTTTAGTTAGAAGTGGTAGTGGCATTTATAAATTCAAACTTGGCCACACTACATTGCAATTTGGTCGCTTTGGCACGCGACACACCATTACATGGCACGGAGCTCGAGTAGTCAAGGTGGAGCCTTGGAGGTTTGACTGATCAAGTAATATATAGTGTGGCAATTGAAGTTTTGCAGGAGTATCGTCAAGATTAAAGCTGCAAAAGAATTGTCCTAATCATTGTCGTGGAAGCGATGATTGACTGGATGGAATTTGAGTTAAACTGGAGATTGTTGGAAATTGTGACTCAAATTCCTATTCTAATTAGGTTTCTATTTTTGAGTTGTATTCTGTTAGGTAATTTCTTGTTTGAAAAGTCTTGGCCTCTAAGAAATTGTAATCCTTATCTAACAAGGAATTGGGTTTTGAAACTCTATAAATAGATACATATGATTTGGGTTAAGAATTATGAGATTGAGGGATATGTAGTCTCATGAGGGAGTTGATGGGCAAAGGTAATATGCGGGTTGGTAGAGTAGGAAAAACACCAATGACACTGGTAGCGAGGAGTTAGGCTCTTGGAGTGGTACATGGTGAAAAGACATGTACGTGGCGTTGGTACTCTATTGTTGTAATATCTTTACGAATCATAGTAGAATCTTTCCTCATCTATAGATGAAGGCCAATTTTGGTTGAACTATGTATATCTTGTATTTATGTGTGATTGCTTTGTTGGTTTTTGTTAGATCTTTGTGTTTCGTGCGTTTCCGCTACCCCAATAAATCGGTTGGTCAAGGATGAAATTAAATTTCTAATTGAGAAAGAAAAAGGATTTTTAAGAAAGGAAGGGCCGAAAGTCACGATCCATTGGCTAACTAAACCTTGAGGGAGAACGTGTTGGTTTAAGACGTGTATGAACTAACTAGACCCCAAATGGTCATCGGTTTTGAGGCCAGTGATAGTTAGTCAATTTTGCCTCGATAAAGTTGATTAGCAGTTTTCGATATGAGTAGTGTAAGTTTGGGTTAGAGTTGGGATTGCATTCCTTACATGACTTATTATCATTGGCATTAACAATTGTATAGCCTTATTAGTTTGATACTACTATATTGCTTATCGCTTTATTTGATGTTTTCCCCTTAAGCATGATAACCACTCCATTTGTATCCCTTTCCTTGGGTGTTTGGCTCACAGGGTCTAAAGTATGTATTTTAGGTATTTCCTACTGAGCCGTTGTGCTTACCTTTTTACTAAACATTTTTAGGTCGTGGAAACGAAGTAGTAGATGATGCGCCTCCATAAGCTTAGCAGTGAATGTTGCACCCTTTTTGATTCATTTTGAGACTTGCCTAGTATAGGAGGATAACCAATTCTTCAAAGTTGTATTTTCATATCTTTTGACGAAAAACATTGTAAATGTGACCTCAATGATCCTAATCATATAACCATATTCTTTTCGACACTTTTCGGCCTTTGGGCATGTATATAATGACTTTAATGTTACCTTGTTATAGGAAAAAATGTAGAATGTTTTGACTATGTAATTCACATGGATAGACGTTGATAGATGAATATTAATGATTTTTTTTTTGGGTTAATTCTTGTATATACATGCAAAGGATGTTTTATTGCATTGTTAATGTGGGTTGGGATAAGTTTTGAATGTTCCAAATGGCCAAAGTTAATTCCAGGGACTTTATCATTGAAAATGAGACATTTTGTTTCAAAAATATTCACCTGGGGGCATTTGAACGCACCCCCTTCACCAGAATGCATGTCAAAATAGGCCACCCCCTGCCCGAAATTTTTCATAAATTACCTCCAGTATTGAAATAATCATAACTTCTTCATCTTAAATCCAAATTAGGTCATTATTACGTCCAAACTGACCAGCATGAAATGAGCTTTCCAATGACACCAACCACATTCCAAAATTATAAACCTGGAGGGAGTTATAACTATTTTAGTTCAGACTGTTCCAAAAATCTCCTACCCCGAAGAGGGTTATTTGTGAGAAACCATGACTATAGTCACCGAAACCTTATGGAATGAGTTTAGTTGATTAATATGATTAGAATGAACTTCATTTGGCTCATTTAGAATCAACTCATTCTCCATTATTAAATGACTATTTTACCCCTAGTACGTTCTCGAGTTCAGGTAAGAATCTAGGATCGCATCACCGATTGTCAATGATCCGAATCCACCGGATTTGGGTCGTTACAGATTGCACTGGTTCGGTTGTTCCGAATCATCAAAAGGTGTACCTGTTCAACCTGAATAGGTATTAGGTGCAATGGTGATGTGAAGTTTCTCATTTTTTATTTTTCTATTTTAGTGCGTTTTTTGAATTTTCTAAATTTATTTAATTTTAGTACCTCGTTTTACGTGCTAGACACCGTAAGATATGCTGGGTGTGTCCGAGAGTCGATTGGGGATTTTTTTTGGAGTTCAGGACTCCTAGAAATGCAATGGTTATCATTTTTGCTTCTTTTTTTTTTTTCCATTTTTCGAGCCGGACGGTCCCGTATGGGACCCTCTACTAGAATTGTTGCATACGGGGATTTTAACTGAGTTAATTTGTATCACATATATTTTATTTTATGTGGTATTTAAATGGTTGTGTTCTATATTAGATGGTTTATGTGCATATATGTATAATGGTGGCAAAATAATTAAAAAGAAAAAAAAAAGTGTGGGATTTTAATTTTTATGGTGGGAACCACTTCCCCCTAATTCTTTTGTGGTCTAGAGACCACATTTTGGGCCTCTCATTCTCTCTCCCTGGATGAATCTCTTTCTCCCTCATTTCCTTTCATTTTTCTTTTCTTTTTCATTTTAAACTTCAAATCTTGATTAATCTCTCATTCCTTGGAGTTTTTGGGTGCCGTTGGCGGCAAAACGGAGAGCACGGTGAGATCTACTCATTGATATAAGCAATTAATCATTTGGTGCATCCTAGGAATTTTGAATTGAGGACCCATTTTGAGGGGTTTTGTATCTTAAGAGGTAAGGGTTCCTAATCTACGAAATTTCTTGTTCTTTTGTGAATTTTGTTTGTTAATTGTTGCCTAGTATGCTTAATTTGTGTTGATTACCTCTAAAATGATTTATTTGTTGGGTATGAAGTTCATGAAAATATGTGTTAATTAATTTATATGAAAAACATCCCTAAATGTTAATTTTCTATGCCTATTGTATTGTTGATTTGCTAGAATTGTTATATGAAAGCATGTTCTAATTTTCTTGGAATTTCTTATAAAGCATGTTATGTAGCTTAAGTTGAATTAGTTGTAAAAATGATGATTATTGACATGGCATGATGCATTTTTGAATAAACATTGGGAAGAAAAAGAAGAAAAAAAATTGTTTTGAAATGAAAAAAGGGAAATTCTTCGGACAAAGTTTTGATAAAAAGGATTTTGAGAAAAACCCGGATGCCGAGGAGGTACCAAAGGTCCGTGGAGTTAATATGACCTAGAGGGAATTAGAGAAATCTCCCTAGCAAGGTTAAGCTATCTGGGCCCCAAATGATGCCGCGGAGGTACCAAGGGTCGGGATAGTAGCCAATCCTTCTCTCGTGTCGCCGCAGAGTCACCAACGGACGGGTTATATTAACAGTTTGAAAAGTGATGGATGATTTTGAAAATAGGGAGCGACATAGCATGGCATAGCATTCTATAGCATCACATTGTCCATTTTGGCCTTGTAAATGGTTGTGGAGGTTCAAGGTAGAGAGACATCGGCTTTGGAGGAGGGTTGTGGCATGTCGTTTTGGGGAAATGAGAGGAAGGTGGAGTTCTTTGGAAGTTAAAAATCCTCGGGGGGTGGGGGTTTGGAAATTTATTCGGAAGGGTTGGGATGATTTTTCCGAGCACATTCAGTTTCGTCTCAGAGATGGGAGGAGGATTCATTTCTGGGAGGATGTGTGGTGTGGAGATATGCCTCTTGCCCTCGCCTTTCCTCAGCTTTACAGGATTGCTATGGATAAGCAGGCCATGGTGGTTAACTGTGATCATCTTGATAATGGGAGATTGGTTTGGGATGTTCGATTCAGGCATTCCTTTCAGGATTGGGAGATGGAGGAGGTCATTCGTTTCTTGGAGTTTTTATATCGCCAGAGGATTGTGGAGGAGGATTCGGACTGTTAGTCTTAGATTGCAAACTCTCAGCGGCGCTTTGAGGTGAGGTCTTTCTTCAAGTGCCTCTCTTTTGTTCCTGGAGTTAGTTTCCCTTGGAAGTCTGTTTGGCGATCCAAGTCTCCTCTTAAGGTGGCTTTTTATGTGTGGACTTCGGTCCTGGGTAGGATTTTAACCCAGGATAATCTGAGAAGGAGAAGCCAGGTGGTGGTCAACCGTTGCTCTATGTGTCTTAGTGATGAGGAGTATGTGAATCACCTTCTTATTCATTGCCCTTTGGCTAGAGAGTGTTGGGGTTTGATGCTTGGCTTATTTGGTGTTTCTTAGGTTATGCCTGGATCTGCTAGAGGGTTGATTGAGGCGTGGAGAGGTTACCCTGTGGGGGCTCTCAGTCAGGATGCGTGGAGGGCTACGCCGCTTTGTGTGTGGTGGTGTTTATGGCTTGAAAGAAATAGAAGATTCTTTGAAGGAAAGGCTTTGTCGATTTCGGTGCTTAAATTCTCGATTATTTCTACTCTTTTTTGTTGGGTTTCAGGAAGAGAGCATTGTTCTTTGGAGGAAGTAGTTGATTTTTTAGCCTCTTTGAAGGCTTGAAGCCTTTGTGGTCTTTTGTATTTGCTTGGGTTCCGCTCCTCTTCTGAGCGTTTTTTTATAAAATTTTTACTTATCAAAAAAAAAAAAAAAAATTTGTTGTATTTTCTCCCGGCATAGCATGATCCCGTTCCCTATTGTTCTATTCATTGTTTGGTTTCACGGGGTTACAAGAGGTGTGTCTTATGCACCACCTACTGAGCTTTATGCTCACCCTATTATTTAACATTTTTCAGGACATGGGAAAGAAGTGGCGGATGACGTTCCACCACAGGCTTAATATGGATTAGAAGATTATTTTGTTGTTTTTGTATCTAGGTCTTACTATTTTTATAAAACTTAGCATATTTTATTCTGTACTGGGACTTATGGACTCTTGTTATTGTAATTATATTCATGGGTTGTAACTTTAATATAAGTTGTCTAAATGTTGTAAGACATGAATTTTTGATCTTAGCCATATTTTTGGGACTGTAATTATGATATTTAGATTAAATGGTATGTGGTTGTTACACCATAAAATAAACCAAGTTGAGGCATAATGAATGGATGAAAGAAATATTGAAATGTATTATTTACTTTCTGTATTGAGACAAGTTAGATAAATTTTGAAAGTCCAAGAGAGGCTATTGTATTTTTATGCATTTAAGCAGGTTGTCGTAGAACCCTTTTTAGCAGAGGTCATGCAGAATTATTATTATTATTATTATTATTATTATCGTAATTTGTATCATTTTAGGTTCATTACAAAGTTGGTATCAGAGCAATGGTTCGAATACCATTAGGACGACGGGTAGAGGCCTACTTGGGATTGTATGGGGAAGTTGATTTGCATGATTATGTGCTACGTTTTAAAGTGTTTAAATGTTTGAGCAGCATGCCTACTTGTTTACTTGCTTACCTGTTTATTTGCTCACATGCTTATATGTTTACAGTTTTGAAGGTATGCTTATTTGCTATATGCTTACGTGTCTAGATGTTGGTATATGTAAATGAAGCGTATATGTTAAGTGAAAGCATGTCTATTTGTTATATATTTCCATGTTAGGAAATTATAACTTGATCACCCATTATAGGCTTAAGTTATGATGATGGTATCGTACATCATGTATACTTAGAATTGGTCAGTATGCGACTTTATATACGGTTTTGTGATGGGTGTACACGCTTGGGAAGGGCACAGTTCTATAGGGTGAGTTGTTTGGTGTGTTCTTAAGTGTTATGTTTCAATTTTGAGTTATGTGAGTCTTCAAAGTTTTGAGTTTGGGTCACATGGTTGTGTTGTATTTGACTCCCTTCTTATCATTTTTAGAGTTATGCCTCCGAAGAGACGTAAAGAGGCAGATGATGGTAGGGAGCAGGACGAGCTCTTTGATTGGGATTCTTTGGTTAAGAATTTGGTTGAGGTCATGACAAACTTTGTACGTGCGGTAGTCATAGAGACTCAGAGGTCGATGGTACAGTCGGAGAGAACAAAGGTTACGGACAGACAGGGAGATGGGGGTTCGTGGAGTCAGGTTAAGGAGGTCGAGATGTTATTCAAGATTCATGTATAAAAGATGTTAAAAGGTGATTCATCTTATTCTCCCATTATTTTTATGTCACCACTAGAGATGTCCCCTAAGGTCGAGAGGGCTTGTTATAGGTGCAAATAGACAGGTCATTTAAAAGCAGAGTGCCCTTGGAGTCAACCTAATTCTGGGGTTTATTTTAAATGTGGTCAACCTGATCATAGGAAGAAAGATTGTCCCAAGAAATGTGTAGCCCCAGTTGGTGGGGATCGGGGCAAAGACTGACTCGACCTTCAGCATCACAGTTTGGTGTTCAGCTTAGAGAGTTACAGGGATAGGAGACTCAGGGTTGTAGAGTCAGTCCGGTTGTTTCTCCTGTTGAGTCACCAGAGGGACCCCTGTAGTCAAAGGTATGTAATTGCACGTAATTCTAGCATTATATTCATATTTCTTTTGATCGGTGTTTGGTCTGACGGGTAACGGGAATAGTGATGGTAATGGTGATAATGTTGGAACAGAGGGATCTGTTAATTCATCAAGAAAGTCGTTTGGGATGTTTGACTCGGGTGTCTAGTTAGATTTCAATGATAGTCCATTATTTAGTAGTCGTCGTGGAGTGCAGTTTATGTGGTTGACCGTTTAGGCGTGGTATCTGTTTCCCTCTTAGAGACTGCTTCTGTAGTGTGCTGCGTATGATTCTTATTCTTGTAGCAGGTTGTTGACTATAGTGTCGGGTATCATGAGTGATGATGAGCGCTGAAAAGTGCGCATTTAAACCCCTTAAGCTTGAGTATTCTAGGACCTTTATCTATCTTATTTTTTCATTTTAGTACTTATTTGTGTTTTTGTCTATTTTAGGTCAACAATGTTAAAATGGGCTAAAAATGGTTTCTTAAGGCCTTTTTGGAGTCAAACTAAGTCTTAGTGATGATCCGAAGCAAAAAGAGGCTGATTTGGAGCAAAAAGAGGCTGATGCTGAAAAACTGCCAAGTTGGATCGATCCAACTTTTTCTGAAATCGATCACTTTTTCTGAGATCGATCAAAGTTGGATCGATCGAAAATCAAAGTTGGATTGATCGAACTTTTCTCTGATCGATCGAACTTTTTCTCTGATCGATCGAACTTTTGCTGGCAGCGAGCTGTCTTATTCCCGTGCGCGCCCAAAAGTCCACCTACCACATTGTACGGGATTAGATATTTTTGGAACTATATTCCTGACTTAGTGACTAAGAAAAGGACCTTCTATATAAAGGGAAGTGACCCATTTTGTAAACAAGCTTTTTATCTTTTTATTTTTACATTGTAATTTATATTTCTCTCTCTAGCAAAGTTAGAGATTAAGGTTAGAAGAAAAGAGGGAAGTAGAGGCACATCTCAAGATCCATCTCTAAACCACTCTTTCTCTCCATCTCTAAAGCTTCAAAGAAGAAGAGGAAGAAGAAGATGGAGCCATATTTGGAGCTTGATTCCATGACCACATCTACCTCCTCCATGATTGGCTAGATCTACACCTAGGGCTTGGATAAGCCCTAAGTCTTGTGTAATCTAAACCCTTGTATTTCTATTTTTAGGGATTTATATATATATATTGTTGTGATTAGTGCTCTAGCCTTGTGAATTTAATGAATCTTGGTCCATTTCTATGATTTCTATGGTTTAATTCTTCCTATTAATTCTCTAATTTATTTGCATGTCTATATGTGATTAAATTAGGAATTATGTCTCACATGATTCATATGGTTTAATTCTTCTTATTAATTCTTTTTATAATTACATGTTGTCTTATGTGTGATTATTTGAATAATGATCTTTACATTAGTTTTTCTATATTAATTACATGTCTATGTGTGGTTGATTGAAAATCTAGTGATGGCTAAGTATGGGTTTTCATTGAATGGGTTTGTCAATTAATTTGATGGTTTATACTTATGCTTGATGGGTTGTTCTACAATTTAATTCCTGCTTGTAGGTACGTAGGTAGACAATCTATGCTTGCTTAGATATTCCATGGCTTATTATTGCAAATTTCATGATTCTCTAGATTGATGTGTGCTATAATTGTTGCTACTTAGATGGGTCATGCTTAAAATTGATGGGTTGTGCTACACTTAGTTTAGGTAGACAATTCATACATAAATTAGATGGTTCATGCTTAATATTGCAATTGGTAGTCGCATTTTGTTCACAATAATGTATTCCCCATTAATGGAAAGCAAGTGGTTAATTACACGAGCTTAGTGGTGATTCCAACACCCTAACTCCTCTCTTCATATCTCTTAAATCCCTATCTCTAATTAGTTTTATTTCACTTTCATTTTAATTAATTGTTTTCTAGTTTAATCAACCAATCTTTATCTTTTGCAATCTTGTGATACGCTAGAGTTGAAGTTAAATTCCAACACGTATAATCCCTTGGGACGATCCCTACTCACTCTTGCTACTTTAGGACAGTGTGTGATTACCTATTGGCATCGAATGTCAAAGGTAACAAGGTTGTTGAGTTCTTAGCTCTGCGGTTTGGTGAGGTGTTTCTCGGGGAGGTGTGTGGTTATGGGCCTCCTTCTTTAAGGAGGGTAGATTTCGAGGATGAAATCTTTTAAGGAGTGTAGATTGTGAAGTTTCTCATTTTTTTATTTTTCTATTTTCATACTTTTTTTAAATTTTTTGAATTTATTTAATTTTAGTATCTCGTTTTGCGTGCTAGACACCGCAAGATGTGCCAGGTGTATCCGAGAGTTGATTGGGGCATTTTTTTGAGTTTAGGACTCCTACAAATGCAATAGTTGTCATTTTTGTTTTTTTTTTTCATTTTTTGGGCTGGACGGTCCCGTGTGGGACCCGCTACCGGAATTGTTGCATACAGAGATTTTAGTTGAGTCAATTTATATCACATATATTTTATTTTATGTGCTTTATGTGGTATTTAAATGGTTGTGTATAACGACCCGAACCCGTGGGTCCGGAACATTACCCGGTTTCTCACCCAAACCCGCGGTCCACTGATTCACACCATACATTTCCTATGTCCTTAACTATCATTTAAGTCAAACTAGGGTCCATAATTGTCTTATGACTCAACCTTACAAGGAGGACCAAACACATAAATCAAAGAGGAACAGTCAGCCGGCTGATAGCCCTTGGTTAGCCAGTTAAAAAGGTAGGATCGGTCGGCTAACTTACAGGGTCAGTCGACTGAAACGGCCGTCAAAGATGAATGCTCTCGGGACTTTCACTGTAGGCTTGTCGGTTGGCTGAAGGAGGGGGTTCGGTCGGCCGAAGAAGGGCGTTCGGTCGGCCGAACCTGGGGTTTTGGTCGGTTGATGGTGAGGGACAGCCGGCCAAAACATGTTTTCCTAGGTTTCAACTCACTGGAATTGCATTCTGGCTGTACTTTTAACATACCAAACCTATATTGGAACTATTTTGCAACCCATTCCTGAATTCAAGGCAACAAAGCATGATATTATACAATTAGATAGCATCAACAATATCTCAAAAGATAACTTCCTTTCCCATTCATCATTAAGTATTTACATAGTCTCAATTTACATCAAATATAATCAAGTATCTTAGTTATGTTACATAGCCATGATTTACAAAATAAATACTCTCTTTCATAATTTGAGGCTTTACAAAAGAATGAAAAGCAAAAGACGACAAAATGCAACTTCAAATCTTCTTCAAACTTGTGGTGGATTATCATCCGCTACTTCCTTTCCGATCCCTGAAAAATGTTAAATGATAGGGTGAGCATAAAGCTCAATAGGTGGTGCCTAAGGCACACTTCTTGTAGCCCCGTGAATCCAAATAATGAATAGAACAATAGGGGACGGGGCCATACCAAGCCGGAAAAATACTATTTCAATTCCAAGTTCAAAATAAGTAAATGTCGTGCCATGAATGCAATGTCGTGCATGTCACTCCCCATTTTTAGAAAACATCCATCGCTTCACAAACTGTTAATATAACCCGTCCTTTGGTGACTCCGCAGCGACACGAGAGAAGGGTTGGCTACTTTCCCTGACCCTTGGTACCTCTGCGGCATCATTTGGGGCCCAGATAGCTCAACCACGCTAGGGCAATCTTCCTAATTCCCTTTAGGCTATATTAACACTCCGGCCTTTTGGTGACTCCGCGGCGACCGGGTTTTCTCAAAACCATTTTTCTCAAAATTTCTTTCCAAAACCCCTTTTTATTTTCATATCAAAACACTTTCCCTTTTTCTTTCATGCCCAAGGCCATGGATGCATGCTACATATTTTCCCAACAGTATGAAAATGAAGGGAATTTAAATTTCATAATTTAACATGCTTCTTCATAGAAATTTCTAAGAGAAATATCATAAACACTATGGTATGAAAAATTAACAAATTAAACATGCTCTTTCATACATTTCAATTAAATACACATAAGTATGTTTTTCACATAATTCAATTTAACACATATAATCATAAACTTCATATATAACATTTACATTATCCTCAAGGCTAACAACTCAAAATTAAGCATGCTTTGCAACAATTAATGAGGGATAACTCACAAAGAAACAAGAAAAAAGCATGAATTAGAAACCCCTACCTCAAGATTATGCAAAACCCCCAAATTTGCCCTAGATCTCAAAAATCAAGAAGTGCACCAAACTATAAATTGCTCCGATCAACTTGTAGATCTTGCCGTGAGCTTCAATTTACCGCAAACAGCTTCCAAAAATTCCAAATATTTAAGGAGTAATCAAGATTTGAATCTTGAAACCAAGAAAAAGAAAAAAGAAGAGTTTAGAATGGGAGAGAAAGAGAGGTTTACGGGAGTGAGAGAAGAAATATAGAAAATGATACCAAAATGTGGTCTCATGACCACTTAAAAATGATAGTGGGTCGCATCACTTTTCTTTTTATTTTTCCTTTTTCTTTTGTTTTTAATTTACACCACACATATTAAATCACAACCATATACCACATATCAAATAAAATAAACATGATGCAAATGAGTCCAAACAAAAACCCCGTACACAACAATTCCGGTAGCGGGTCCCACACTGGACCATCCAACTCGAAAATGAAAAAAATGCAAAAATAACAAACTTTGCATTTCAAAAAGTCCTGAACTCAATGAAATACCCCAAACAACTCTCGGACACCACTGGCACACTCCATAGTGTCCGATACACAAAACAGCAAAAGACAAAAATGCCCTTGCAGCGATAAAAATTTCGAAAAAATAAAAAATATCAAAAATTGGAAACATCACAATCTCCCCAACTTAAAAGGATTTTGTCCCTGGAATCAGGCCATACCTGGGGAAGAAAACAACGCCAGGTATGGAGCGAACCTCCTGCTCAAGCTCTCAATTAGCCTCCTCAACTCCGTGGTGTTTCTAAAGAACTTTCACAAAAGATATCGTCTTGTCTCATAACACATTCTGCCGTGTGTCAAGGATCTGAACTGGTCCCTCTTTATAGGAGACATCCTCATCAATATCCACATTAACCCAATCCAGAACGTAAAATGGATCTAGTTCATACTTCCGTAACATCGACACATGAAACACATTATGAACCCTATCCATTTGCAGTGGCAGAGCATGTCTGTAGTTAACCTCTCCTACACGATCCAAGATTTCAAACAGTCCAATGATTCGTGGCGATAACTTGCCACTTTTCCCGAATCTCATCAATCCCTTCCATGGAGAAACCCGTAGAAAAACATGGTCTCCCACCTCAAAAGAAAGCAGTCGACTCCGCTTATTTGCATAGCTTTTCTGTCGGCTCTGAGCTATAAGCAATCTCTGTCTAATCAGCTTAATCTTCTCAGTAGTCTCAAGTACAATGTTGTCCTAAGGCAGCTGTCTCGCCTACCTCAATCCAATAAACAGGAGATTTACAAGGTCTGCCATACAATGCCTCAAATGGAACCATCTCAATGCTAGCCTAATAAGCGGTAGATGATCTTCCCAACTGCCACCCAAATCAAGAAAACATGCCCGAAGCATATCCTCCAAGAACTGGACGGTACGTTCCAACTGGCCGTTCGTCTGTGGATGGAATGTCGTACTAAGGTGCAACACTGAGCCAAACACTGCTTCAAGTCCTTCTCAGAACTTCAAAGTGAACTTGGCGTCCCTGTCTGAAACAATGGTTACTGGAACTCCATGCAATCTCACAATTTCTTTCACATAAAGCACACCAAGCGTCTCTACGTCATCTGTTGTCTTAATAGGCAAGAAGTGAGCCGTCTTGGTCAGTCTGTCAATGATGACCCATATGGCTTCGTTGCCCCTCCGGGACTTTGGAAGACCTGTCACAAAATCCACAGCAATCTGCTCCCATTTCCACTGCGCTACAGGCAATGGTTGTAACAAACCTGTTTGTCTCTGATGCTCGGCCTTCACCTATTGACAGGTAAGGCACTTAGCTATAAACTATGCAACATCTTTCTTCATCCTGTTCCACCAAAACTAATGGCTCAAATTGTGATACATTTTGGTACCACGTGGATGGACTGCAAAGCGGGAAGTGTGAAACTCCCCGTAAAACGTCCTTATGACAAACTGTGGGAATAACCAACAAATCCCTAAACCGTAGACCTCCATCTGCATGTAAGGTCTAATCCTTTACGGTATCACCACTGGAGATCAAAGTGTAAATGGCATCCAAATCTGGATCCTGTCTCTGTGACTTAATCACTCGTTCGACAAGAGTAGGCTGAGCCACAAGACTAAATAAGAATGCCAATTCACTACAACCATCATCATCAAAACACTATAATCCCATCTCTGCCAAATCTTCAAGCATCTTCCATTTTCAAATGGCTAAACTAGCCAAAGTTCCATGAAATTTCTGGCTTAAGGCATCTGCTACCACATTTGCCTTACCCGAATGATACTGCAAGTCAAAATTATAATCCTTTAAGAATTTAACCATCGCCTCTGTCTATTGTTCAAGTCCTTTTGGGAGAAAAGGTACTTGAGACTCTTATGATCTGAAAACAATTCAAATCTCTCACCATACAAGTAATGTCTCCAACACTTCAAAGCAAACACGACTGCCGCTAACTCCAGATCATGAGTAGGGTAGTTATACTCATGAGTCTTCAACTGTCGAAACCCATAAGCTACTACTCTACCATCCTGCATCAGCACACACCCCAAACCATCATGTGACAATAGATCACATAACCTAAGCCATGCTCAAGTATCACCAACACTGGAGCTGTAATTAACCTTGTCTTCAACTCTTGAAAGGAAGACTCACAGGCTTCATTCCACACAAACTGGATCCTTTTTTGGGTCAAACGGTTTATAAGCGCTGCCAGACGCGAGAAATCTTTTACAAATCTCTGATCGTAACCCGCTAGGCCGAGGAAACTCTGAATCTCAAAAACATTCTTGGGTTACTCCCAAGTCAAAAATGCTTCAATCTTCGATGGATCCACAGACACTCCACCTTCTGAAACAACATGCCCCAAAAACTTCACCTCTTGTAGCCAAAACTCACACTTTTCATATTTGGCATACAATCGGTGCTCCCGTAAAATCTACAACACAATACTCAAATAGACCTCGTGCTCCTCTCGAGTCCGTGAGTACACAAGGATATCATCCACGAAAACTACCACAAACTGGTCTAAGTAATCGTGAAAGACACGGTTTATCAAGTCCATAAATGCCGCTGGCGCATTAGTCAAGCTAAAAGGCATAAAAAGGAGCTCATAGTGTCCATACCATGTACAGAACGCTGTCTTCAGGATATCCTCATCCTTAACCCGCAAGTGATAATAGCCAGACCTCAAGTCAATCTTCGAGAAACAACTGGCTCTTCTCAACTGATCAAACAAATTATCTATCCTTGGTAAAGGATACTTGTTCGTGATGGTGGCATGATTCAATTTCCGATAATCAATGCACAACCTCAAAGAACCATCTTTCTTCTTAGTAAACAAGACCGGTGCGCCCCACGATAATATGCTCAGTCAGATGAAACCTTTCATCTTCAAATCATCAAGCTCCTTCTTCAATTCTTCCAACTCAACTGGTGCTATACAATACGGTGCCATAAAAATCAGCGCGGTACCGGGCATCAAATCAATAGTGTCCACTTCTTGATGTGGAGGCAACTCTGTCAAATCCTCCGAAAAAACATCCAGAAAATCACGAACAATTGCAGAATAATCCTCTTCCACAATACCATCTTCTTTGGTTAAAAGACTAGGCAAGAAATAATCACCACGACTCCGTCCATGAATCCCATACAATGATGAAAGTTGGGAATTACTTCGATCTCCCATGAAAAAGAAATAGTCTCTCTTAGGAGTGCAAACCGTGACTCTACCTCTGAAACAGTCGATCGTAGCATGAAACGAAGCTAACCAATCCATCCCGAGAATGACATCAAAACTAGCCATCACCAAGAGAATAAGGTCAAACACAAAAGTCCACCGGCTATCACAATGAAACAATCTCTCCAACTCAGCTCAAAGACACTGAAACCCCACCTGGCGTATCAACACGCAATGCCCGATCCATGAAACTAACCTCTAACCCCGATGCAAGTGCAAATAATGATGATATGAAAGAATGAGATGCACCAAAATCAAACAAAATATGGACCCAAGAACCAAACACTGGAAATATACCTCGAAGAACTGATGGTCCAGAAGATGCATCGGTCTGAGCAAGTGTAAAGACACGTCCCTGTGGTGCCTATGCTTGAGAACTGCCAACCTGAACACCAGACTGTTGTGTTAACATAGTAGTAGTGACGAGTAAAGCTGCCCGATATACGCCAAAATACTGTAGTGAATGTAAAGTTCAAGAAAAGCCTTTTGGGTCAAGTTTAAATTTTTAAAAACCACTACCAACACTAATACTAAAGTAGCAAGAGTAAGTAGGGATCGTCCCAAGGGATTGGAGTTGTACTAGCTTGTGGAATTGCTATTAGGGTTAGTAGGTTGAGTGATCAAACAAATGATTGGTTGGTTGATTAAACTAGAAAGCAAATTAAACTAAATAATTGAATGCAATAAGGAGTAAGTAAGAGAGAGAGAAATCTTGGGGTTTAGAGGTCACCACCAAACAATGCTTTTCTACACCCTTAACTAGTGACTAATGAAGGAAATGTGTGTTGCAATATTGATGTGTGTGTGTGTTTGGTTGATTCAATTAGCAAGGGTGACCAATTAAGCATACATTATCTAATCAACATGTGAAAAGCACAATATATCTAGCAATTAAGTATATATTGTCTAAATAGCATGTGAAAAGCACAATATATCTAGCAAGTCATTAATCCTTTCATTAAGCTCACAAGTCAAACACACCACAAGGTTAGAGACATATACTACTTGCATTCAAAAGTATGGAACATCAAACAACAAGCATGGATTATCCTCCCATCTAATAACTATGCTACCACTACACTACAATTAAGCTAATGACATGAAATTAAACTAATTAAGCTAAGGGAGAGGCACAATCCATCAAGAAATGAGTATGGACCATCTAGAAAATCACAAGAGCATTCTTTTAAGCACAATGTTTTGACAATCTCAAGATCTATAGCATTAATACACATAAACATGCATCAATAACATAAGAAATAGAGACAAACACATGAACGTCTATTCTAGCATACATAGACATATGGATAGAATGAAATGATCAATTGGAAGCATTAAACCACATAAATCATTGAATAAACAAGATCTATATATAAAAGTGCCAAAACATGTACTACAACACTAATCCCTCAATAATACACAAAATCAAGATGTAGAAAGCATGCTTGGGGCTAACTCTACCCCCAAGAGGATGTCTAGCCACTCATAGTAGTGTTTCTCCAACCCTCAAGGGCTAACTCCATGGTAGAGATTTGCTCATTGGTTGATGAAGAGTCTCCAATGGTGTCTCTAGCCTCCTCCTCCTCTAAGCTTGCTCTCCAAGAGTTCTTACAAGGTATGAGATGATATGATATGGTATGAGGTCCTTCTTGTAAAAAGCAATCCTTATCCTTATATAGGTAGGTCAAATGACACCCAAAATGAGCTGGGGTCGTGCACATAATATTCCCCAATGATTGGATAAAGGACAACTTTTAATGAGCTGGAATTTTAACTTTTAATGAGCTGGAATTTTAACTTTTTCCCACTGGAGGAAGTTCGATCGATCGAACCTTGGACTTGGATCGATTGAACATGGCTGTGATCCATCGAACCTAAGCTGGATCGATCCTCACTGGTGGCTCTTTTTGGATAAAAACAAATCTGAGATATTTTGAAAATATTTTTGGGAAAAGGACAAAAGTGGTTGGTAGGGTGGTACAACTAGATAAGATCAATCATTTGGATAAGGACAAAACAGTTCAATCGATCGAAGAATGATGTTGGATCGATCGAACTTTTGAGATCTTTGAAAATGTCATCATGGCTCTGATCCATCTTGAAGTGCTGAGATCGATCATATTGGATCGATCGAACTTTGATCTGAGAACGATCGAAGATGTTGATTTCCACCTTTTTCTTCCTTTTGCTTCCACTTGGCTCCTTTCTTTGATTTATCCCAGAATTGCTTCATTTCTGCTCTTATTTGGCTGAGTTAACTTATTTTTGAGATAGTGCCTGAAAATGGAAATAATACGAAATCAATCTAAAATAGTAAAGTAAGATAGATAAATGTACTATAATGCTTAAGCTTAAGGGGTTTAAATACGCACTTTTCAGTGCTCATTACACCCCCAAACTTAAATATTACTAGTCCCTAGCAATGAACTAGAAAGTAAAGGAATGAAATGAACAACTATACAACTATGAACTAGAAAACAGTAAATGGATAACGCCACTTTCGTAGGGAACACGATTGCATTTAGCATATGCAACAAGCCTTTTAAACCCCTAGATTACCCATAGTGGACGAGTGAAGTCTCGTGAGAGTTTCCAGAAATGGTTCCCACAAACATTAAGCTCATTCTTTCAAAAGAGGCAACAATATTGCAAACAAGCATTGGGAGAAAAATACCTCAAGTATGCAATTTTTCAACCATTTCCAAGCAATCTCCCAAAATCTCAACATCAAGCAAGCAAGTATGGTCCTCCACACATCAAGAAAATAATCATGCAAATCAAAACAACTCTAGAATCCTTTTTGAGTGGACCGGCATCAAATGTGTTACTATCTTAGCCAACTAAAGAATTAATCACATCCTTACCCTCAAACTAGCACACAAATCTAGTACCGATCATCAAGACAAAAAGTAAACCTTTTATTAAAGCTTTATTGTTCTAGGTGCGCTTATTCTTTTCACTCGATTATTTTTTATTTTATTTTTTATTTATAGGATCAAAGATAGAAGCATGGTTCAATGTGTTGATCTATTAAGCTTTCTAATGATTCATGAGGTTGAGCGTTAGGTCAATGACTCCCAAACCAGACGGTTTTAGGGCATTAGGAGTTCAAACACCCTTATGGACTTACAAGCTCAAATCAACTAGGCTACAAATCAAAACAACCTCCATCTAATCATTTCCCACTTCTCACCATTTGGGAGAAGTCCTCACTTTTTATTACTTTTGTAACCTTTTTTTTTTTTTAATAAAAAATTATTAACCTAGAGTTTGGGCCCTCCACCTTTCGGCACGAGAAGTTCAGAGCTTGATGAGGCTAGAATCCCGACTACTTAGTGAAAAGGGGTTGTTATCCACCTTTATCAAGAATGAAAGCTTTCAATGCACTACTAGCCCAATTGGGATATAACCAATTCAATAGTCAACAAAGCATGTACCCTATAAAAGAATGCTAGTGTGCGCTGGTGCTAGTGTAGAATCCTAGAATGAATCTCAAAACAATCACAAAATCAAGATGATGTGGACCACAAGTGCAAACAAGATATCAATCTTCCAAAAAATTTACTCCTAAATGGCCTCCACAAGGCATACAAGGAGTATTGGACTCTCAAGTCAAGCAATTTTTAAATTTTAAGCAATATAGTCCTCAAAAGATCAAAATTATAGCTAGATATGGACCAATCATAAAAAAAAAAAAAAAAAAAAAAAAAAAAAATCTCTCAAATACACAAGTCATGCTCAAAAATTTGAAGTTAAAAGCAAACACTGTAAAGTACACCATTACCCCCAAACTTAAACGGCACAATGTCCTCAATGTGCAAAGAGAACAAAAGGAAAGAGTATACCGGTGCAATGAAGGCAAAGAATGATCGGGACTGAAGTATCTAAATTGGGTGGCATGGCCACCCCAAACTTTAGATTAACTGTGGTCCTGAAATTTGGTACTTAGATAAACTCATCAGATAACAAAAATAGATAATCAATGCACAGTGGACATGCAAGTGTAAATGAAATAAAGCAGTGAGAGAGGTATAAGGGTGGTCCTGAAAATCGGGTAACACTCTCTCACTGAAGTCACTCTGATGTACCTGATGGAGTCAAACATACAGAGATAAGAATATAACACATGACATCCATAACAAAAGCATATATAAGGAAAATAAAGTATAGAGTACATCAAAATATCAAGGCCAACAGACCGGCTGCAAATAATATACAGTGATAAAAATGAAGTATAGAGCACAGAGGTGTAATATAAAAAGATAGAATAACTGGAAATCTCAGGTGGAGAAGGTAGGTCGCGAGATAAGTCTTGGAGTGCAGTAATGACATTCGTGCGGAATGTAGCAAAATCAGCTCAGTGGGCTACAACATCGGCTCGAATGGCAGCAGTATCAGCTCTGATAGCAACCATTGCATCCTCAAGAGCCTGAAGACGCTCTCCAAAGTCGGGGGTCTGACTAGGAGCCTCAGGTATGGATGAATCAGAAGAAAGCTCTTAAGTCTGCTCCTCCTCATGTACTGGCGACCTGGCTGGAGAGTGTTGCTCTGCGTCATCTACAAGTCACTCCAAATCAATGTCTATGTGCTCGGCAGCTGGACCTACTGGTACATCGTCCGCTGCGGGATCTGCTGCTGCTGCCTGAGCTGCTACCTCTGCCTTCTCATCCTCTAGCTTTTCTGCAGCCACTACTGCGTGGTCCTGTAGTCTAGTAATGATGGCATTGTAGCTCTTATCCCAGTCCTTCTTCAAGAAGTGACAGGAACCTCTCTCAGGGTGCTCCCGAGGATGAAAAAGGTAGCGCTGGTAAATAAGTATCTGGATGATGAGGTGGATAAAAGGGAGAGACTTAGCCCTTCCGGGCTTCTCCTTGCTGATATACTCATCAAAGAGCTTCCTCATCACGCTTCAGATGAGCGCGGGAATAGATATCCAGTGGCCTGTATAGAGTGCGTAGAGGGCTGTCAAATAGTCTCCTCATCGCTGGATCTTGTGCCTGGCCATATATATATTCCGAAAAAGAATGGAATTGAAGAACCATAGGTTATCTGGAAGGAATGTGCGGGTGGCGAAAGTCTCGCCATCTGCATGGTGACCTGAAAGAAATACTGCCATGTCAGCATAAGAAAGCCTGTATAGCCTCAAATATAGCTCCTATAGCTCTAGAGGGCATCTGTGTGGACAATGGCATGAACGGGCTACCGAGTCCACAGTAATCGTGATCTGATGGCCATCTATGGTAGTGACCAGCTCTGTTGTGGTACGCGGGGACGGTCAGAGGTTCCGTACCAGCCGCGAGTAGACTGACTCTGTAACTAGGGTAAGAATAGCTATAAGGCCCCTCTGGATAATATCATGGTAAGCTAATCGGGTCAGCACCGATCTAGAGAAGAAATCTCTGTTGAACACCGACTCATAGTCCACTGCCATATGCGCATATCTAGGCGCGGGCCTATCACGCTCTCGAGCTGGCTAAGCTGGCTGGCGTGGTGGAGATGGTACTAGTGAACGCTCAGCTCCAGCATGTGATGGAGATGGTGATGGTGTAAACGCGGGCTGAGTTGCAAAGGTGGATGGAATATGAGCATCCTCAGCCTCATGAGCAGGTGACTGAGGTGGAGTAGGCTGTACTGGCTCCTCCTGTGCATGAAGGGCTCTGCTGGCTCCTTTATTCGTGGTCTGATATGTCTCTGAGGCCCGTATTGCCTCTTGGCAATAGTCTTTCGCTTAGTCATAGCCTGAAAAATAATTTAAAAACTTGCAAGGGGAGTTAGTGCTAGAATTAAGAATTAAAAGCACAAAATAGAAACATGCATGTCAAATAAAATAGATAAAATATATAGATAACATGAATCTATGCAACTGACAAGATATGAAACATGTTAAACAATGTAAGTATGAAATACATCCAATGTGGAATATCATAGGCATTGGGCATATATGAGATAGCATGAACATAATGCATGATGAATGAAGTATGTGTGTGAGATCTGTGAAGTTCGATCGATCACAAAAAGGTTTGAGATTGATCTCAAAACTTCAATCGATCTGAGGTATGAGTTCGATCGATCTCTCAAGATCGATCTGAGATTAAAGTTCGATCGATCGAACTGTGCGAAGGTGAAAATTGAAGAGTCACAGATCTGTGACTTTGGAAGCTCGGGGGCCACACGAACAAGGTCGTGGGCCCATCAACACAACAATCCAATCAATTCTACTCACTTAGCATGGCCCATACTCCCATAATCAATTCAAAAATCAAAAATATAAAAACATATATACACATATATACAAACATGTTTCAAGCTCATCAATGGTGGATTTCATCATCATTCATCCTAGATGTAGCATGTAGGCAATATATATTGTCAAATAGAAGCTTGAAAGGACAAAGTGTGGTTTGGATCTCACCTCTAGTCGCAAGAGAAGATGAGAGGAAGATGGTGATGCAAATCCGAGAAGAGAGAGAGAAAATCAAAGTGTGGATCTCGCCAAAGAAGACGATAATGATGGGGCCCAGTGGTGATGGGAAGGATGAGGGATAAGGGTTTGGAAGGTTGGATCGATCTAAATGATCGATCTTGAGACCCTCCAGATCTATTTTTAAAAACATTTCCCGATTAGTTCGATCGATCGAACTGAGACTTCAGATCGATCGAACTTTGATGATCTCTCCTCAAAGTATTTTTGGGATTTTTTGAAATTTTTAAAAAATTAAAAATTAAAACTTAAAATTGAAAATTAGAAAATATTTTTAGAGTTTTGAAAAATAAAATAAAATGAAAATATTTTTGGATTTTTGAAAATAAAAAAGTCAAATAAAGTCAAACAAGGGTCAAAATAGAGAAGTGAAAAACTGAGATTGATCTGAACAAAATGTTCGATCGATCAGACAGAGAGCAAAAATATGCAGGTTTTTGGTTCAAAAATTTGGCTAAGTGTTGGAACTTGAAGATCAATCGAACTTTGAAGTTGGATCGATCGACGAACTTCAGATCAATCTTAGAATGTTTTCGATCGATGAGACAGAGAGCTGAAATATGCAGGTGGATGCAGGCTCAAAATTTTTCTAAGTGTTGGATCATGAGATCGATCAAACTTTGAAGTTGGATCGATCGAAGGTCTTCTGATCGATCTAAGAATAAGTTCGAACGATAGGACAGAGAGGTGATTTGGATGTAGATGGATGCAAGTAGAAAATTTTTCTAAGTGTTGGATGCAGGTGGAAGTTCGATCGATCGAACTTTCATTTGAGATCGACCAAACTTTTTCAAAATGCTCAATCACAACATAAAAATTCATGCAATCCTAATCACAGTTCCTATCAATGCATATGAACCAAAAACAAGTATCTAGACTTCGCAAGAAATGAAATTTAAAATAGAAATGAGGGAGGAATAGGGTTTTGACACCCTACGAAATGTCGTTGCTAGTCTTTAACGTCTCTAGCAAGACATTGGGCTCTTTTAGCCCGAATCAAAGATCTTGTAATGCATCCCCTCCTTGTTAGGGTGATGGATGCTTTGAACTCCACCCAACAAATGGTTCTTTGAAGAACTTATTGGATTAAGCTCAAAAGAATCTTTTGTTCCCCTGTCAATACAAGAACAATCTTTGGGCTTCCATGCCCTTTCAAAGCAAGAATTTGAAACAACACTTTTAGAATGCAAGATTGAAGATAATTCCTTTGAAGTTTTGGTCTTACACAAAAGCTCATTTCCTTGACATTGAAGATCATGACATTTGTCTACAACATTAACCTCTCCTTCATATTTGTCAAATGAATTGGGTGTGGGATTAAAGATATTCAACTTCACCTTTATGTGGCCAAATAAGATCTTCATTATCCCCGTCCTACAATTGATGTTGGCATTAGTGGTTGCTAAGAAAGGACGGCCAAGGATAACGGGAATTTGGCTTTTAGGATTGGGGACCGGTTCCGTGTCAATGACAACGAAATCAACGGGGAAGAAGAATTTGTCAATCTTAATCAATACATCCTCAATTATACCCATAAGCTTCTTAATGGAACGGTCGGCAAGTTGTAAAGCTACCGACGTCGATTTCAATTCACTTAGGCCCAATTTGATATAAACTGAGTATGGAAGAAGGTTAACACTTGCTCCTAAGTCAAGAAGCGCCCGATTAATGATATGATCACCAATAATGCATGAAGTAGTAGGTGAACCAGGGTCCTTAAACTTTGGCAAAATTGAGCTTACTTGCTCGGTCAAAACCACTTTTCTTGGTGTTTGGCTCTTGTTCTTTCGCTTTTGGGTGCACAAGTCTTTCAAGAATTTGGCATAAGCTGGAATTTGCTTGATTGCATCCAAAAGTGGAAGGTTGACTTTCACTTGCCTAAACATTTCCATGATTTCATTGGTTTTTGCCTTTTGCTTGTCTTTTGAAATGGATCCTTTTAAGGCATCCGGAAATGGAACTTTTGGTTCAAACACTTTTTCAGAATTTTTTTTGAAGTCTCTTCAACATAAGAAGTTTTCAAATCATTTTGTTTCAAATCATTTTTCAACAAAACCTTTTTCAAATTCATTTTTTTGCAAATCTTTCTTTAAATCATTTTCAAAATCATTCTTCAAATCACATTTTGAAGTTTTCTCATTCACAAGATCATGCATATGTAATGAAGGAAGAATGGAATGTGAAACGGGAAGGGTGACAACTTGAGGTTGCACCGGTTCACTTTCTTCATTGGACATTTCAACTTAATTGTCCACAATCCTACCACTCCTCAAGGTAGTCACCGCATTAACATGTTTAATGGTGTGACCTTCCGATGAGGAATGGGTTTCCACAACACATTATTGCTTAGGTGGGGCATTAATAGGCATATTTCCCTTCTCTCTTGCATTAAGAGTGCTTGCTATTTGCCTACTTGGGTTTCTAGCTTCGCAATAGATTGAGAGTGAGAATGAAGCAATTGTGTGTTAGCCTCTAAAGTGCCCAAAGCATTCAAAACTTTTTCTTCAAAGGCAGGACTTCTAGTATTTCCTTGGGAATAAGATTGGTTGGGAAAATGAGAATTAGCAAATTGATTCCCTTGTAATTGATAAGGTCTATAACCTTGGGATCCTTGGTTTTGAAGTGGAGGTGGAATGTACTTCCCTTGAAAACCACCTTGGGAAGGGTTTGAGCCCTCTCCTTGGTTTTTCCAAGAGAAGTTCGGATGATTTCTCCAACTTGGATTATAATGAGTACCATAAGGATTGTTCCCTTGGTTAACAAAAGCTACATTGACTTGTTCATTAGGTTCATTTTGCACTTGTCTATGAGAACATTGAGAAGTAGAATGAAGAACACTAGAATAAGTCATACATGTTTCATTTGATGCACGATGAGAATGGTTAGGGAAGGAAGATACTTGGTTCGCTGAGTTTTGGTTAATAAAAAATTGATCAAACCTTTGAGATAAAGACTTCATTTCGGCGGCTATTTCATTTGAGTGGTCGACTTGATGTAAGCCAACACTCTTCCTACCTTGTGAATTTCTACCATTCTTGGATGATGATGTTTTATGCAAAGAATTTTCACTCATGCTCTCATAAAGACGCCACACGTCATCCTCATGCCTATCAATGTATGAGCCACCCATGGAAGCATCAACCATACCTTTGTAATTGTCCGATAAGCTCTCAAAGAAATATTGAACTAATTGCCATTTGGGCATGTCATAATGTGGACACTTCCTAAGCAATTCATTGAAGCGTTCCTATGCCTCATGAAACATTTCTCCATCCCCATGTGAAAATTCTTGAATTAAGGTTCTCATGGCATTGGTCTTAGAAACCGGATAGTACTTCTTCAAGAACTCTTGTTGCATTTCTGCCCAAGAAGTGATTGAAAAAGGCCTAAGATTGTTAAACCAATACTTTGCCTTGTCTTTTAAGGTGAATGGAAAAAGTTTGAGTCTTAAAACCTCTTCTGGCATGTCCGTATATTTTACGGTGGAACCTACTTCAAGAAACTTATCCAAATACTTGTAAGGTTCTTCACTTGGAAGTCCATGATAGTTAGGAAGCATTTGAATAGTTTATGGCTTAATTTTATATTGATGTGCTCAAATGGTGGCAATTGAATGCATGTGGGTGTATTGTATTCATTAGGCACATAGTGATCTCTTAAAGCAAGTGGAGGATTAGCAATTTGAGGTGCAACGTGGGCAACTTGATTTTGATTTCCTTGAATGATAGGAGGTTGCGGAGTATACATTGGCCTTGGCATTCCAAATGGAACTTGGCCTTGTTGTTGTTGTGTTTGGTGAATGAATGGCCTAGGCATGCCTAATGGTGCTTGAATGTTCTCATGATGCACATTTGGATGAATGATACCTTGTTGGTCAATGTGACCAAGGTCCTCTACATTCTCTTCATTATGGCCTTCCATTGATGTAATGGATCGGGTAGAACTTGAACTTCCGCTTTCTCTAGGATTTCTAATTACGGATTCAAGATGCAAATCAAGAGGGACAAGAGTTGGTCTTAGTGATCTACGACCATGCATGCACAATGTGAAAACATATAAACACAATAAATGAACAAACACTTCAACATCACAACAATTTCAATGAAACTTCCTCCACAAACACTTAACCCATACTCCTATGCTTTAACAACAATGATGCAAAGAACAATTAAAAATGCCTCCACACGGGCTCACAATTTATCTAAGAAATTAAAAACAAGCCTCCACGCGGGCCGACGATTTAACTAAGGGATTGAGTTAGAAAAAGCTCACAAAGGTCCTTTAACACTTCAACTCCAAATTTATAGCTTAGCTTAGCAATTTTTTAAAAAAAAAAATTTAGCATTTTTCCTTGCTTGCTTAGCTCCTTTGCTTGGATCCTAGCTCAATGCTCCTTATCAAAGATGAACAAACACAATAAGTAATCAAAAGAAAAATAAAAACAAAGTAAAGACACGATCAAAAGAGTACTAATTCCTAATGAATTCCACAAAGACGACGTTGCCTAATCCCCCGCAATGGCGCCAAAATTTGACGAGTAGAACCGCTCAATATACGCCAAAATACTGTAGTGAATGTAAAGTTCAAGAAAAGCCTTTTGGGTCAAGTTTAAATTTATAAAAACCACTACCAACACTACTAGTAAAGTAGCAAGAGTGAGTAGGGATCGTCCCAAGGGATTAGAGTCGTACTAGCCTGTAGAATTGCTATTAGGGTTAGGAGGTTGAGTGATCAAACAAATGATTGGTTGGTTGATTAAACTAGAGAGTAAATTAAACTAAATATTTGAATGCAATAAGGAGTAAGTAAGAGAGAGAAAAATCTTGGGGTTTAGAGGTCACCACCAAACAATGCTTTTCTACACCCTTAACTAGTGACTAATGAAGGAAATGTGTGTTGCAATATTGATGTGTGTGTGTGTGTTTGGTTGATTCAATTAGCAAGGGTGACCAATTAAGCATACATTATCTAATCAACATGTGAAAAGCACAATATATCTAGCAATTAAATATATATTGTCTAAATAGCATGTGAAAAGCACAATATATCTAGCAAGTCATTAATCCTTTCATTAAGCTCACAAGTCAAACACACCACAAGGTTAGAGACATATGCTATTTGAATTCAAAAGTATAGAACATCAAACAACAAGTATGGATTATCCTCCCATCTAATAACTATACTACCACTACACTACAATTAAGCTAATGACATAAAATTAAACTAATTAAGCTAAGGGAGAGGCACAATCCATCAAGAAATGAGTATGGACCATCTAGAAAATCACAAGAGCATTCTTTTAAGCACAATGTTTTGACAATCTCTAGATTTATAGCATTAATACACATAAACATGCATCAATAACACAAGAAATAGAGACAAACACATGAACATCTATTCTAGCATACATAGACATATGGATAGAATGAAATGATTAATTGGAAGCATTAAACCACATAAATCATTGAATAAACAAGATATATATATAAAAGTGCCAAAACATGTATTACAACACTAATCCCTTAATAATACACAAAATCAAGATGTAGAAATCATGCTTGGGGCTAACTCTACCCCCAAGAGGATGTCTAGCCACTCATGGTAGTGCTTCTCCAACCCTTAAGGGCTAACTCCATGGTAGAGATTTGCTCCTTGGTTGATGAAGAGTCTCTAATGGTGTCTCTAGCCTCCTCCTCCTCTAAGCTTGCTCTCTAAGAGTTCTTACAGGGTATAAGATTATATGATATGGTATGAGGTCCTCCTTGTAAAAAGCAATCCTTATCCTTATATAGGTAGGTCAAATGACACCCAAAATGAGCTGGGGTCGTGCACACAATATTCCCCAATGATTGGATAAAGGATAACTTTTAATGAGCTGGAATTTTAACTTTTTCGCACTAGAGGAAGTTCAATCGATCGAACCTTGGACTTGGATCGATCGAACATGGCTGAGATCCATCGAACTTAGGCTGGATCGATCCTCACTGGTGGCGCTTTTTGGATAAAGACAAATTTGAGATATTTTGAAGATATTTTTGAGAAAGGACAAAAGTGGTTAGTAGGGTGGTACAACTAGATAAGATCAATCATTTGGATAAGGACAAAGCAGTTCGATTGATCGAAGAATGATGTTGGATCGATCGAACTTTTGAGATCTCTGAAAATGTCATCATGGCTCTGATCCATCTTGAAGTGCTGAGATCGATCATGTTGGATCGATTAAACTTTGATCTGAGAATGATCGAAGATGTTGATTTCCACCTTTTTCTTCCTTTTGCTTCCACTTGGCTCCTTTCTTTGATTTATCCCAGAATTGTTTCATTTCTGTTCTTATTTGGCTGAGTTAGCTGATTTTCGTGATAAGTGCCTGAAAATGGAAATAATACGAAATCAATCTAAAACGGTAAAGTAAGTTAGATAAAGGTACTAGAATGCTTAAGCTTAAGGGGTTTAAATACGCATTTTTCAGCGCTCATCAAGAAGTATCCCTCCTAGCTGGTCGTGAACCCTGAGAAGACATGGCAGGCTATGGTGGTGGTGGTGGTCTGAAACCTGACTGAACTGTAACCAACTGTGACAGTCTTTGCCATGACCCTCTGCCACTGCCGGTACCTGCTCCCTGACTAGGATAGTCTCGAATCAAATGGCCCTGCTGACCACACCCATAACAAGCTCTTGGAGCTGAAAAAACTGAAGACGATCTCATAGGACAATTGGACTTGTAATGTCCAGGCTATTGACACTGAAAGCAAACAACTCCACCCTTATCAGACCCAGCTGGCAAAAGAGTGGTAGGAGCGGATCGTGTAGACTGTTGCCCCTGAAACTGAGACGAACCACCCCTGTTCCTCTTCTATAAAGGTCCCTCTGAAGATGACCCTGCATTCCTCTTTTGCTTCCACTGTTCCTTTCTTACATCTTTATCTTTGGCCTCCGCTTCTAGCATCAATGCTCTTTCTACTGCTTCCAAATAAACTTTAAGGTACTGTGCCGTTATCAACTGCCTCATTTGGTTATGGAGACCGGAAACAAACTTTCAGGTCTTATTAACTTCATTGCTCACCATCTCTAGAGCAAAGTGAGAAAGAGACGTGAACTTATTCTCGTACTCTGTCACCGACATATTTCCTTAGATAAGGCTAATAAACTGATCCTTTAACTCCCATCTCTTGGTAACTAGAAAATACTTCTCGTAGAACAATTCCTTGAACTTCTCCTAACTCATATCTTCCACCTTATACCGATTGGTGACTGACTTCCACCAAAGCTTGGCATCCTTAGTAAACTCGTAAATGGCTAGGATGATTTTCATATAATCGTCCGTCACATCCATGGAGGTCAATTGAGTTTCAACTTGATCCATATAGTCATCCGCTACCATAGGATCTGCGTCACCCTCAAACATCATTGGCATCAACTTAGAAAACCCAGAAATCAACTTGAGACGTTTCTGCGCTGGCGTCTCCTCAACTTGAACTACCGGTTGAGGTACCGGCTGCGGAAGAGTAGCAATTGTTGCTCTCAAGGCATTCTGCAATAAACGGTTCAATGCTAGTTCTGTCAGACCTTTACCCTCTTCAATGGGTGCTCTAACATCATCCCTCCAAGTGGGGACACCTCTAGGGGGAACCAAATCCCTAAGAAGTGTATTCTCTTCATTTTGCTTCGCCGGATTAGAGCTAGAGCTTTCACCAATGTCTCGTCTTGTCAGCCTAGGGCCAATACCCCTCGGTTCCCTTCATGGTGGCATCGTGATAAAAAAAAAAAAAAAAAAAAAAAAAAAAAAAACAAGAAAGCGCTTCAATGGCATGACACTAAGGTCCACCGTGGACTACTCAACATGAAATGATGCCGTACTAACACTTAGCATGCAACACTATGCGAGAAACACCTTAACATAAACATGTAAGCACATAAGCTATTAAACAGGTAACATGCTCCTTCATTAATAAAACACATAGAAACTAATCACATAAACAATGCAAGCAACTTCCCATGCAATCCTATGTAGGCCTCTACTCGTCGTCTTAATGGTTTTCGAACCATCGCTCTGATACTAATTTTTGTAACGACCCGAACCCGTGGGTCCAGACCATTACCTGGGTTCTCACCCAAACCCGAGGTACACGGATTCACACCATACATTTCTTATGTCCTTAACTATCATTCAAGTCAAACCAGGGTCCATAATTGTCTTAAGATTCAACCTTACAAGGAGGTCCAAACACATAAATCAAAGAGGAACAGTCAGCCGGCTGATAGCCTTTGGTCGGCCGGCTGACAAGGCAAGATCGGCCAGCTGACCTACAAGGTCGGTTGGTTGAAACGGTTGTAAAAGATGAATGCTCTCGGGACTTTCACTATAGGCTTGTCGGTTAGCTGAAGGAGGGGGTTCGGTCGGCCAAACCTGGGGTTTCGGTCGGCTGATGGTGAGGGACAGCTGGCCGAAACATGCTTTCCTGGGTTTTAACTCACAGAAATTGCATTCCGACTGTACTTCCAACATACCAAACCTATATTGGACCTGTTCTGCAACCCATTCCCGAATTCACGGCAACAAAGCATGATAATACACAATTAGATAGAATTAACAATAGCTCAAAAGATAACTTCTTTTCCCATTCATCATTAAGTATTTACATGGTCTCAATTTACATCAAATATAATCAAGTATCTTAGTTATGTTGCATAGCCATGATTTACAAAATAAATACTCTCTTCTATAATTTGAGGCTTTACAAAAAAAAATGGGAAATATACAAAAGACGACAAAATGTAACTTCAAATCTTCTTCAAACTTGTGGTGGATTATCATTCGCCACTTCCTTTCCGGGCCCTGAAAAATGTTAAATAATAAGGTGAGCATAAAGCTCAGTAGGTGGTGCCTAAGACACCTCTTGTAGCCCCGTGAATCCAAATAATGAATAGAATAATAGGGGGCGGGGTCATACCAAGCCAAGAAAATACAATTTCAATTCCAAGTTCAAAACAAGTAAATGTCGTGCCATGAATGCAATATCATGCATGTCACTCCCCATTTTCAGAAAATATCTATCGCTTCACAAACTGTTAATATAACCCGTCCTTTGGTGATTCCGCAAGGACACGAGAGAAGGGTTGGCTACTGTCCCTGACCCTTAGTACCCCCGCGGCGTCATTTGGGGCCCAGATAGCTCAACCACGCTAGGGCAATCTCCTTAGTTTCCTCTAGGCTATATTAACACACCGACCCTTTGGTGAGTCTACGGTGACCGAGTTTTCTCAAAACTATTTTTATTAAAATTTCTTCCCAAAACCCCCTTTTATTTTCATATCAAAACACTTTCCTTTTTTCTTTCATGCCCAATGCCATGGATGCATGCTACATATTTTCCCAACAATATGAAAATGAAGGAAATTTAAAGTTCATAATTTAACATGCTTCTTTATAGAAATTTCTAGGAGAAATATCATAAACACCATGGTATGAAAAATTAACAAATTAAGCATGCTCTTTCATACATTTCAAGTAAATACACATAAGCATGTTTTTCACACAATTCAATTTAACACATATAATCATAAACTTCATATATAACATTTACATTATCCTCAAGGCTAACAACTCAAAATTAAGCATGCTTTACAACAATTAATGAGGGATAACTCACAAAGGAACAAGAAAAAAGCATGAATTAGAAACCCCTACATCAAGATTATGCAAAACCCCCAAATTTGCCCTAGATCTCAAAAATCAAGAAGTGCACCAAACTAGAAATTGTTCTGATCAACTTGTAGATCTCGCCGTCAGCTTCAATTTGCCGTAAACGGCTTCCAAAAATTCCAAATATTAAGGAGTAATCAAGAATTGAATCTTGAAACCAAGAAAAAGAAAAAAGAAAAGTCTAGAATGGGGGAGAAAGATGCTTACTGGAGTGAGAGAAGAAATAGAGAAAATGAGACAAAAATGTGGTCTCATGACCATTAAAAAATTATAGTGGGTCCCACCACTTTTCTTTTTATTTTTCCTTTTTTTCTTTTGTTTTTAATTTACACCACACATATACATATATACACATATTAAATCACAACCATATACCACACATCAAATAAAATAAACATGATGTAAATGGGCTCAAACAAAAACCCCGTACGCAACAATTCCGGTAGCGGGTCCCACACGGGACCGTCCGGCCCAAAAAATGAAAAAAAAATGCAGAAATGACCAACCTTGCATTTCAAAGAGTCCTAAACTCAATTAAATGCCCCAAACAACTCTCGAACACAGCTGGCACGCTCCACAGTATCCGATACGTAAAACGGCAAAAGACGAAAATGCCTTTACAGCGACAAAAATTCTAGGAAAATGAAAAATGCGAAAATTAGAAACATCACATTGTGTGCTATATTATTTGGTTTGTGTACATATATGTATAATGGTAGCAAAATAATTAAAAAGAAAAAGAAAATGTGGGATTTTAATTTTTGTGGTAGGACCCACTTCTCACTAATTCTTTTGTGGTCTAGAGACCACATTTTTGGCCTCTCATTCTCTCTCCCCGGCTGAATCTTTTTCTCCCTCATTTTCCTTTCATTTTTCTTTTCTTTTTCATTTTAAGCTTCAAATCTTGATTAATCTCTCATTCCTTGGAGTTTTTGGATGCCGTTTGCGGCAAAACAGAGAGCACGGTGAGATCTACTCATTGATATAAGCAATTTATCATTTGGTGCATCCTAGGAATTTTGAATTTAGGACCCATTTTGGGGGGTTTTTGCATCTTAAGAGGTAGGGGTTCCTAATCCACGAAATTTCTTGTTCTTTTGTGAATTTCCTTTATTAATTGTTGCCTAGTATGCTTAATTTGTGTTGATTACCTCTAAAATGATTTATTTGTTGGGTATGAAGTTCGTGAAAATATGTGTTAGTTGATTTATATGAAAAACATGCCTAAATGTTAATTTTCTATACCTATTGTGTTGTTGATTTGCTAGAATTGTTATATGAAAGCATGTTGTAATTTTCTTTGAATTTCTTGTAAAGCATGTTATGTAGCTTAAGTTGAATTAGTTGTAAAATGATGATTATTGACATGGCATGATACATTTTTGCATAAACATTGGAAAGAAAAAGAAAAAGAAAAAATTGTTTTGAAATGAAAAGGGGAAATTCTTGGGACAAAGTTTTGATAAAAAGGATTTTAAGAAAAACCAGGACACCGAGGAGGTACCAAAGGTCCGTGGAGTTAATATGACCTAGAGGGAATTAGGGAAATCTCCTTAGCATGGTTGAACTATCTGGGCCCCAAATGACGCCCCGGAGATACCAAGGGTCAGGGACAGTAGTCAATCCTTCTCTCGTGTTGCCGCGGAGTCACCAACGGACGGGTTATATTAACAGTTTTAAAAATGATGGATGATTTTGAAAATAGGGAGCGACATAGCATGGCATAGCATTCCATAGCATCACATTGTCCATTTTGGCCTTGCAATTTATTGTATTTTCTCCTGGCATAGCATGATCTCGTTCCCTATTATTCTATTCATTGTTTGGATTTACGGGGTTACAAGAGGTGTGTCTTAAGCACCACCTACTGAGCTTTATGCTCACCCTATTATTTTACATTTTTCAGGACATGGGAAAGAAATGGTGGATGACTTTCCACCACAGACTTAGTATGGATTAGAAGATTATTTTGTTATTTTTGTATCTAAGTCTTATTATTTTTGTAAAACTTTGCATATTATATTTTATACTGGGACTTATGGACTCTTATTATTGTAATTATATTCATGGGCTGTGACTTTAATATAAGTTGTCTAAACGTTGTAAGACATGGACTTTTGATCTTAGCCATGTTTTTGGGACTGCAATTATGATATTTGGATTAAATGGTATATGATTGTTGCACCAGAACTATGTTGAGGCATAATGAATGGATGAAAAAAATATTGAAATGTATTATTTGCTTTGTGCATTGAGACACGTTAAATAATTTTTGAAAGTTCAAGAGAGACCATTGTATTTTTATACATTTAAACATGTTGTCATATAACCTTTTTTAGTAGAGGTCATAGCCATTTTTTTTTTTTTTTTTTTTTTTTTTAATTGGTATCATTTTAGTGTCGTCATAGGTGAAGCCCAAACCGCCAAACGTTATAGGTGAAGCCCTAACTGCCAAACCGATACCCGTTAGGGTTTTAACCATCTAACTGCCACGTGTTCAAATTTAATCAAACCTTTTGACAGGCTGATCCAAATTGATTTGAATTTTTGAAGATTTTGGACTGGTCCAAAGTCCAATAAACCAACACAAGCCGAAGCCCGACAAGCCCATGCCCAAAGAAAATTTATTTTTTTTCTTTAAGAAGTCCAAGCCCAGGCCCAATAAGCAAAATATAAAGATCACGAATAGAGAGATACAGCAAGGAAAGATTAGAGGAATATATAAATTGGGTATATATTGCAATCGTGTTGTTCTCGGGAGCTCATCCAACACAAGCTCTCAAGCATTGCCTCCTCGGCTTTGACAGAGCATTTAACACTGGTATGCCTAGTCGTACATGGTTTTCCAAAAAGCACAACATCACGTACCAATTATTCAGTCATACATTTAAAATGGCCAGTGTGCCAACACATACATTTAATTAAGAGCAACCCAAAGCTAGACCTTCATCGCTTTGAAAATCCCGACTCATTCTATGCAACGCCCTTCACTTTTCTTCTTGTACCCATTCCATATATTTTTTCCGTAAATGTACACATTCCCAATCTCATCTACATGTAATTCCCGTTCTCATGAAACGAGCAGTCAGGTTTCGATCAAAAACTTCAATGGCTTCACACTTCAAATTGAATATAGAATGAGAGAGGGACCTTGGTAAGGTAGCTGAGAATGGTAGCTACAGAGTGGAATGAGTGAAGCTTTCCCTACAAAGACGTACAATATATGTTGAACGTTAAAAACAAAACATGAAAATAAAGGATTGTTAAATTGAAAGGGTTTATGTCAAAAGCGACAAACAAACCTCTCCTTCAGCTTTGAGCTGAATGCAAGTGCTAAGTTCAGCGAGAAGATAATTGGAGCAGCCAACAAGCAGTCCTCCCACATGTTATGCATTGTATTCTTGCCCCCATGAATATGTCTGATATGTAGTACTCATCCATGCCCTTAATGTGTGAGAGCTTCAGATAACATATAGACTACAAATTAACTATTTTTAGATAATCTTTCATTCTTTTCTAGAAAACGAAAAAAAATAAAAAAAACCCTGCACATAACCACACAGTTCTAACTACAAGAAGAAGCAGCACTTAACACTGTAATTTCATCAAGTCATTGCAGAGCGTTAATAATCCATTTTGCCACTGATCTGAAAATTTGATACTCTTTTTTTCTTTTTTTCCAGTAAACATGAATCGACACTTTACAAATTAATAATTAAAGTATTTCCTGTCAAAACTAAAATCAGAAAAACCTTTTCCTATGAGCCACAACCAGATACCTCCTATAAGAAAGAGACCAGTATATTATCCAAGTCATTACGATGTATATTACTATTTGGCAAAAGATTATTATAAAGGTATATAATTCAATAATTGATCCCAAACAAAAACTTTACAAGTAAGATATGTATTGTAATGAAAGTTATATAGAAATACCAAGGTGAAATGTTATACATTAATTGAGACACATTGTCAAACATTTACGAAGCATCCAAGTACACGAATCACAGGATGATATGGTGGAAACAGGAAATGGAAAAAGGAAAAATAGATTGATGAAGTCCAACTTTCGAACCCTACATAATTGTGCTAGTGGGTTAGAACCACCCATTACACAAGCACTGTCTAGAACCAAAATGCCAAATTGGTTTAAACACATTAACTAGTGATTATTACAAAGAACAATTTTCAGGCCTTGATGTGAAATTGTAATGCATGACAAGATCAAATCCAATATTGAAACAACAAATATGACCAAAAAGAGTTTGGTACGTACCAACAAAACATTACCATCAAAGCCTATTCCTATTGCAACAAACGACAAGAAAACACAAAATTGACAATCAAAAGTATCGAAACATAGAACCTCTTTTAAGATTTCTCCATGCTCTACAAACATGGATCCTTGATAAGATGATGTCATTGACCTATAAAATTGAAATAATCAAATACATTGTTAAATATAGAGAGTTTATTAACGGCCATATAGATGAATAAGATGCAAGCAGCAAAAGGATAGCAAAACTGACATTACAAAAAGCAATTTTCATCAATTTTTGTGTTATGGGGGTAGATAAAATAGAAAGACGACTAACGCATTAACTAGTGAAAAGTGGAATCTACTTTAAATTTATATATTTTTTACATTATAGACTTGTGAAAGTCATGATAGTTCAAGATGTTGGTGTGATTTTAACGACTACATGATTAATTTAAATGATGAGTTTTGAAAATTGAAGTTCAAAGAGAAAGATGAAACTATTATTGAATATTTGCACTTCCTTACTTGTATTTAATTCTAGTATAGCATATACACACATACACATATATATTGGTGGGTCTACTCACCTTCAGCTTGGTCCTCCATTACTAGATGGACACCCAATTTCTTGACTTTTGGTCCTAAGCATTTAAGTGAAACCTCAATGTGACAGGAATTATCACAAATATTGAGAGGCCCTGGGCTAAGCTTTGGTCTCTTCTTCATCAAATTTTTAATTGGTTGATGGTCTTTAGACAACCCATCGTAATATTCCGTTATGTTCCTCAAAATGACGTGATCTGACAAAAGGTCATGCTTCCCTTCTTTTGAGTAATTTCGATACCGTCTGCTCACGCCATAGCCGTTGATTTTGAGATCAAATTGAATCCATGAGTGAAATCCATGAAATTCCAAAGCAGCACAGATGAAAATTCCTTTGACGTTATTGTAAGAAGATAGATGATGTTGATCTACCACCAAAGACGCAGATGAACATCCCTCAACTTCACTCTTATGGCTAAACCATTGCGGAATCTCACTCTCAGGAAAAATGACACAATATAATCCCTGTTCCATGCACGCACACAATAAATATCCTCAAGTTTTCATCAGTTTTGAATATATATATATATATATATATATATGAATATATATATATATATATATATATATATCGAGATCGAGAGAGAGAGAGTAATTAACCTGAAGCTGACTTTGTGATGATATATTTGGCATGTTATCCATCTGATCCATAACCAATTTGTGGCACTCAGTGAATATGAATTCGCGATTGTTTGAACCGCTTCCACTTGGTGGAATCCAATACCGTTCCAATGATTTGCAGCCATGTGCATCAACATAACAAATAGATGACGGAAGTGAAGTCAGCGTTCGGAGGCTTGTGCAATGTACCAAATCAAGGCGTTTCAGTTTTTTGAGTTGAATGAGGCTTGCTGGTATGCTAGAGAATTTGTTATCACTTAGATCTAATTCTTTCAAACAGGATAGGCTGCCAATATCCCTGGGAAAGGACTCTTCTGATAAATTGGAGCTCCTAAGAACTAATCGTAATAAAGTGCTCAAACTGGGGAGCAGTTCCAGTTGCAAATAAGTTGAAGGAAGAGTTCTCTTTCGCACCAATGAAAATGGAATCAATGATTTTGTCGTCTTGGGGGATGATTTTTGAGAATTATTTAGGTAAAGGTTACTAAGCTTAGACAACTGTGCAATGGACGATGGTAACTGTTCTATGGCGGTTCCTCCCATGTAAAGGGTTCTTAAACCCTTCATTTTTAAAAAAATGTCACTTGGAACACATTTAAGCTTCCGGCAATTTTCTAAAGATAAAATCTGAAGCCTTTCAAGATGCCCAATTGATGAAGGAAAATCTTTTATTGCGGTATTGTCTAAATAAAGATACAACAAACAATCCATGCATCCCTGAACATTTGGAAACTTCTCAAGTTTTGAGCATCCTGATAGAGAAAAACTTCTCAGATTTTTTAACTTGATACTTCCTGGGAGACTCCTTAGATTTTTACATTTACTGAGATCCAATTTAACAAGCCTCTCGTGAACTCCAATCGACTGGTGGACCTCAGTTAGTTTTGTACATCCTTTCAGAATTAAATTCTCTAGACATGGGATATTTGACAAATCCGGAGTTTTATCCAAATATAGGGAGTGACTGAGATCAATGAATTTTAACTTCTCTAGAAACTGTTTAGGAAACAAGCAATGAAAGCAATCAATTAGTCTCAATAAACTCTAAAATACTATTCATATGTAAATAATTGTGTAAATAAACGATGCTCATACCTTGATACCTGATGAAATTTCTTTGATATTGTTATGACAAAGGCTAAGGTGAACAAGATTTTTCGGATGGAAGTTGGATGGCAAAATCCTTGTTGAGTAATCATCCCAATCAAGATAACATAGTTCATTTGAAAGATATGTAAGGTGTCCACAAGGTGTTATCCCACTGAGTTTAAGCAGTTTAAGTTTCTTCATCTTCTCAAAGACATCAACATTTACATATAATTCCTCTGGTAGATGACAACGAGGCATGTTTAGCATAATGCCTTTAATTGTTTCTGTCACCTTATTACCAAAAACATTGTGTAAGTTACCACAAAGTGTTAAAACCTTAGAATTATAAAAGTTAAACTGATAATATGGAAAACAGATGAATCTAACCTATATATCTTTTTTTGCAAAACTTGAATGTGAATATATATATATATATATATATATATATATATGGAGTTAGGACGTACAGTATTCTCTCTGAGCACTTTAAAGATATCTTCATGAAACCACAACCTACTACATTTTCCAGGATCATCAGGTGATTCTTGACGAACAATTTCTTTACCCATTTCTTGTATCAAATCATGCATGCATAGCTTGTTGTTGTATGAGATTGTTATCAAAGACCGTTCAATAAGAACTGGAATTCGTGGGTGAAACCCATTACTGCCCAATATATCCATTACATAATCTTTATCATACCCTTTGAAGAAACAAGCGATATCGAGGAATAAATCTTTCTCTGTATCATTAAGGCCATCAAAACTTATCTTGAGAACATCATAAATTTCTCTATTTGGAATTTTTTTCCAGTTATCTACTTCATGTTCCCACTCATTTAAACTTCTTTTAAATAAAAATGAACCCAAAACTTGAAGAGCTAATGGAAGGCCTTGGGCATACTTTATTACATGCCGTGAGAGTTCCACATAATCCTCCAAAGGATGGTTGTTAGTGAAAGCATACCAACTAAAAAGTTCAAGAGCTTCATCGTCATTCAACAACTCAACCCTGAACATTTCATGATCTACTTTATGTTCCACCAACAAACGTTCATTTCTGGTTGTTACAATGATCCTACTTCCAGAGCCAAACCAGTCATTTCCACCCACTAAACTCTCTAATTGCTTCAAACTATCCACGTCATCAAGAACTACAAGAACTTTCTTATAACGGAGTCTTTTCTTCATCATGTTGATTCCAAAATCAACGTTACGTATCTTTAGATTTTCTTCCGTAAGAATGTCATTCAAAAGTAGTTGTTGGAGATAAGTTAGGCCATGTTGTTCTGAAACTTCTTTCACATTGCTAAGAAAACAACAACTTTCAAATTGATTATATATTCGATTGAAGACAACTTTGGATATGGTTGTCTTTCCAATTCCACCAGCTCCACAAATCCCCACAATGCACACATCATTTAACCCATTGTCTAGCAAAGTGAACACTTTGTTTACACGGGAATCTATCCCTACTTGGTACCTGGCCACATTTAATGGTATAGGCCCCAATTGTTTTATAATCTCTTGAACAATTTTTTGGATAAACTTCACCTCATGCCTATCAAACACAAACCACATTAGAAAGATCTAGCGGGTTTAATTAATGTACTATGAGAGAAGAAAAAAAATATTTGAATTTACTATAATTAATACTTCTTTCAATTTTTGTCAAAGAAAAACGAAAAAATAGTTATGTCAATTATAACAAATATCATATATGGAAAAATAATAATAAACAAGTAAATTCATAAACTAATTGTTAGAAACAGATTAATTCATCTTAAATGTTGATAACTATATGATGGTAATAAAATGTTTATAACTATACCATGGTTATAAAACTACAACTAAAGTCACGATTTATTGAACTCCCTCCCTCTAGTGGGTTAAATTGTACTATGAGAGAAGAAAAAAATATTTGAATTTACTATAATTAATACTTCTTTCAATTTTTGTCAAAGAAAAACGAAAATATAGTTATGTCAATTATACAAATATCATATATGGAAAAATAATAATAAACAAGTAAATTCATAAACCTAATTGTTACAAACAGATTAATTCATCTTAAAATGTTGATAACTATATGATGTTTATAAAATGTCCATAACTATACCATGGCTATAAAACTACAACTAAAGTCATGATTTATATAAAATTCTATGTAGGTGCAAGGGGTGGTCTTAGTACAAAAACAGCCACAAATATTGAATGAACTCCTCTTTTTTTTTAACCCCATTTTCGTAAGTGAAATTCTAAAACTTAATAATAACTCTAAATAGTTTTGAATTTTTTTCAATTTTAATCAGATTAGTTTGGTTATAATTTGTCATAAAACCACAGCTAACCCATGAATTCAATTAAAAACTAAAACACTTGCCTGGAACTATGGAGTAAAATACATTGAAAAGACTATCGAGTCACAATCTAGTGGTATCTCCTTTAAGTTACCACATAGCAAAAAACGAGTGTTATCTGATAATAAAAAATCAAAAATACTAATAATATTAGCATAGGCTATTGTGCAATTTTTCTCGATAAAAATGAATGCTATTTGATGATATAAATTGTGTAACATGTTTGATTCTAATAAATTATGCCCAAGTCCCTTTGCTATTGCACATAATTGATACTAATAAAAGCATAATAATAAACTTGAATGAGTAGAATATTACCCATTTGCGATATTGTTTATATCCCACCCGCTTAAGTTTGCTGCCTCCGTCAATGCTGCCCTCCACCTTTGCACCTTTTCTTTGTCCTCCCTAAAAGTTTCTTCATGTTTGACAAATGCTTCTCCAAAACTTCCCTTTTGTTTCCTTACTTGCGAGGGATCGACATCGTAGAAGACTGGCAAAACTGTCAGTCCAATTGTATTCTTGCATAGAATGATCTCAACGAGTTCATCCAAACACGATGAGGAAGTTGCATAATTTTCCGAAAATACGATGATTGCAAATTTCGATTCCTTGATTGCCTTGAGGAGTTGTGAAGAAATCGATTTTTCTTTCTGTTGCAGAGCCACATAGAGATGATGTACAAAGTTCTTGCGAGTGTCTTCGCCTCTGAAACTTAAGAAGACATCATAATTCCATCGAGGCGGAGAAGAAGAAGAAGCCTCCATTAACACTTGATAGTTTGTGAATGCAGAATTACCCTTCAAAGTCTCTCTCCCCCCACTTTCCAAAGCAGATGTTGGCTAAGCGTCATATCCAAGCAATTTCCTAATTGAGCAAAGCAAAAACAATGTTAGCTGAAAAAATAAAGTTAGGATTTGCTGAATCTCTCAATTGCGTCGCAGAAGAGAGAGAAAGAGAGAGAGAGAGAGAAAGAGGGCGCATTGGTGAAGATTTGGCTTATTTTATTCTTTTCCCTCTGGCAAATCAACATTAAAAATTATTATTTCATTCGTATCTCTTTTATTTAAAAAAGATACTATTGTAACTCGATTGTTATTAAATTTTTTTTATTATATTTAAATAAAAATAATATTACATCTTCTTTTTTTTTTTTTTTATCTAAACATAAATAAAATTTATTATTATTCGTTTCGTTTTTTTTTTTTTTTTTCTCTTTTCTCTCATAATTAATATTATTTTTTTTTCTTTTTTTTTCTAATAAATTTTAATAACTTTAGGCTTTATTTATTGAATGATGTAAGTTGGGCCAATTTATATCATATGGGCTGCACCTCTTTAAACCCCATAATATCCTTTCTTTCTTATTTTTCTTCATAAAATCTCAAAATAATTTTAACAATCAATATTTTATGAAATATATATATTTTTAAAATCCATAATTTATCTTTATTTACTCAATTTTAAAAATATAGAGAGATTTTTTAAATACAAAGACGTATTTACACATTTTGTTGAGATTTTTTACACTTTATTCTACTAATAATAATAATAATAATAATAATAATAATAATTTGAATTATTGCTGAATTCAGATATGGGAAAAATTGACTGAAGACTAATAGGCCTCTGTGAACCCACCCACTTGGCACTCGTACCAAAGATTAACACCTCTAACAACCATTAATAAAGCACCAATCCGTCTAGCATACTACAACAACCCTCTTTTTTTTCTTTTTCTTTTTTCTTGCCAGGTTTTAAAAAAAAAAAAAAAAAAAAAAAAAAAATACTCTAAATACTTGCACCAAAATAGTTAGACGGAATCATCAATTTTTGTACTTACTCTAATAAAAGAGTCCAACAAGAACTCTTATTACCTTTAAAAATAACAAAAGTATATTTTTTAGTTTTTTATTCAAATCACTGATTCTCACGTCAAGGTTATCTGGTAGGTAAAATAGAGTCAACAATTATATAATTTCCCTATTTTTAGTGGTTTCACACTCTAAAAAAAAATAAAAATAAAAAAAAATAAATAAATAAAAAATAAAAACACCAAAAATCTTCAATAGGTATATAGAAGAAGTAGCCGGAGGAGGAGGGTAGGCAAGAACAGAGGTAGAGAACAATACTCCACATTAAATTCAACAAAATAGAAAGGAGTTTAGGACATTAACTAGTGAAAAGTGAAATCCTGCATTAAATCTGGATATTTTTCAGATAATAGATTTGTAAGAGTTTTGATAGTTCAAAATGTTGGTATTAAGGGCGAATTGAGGAATTACAAATAGATTAGGTGGGCTGATACTAGACTAGGCTAAAATTGCCTATAGAAAAAAAAAAAAAATTAGTAATTAAGCTTGAGGAGAGTGATGAAAGTATATTATTGGGTTTACAGTCTACTCACTCTTACATTAATACATGGATACCCAATTTCTTGACTTTGCCTTATTCTCAGTGCCATGTGAACAATCATAGTAATTATATCCAAGCAATTTCGTTCCTATGCACTTTACTTTAGAGAGAATGGACATGTTAATTAAGAAGTTGATGGTAAATTTTCATGAACTTTATTGATCAAAGCAAATACTTTTTAGCTGAAAAAAAAAAAAAAAAAAAAAAAAAAAAAAGACTGTGAAAAAGGTGTAGGTGGGTCACAAATTAGGCTGGTGAAGAAAGATTTCCAAAGATTTAATGCCCCTATTGAGAATCAAAATTTACATCTACCAAAAGCATTGTCACATGGGAATCATCTTTAGTGAGGTTCTTCACAAAAGGAGTAAAGTTGAAAGGAATGAAAATGCGTCAAGTCGGTCGTTGGACATAATGATGGTGTCTACTTGAAAGGAAAGAAAATGTGTGGACCAGTATTGCGGTGCATGTGGGTCATATCGGTGTAGGTATTAGGTGCACTTGTGAAGCCCAAACCGCCTAACCGACAACCCATTTGGGTTTTAACCGTCTAACCGCCACCTGTTCGGATTTAATCTAACCTTCTGACAGGCCGATCCAAACCGATTTGAGTTCTGGAAGATTCTGGACTAGTCCAAAGTCCAATGAACCCACACAAGCTGATGCCCAACAAGCCCAAGCCCAAAGAAAAGTTCTTTTTTTTTTAAAAAAAATATATATATTTCTTTGAGAAACCCAAGCCAATGCCAGAGTGGCCGGGATAAGCAAAATAAAGATAAGGAATAGAGCTACAGGAAGGAAGAGGAATACATATGTAAATATAAATATTCACGCTTTTAATGTGGATCTTTAATATTGTAAGTTTTAATTGAATGTAAAATTATGGAAGTGTGTTTTAGTCAAATAAAATTGTGGAATTGAATTTTACTTTATCCGTTGAGGTTTCTACAAAAAAACATAAAAATTAAAATTACAGTGATAAATCGGTGGGAGATAAGAAAGGTTTGATAAGTGATAAATATCATAATAAAAAGTTACCTAATTATATATAGGGTAAAGTACAGCAACCCCCAGTTTGCCAAAAAGACATATAAGTGAAACTTATTAATTTTTTGAACAAAGACACCCTTTAAAAGACATCCCTTAAAATTTCAAAAATGGACAAAAACACCCCTAACGTGAAAAATTAACCAAATTACCCTTTGATAATAAATTAGACCAATAGAATAATTTATGCATAAAAAAAAATAAAAAGCAATCTCTTCCCCTCCACTGTTCCACTGCCACCAGCCCACCAAACAAAGCCACACGTATATATAGGGGTTCAAATTACACACACACACACACACACATATATATATATATATATATATATATTACCCAAAATTTTTGTATAGCAAAACCCAACACTACAAAATCCAAACAATATGAAATTGGGTCTTTTGATTAGGTGCTCAATTGGATACCTGCAATTTCAGACAACCACCTACCCAGCTCTGTCACCCAACCGTGAATATCATCACAAAATCCAAATTCAGCAACATGGGCTAAAAGAATGTATGTAGGTATATATACAGATGAATCAACCAATGCATGCGCCAATTTGGGATAAAATCAAACACTGTGAATTGACAGTGGAAAGGATAAAAGTTAAGTAAAAAAAAATGGAGGAAAGGTGTTTGAATTTGACAAGAACAACCACATGTATGTATGGTATAATACATCAATGAATTGAAGATCGTTTGTTCTTGTCGAATTCAAACTCTTAGTGTTTGAATTTGACAAGAGCAACCACATGTATGGTATAGGCTGCTGTCAATCGAGATGAACTAGACGAGAAACTACACTGCATATTGCTCTTGTCAAATTCAACATGGGCATGAATGTATGAATTTTTTCAACTATGGTTATCATAAAATCAACGAGTAAGGACGGTCAAAACAGAATGGTAGACACGAACTCTGAGACTGAAATTGCCGGCGAGGACCAAGCTCCGATGACGATACGGCGACGGACTGAACAGTGAAGCGACTTCTAGAAGGTTCAAATGAGCACAGCGAGCGTCACCTGAAGGCCGAGGAGGCTGAAGTGGCCATCGCCTCTGCCGTCCGACGAGCGGCGACGACGATGGCGAGCCGCCTCTCCTCCACCTTCGGCATCATTGTCATCCTCCGCCTCTACATCAACGACTGGCCGACTCTAGATCCGCGGCCCGCCTTCGATTCCATCTACCCATAGAGCCCCAGATCCGTTTTCGTCGTCAAACTCGCCGTAAAAAATGACAAACTTGCCGCCGCCCTCCACCGAGATCGTCTGCGCTCTCGAACACCTCCATACCATGGGCATCGTCTACCGTGACCTCAAACCCAAGAACGACAGCTCGCTATTGCCCATCGCCGCCTTGTGTGTGTGTGGATATATATATATATATATATATGTATGTATGCATGTATCTGTGTATATATATATATACGTGCATATATAAAAAAGAAAAAAATGGAAGATGAAGGAGGAGAGAGGAAAGAAGGGTGCTGAGGGTAATTTGGTTATTTATGTATTTTGATATTTTATAATTAAATTTACTAAAATAGTGAAGGGTAAAATGGGCTTTTCACACGTTTTAAGGCTCTGTTTGGATAGCAAATTTCGAAAGGGGGCGTGACTGTCCAAAAATAGGCAAATTTTCACTTGTGTATACTTTTAACAAACATGAGGGGGTGTCTCTGTACTTTACCCTTATATATATATATATATATATATATATAGACACAGGCACGTATACACATGTGAATCAAGACACGAAAGAGAATGAAGGCTTAAAATGGTATTTTATGTCTTAAAAAAGACATGTTTTTATTGACGTATTAAATGAGGAGAAAAATAATTAACGAACTTAAAAATAGTCAATAGGAACAAGCCAATGTAGAAAGGCAGTGACTTGAGTGATTGTCCTTAGCATTGCTCTTTTCAACAAATATGATACCATGTGAAATGAGTTGTGATACTGAGTTTAGAAGTCTATCATCTCAAAAAAGTTGGTTCTATCGGACTCTTGGATTTTGCCATTTGGTATACATTAAATAAAGGATAATGATTTAGAGTCCGAAAGTCGATCGATCGGACAATTCTAATTAATTTATGTTGGGTGAAGTTTGACATGGTTACAATGATATTAGCCCTTATTCAAATAAAATTAGTCATTAACAAGTGAAGCGTATTGGGGAAGTGGTACTGTAGAGGTAACTAACAGATAACTTTTTGAAAAATAAGATAGCTCCTTTTGCCATCATTCTTAATGTAACCCTAATAAATGTATTTGTCAACAAGGATGTAGATGAATAATGGATTTGTAGACAAACGCATCTCGTTCACACTTTCCAACTGTTAGCCACATACACCGCAATATATCACATCAGCTACACCAATACAGGTCCACACATTTTCTTTCTGATCAACCCGTCAACCGGACTACTTTTGTGAACCCACAAAAGATGATTCCCATGTGAAATTTAGACGATGCTTTTGGAAGACGTAAATTTTGATTCTCAATAGGGGTATTGCCTTGATCAATAAAGTTCATGAAAATTTACCATTAACTTCTTACCATGTACATTCTCTCTAAAGTATAGTGCGGTATTTAGGTACGAAATTGCTTGGATACCATTCTTAGCCAACAATTATAGAATATAGAGGGAGAGATATTTGTATCATAGGGGTGGTAATTGGGTGAGTTTGGGTGAGTTTGGGCGAGTTTTAAATAAGTTGAGTATCAATGGATCAATAATTTATTACCAACTCGTCGATGATGATTCAAACAAATAAAAAAAAAGTCGTCAATGATAAGTTTTAAATAGGTAAAGGTTCAAATAAACGGGTCAAAAACAAGAGACAACAAAGTAATATGAACATTGTAGGATAAGGTATGGTCCTCATTCAACAAAATAAAATAAAATAAAATATATAGAACATGACTTGTATTCAGTTTTGGCATAAATTAGCCCACCCGTGAGTCTTGACAAGTTTGAATGTATACTAATTGAGTTAAGGACAAATTTGAAAAGAGAACCCAACGAGATATAAATTATGGTCATGTCACTCCTATCTAGTCAGTATAAAAATAAATATTTTATTACCGTTTCATTGCCGTGTCTGTGTTTTAATCTTTTTTTAAAATTTATATATATAGAAAGTTGAAAAGTGCGGGGTGAGAGAGAGAGAGAGTTATCACTGAAGTAAAAAAAAAAAATGTTTTCTTTGAACGAGTTAAGATGGGTATCCACTCTTAACCTACCATTGACCCTTGAATTTTATGGGCATCTACATTTTACTCATTACTGACCACTCACTTAAATTTGGATGCCCAAATAATTTAATTTTAGTGGCGAGTTTGAGTGGTTTAATAAGTTTGAATATAAATTGCCACCCCTAAAATATCATAATCACACCAAAAAAATGTTAGCAGTCACAAATTAGCAAGCCTCAATGGATTCATATCCTCCTCCTCCTCTTCCTCCTCTTGACACATTTTCTTTCCATTCAACACATGACAGCTTTTGTGAAGAACCCCACAAAAGATGATTCCCATGTGAAATTGGACAATGCTTTTGGAAGACGTAAATTTTGATTCTCAATATGGGTATTTGCCTTGATCAATAAAGTTCATGAAAATTTACCATTAACTTCTTACCATGTACATTCTCTCTAAAGTAAAGTGCAGTATTTAGGAACGAAATTGCTTGGATACCATTCTTAGCCAACAATTATAGAATAGAGAGGGAGAGATATTTGTAAGTATCATAGGGGTGGTAATTGGGTGAGTTTGGGCGAGTTTTAAATCCGTTGAGTATGAATGGTCAGTAATTCATTATCAACTAGTCAATGATGAGTTATAAATAGATAAGGGTTCAAATGGACGAGTCAAAAACGGGAGGCAACTGAAGTAATATGGACACTGTAGAATAAGGTATGGTCCTCGTTCAACAAAATAAAATAAAATATATAGAACATGACTTGTATTCAGTTTTGGCCTAAATTAGCCCACCCGTGAGTCTTGACAAGTTTGAATGTGTACTAATTGAGTTAAGGACAAATTTGAAAAGAGAACCAACGAGATATAAATTATGGTCATATCACTCCTATCTAGTCAGTATAAAAATAAATATTTTATTACCGTTTCATTGCCGTGTCTGTGTTTTAATCTTTTTTTAAAATTTATATATATAGAAAGTTGAAAAGTGCGGGGGTGAGAGAGAGAGAGAGAGTTATCACTGAAGTAAAAAATAAAAAAATAAAAAGTTTTGTTTGAACGGGTTAAGATGGGCCCACTCTTAACCTACCATTAACCCTTGAATTTTATGGGCATCTACATTTTGCTCATTACTACTACTCACTTAAATTTGGATGCCCAAATAATTTAATTTTAGTGAGCGAGTTTGAGTGATTTAATAAGTTTGAATATAAAATGCCACCCCTAAAATATCATGATCACACCAAAAAAATGTTAGCATTCACAAATTAGCAAGCCTCAATGGATTCATATCCTCCTCCTCCTCCTCCTCTTGACACATTTTCTTTTCATTCAACACATGACATCTTTTGTGAAGAACCCGACAAAAGATGATTCCCATGTGAAATTGGACAATGCTTTTGGAAGACGTAAATTTTGATTCTCAATAGGGGTATTTGCCTTTATCAATAAAGTTCATGAAAATTTACCATTAACTTCTTACCATGTACATTCTCTCTCAAGTAAAGTGCAGTATTTAGGAACGAAATTGCTCGGATACCATTCTTAGCCAATAATTATAGAATAGAGAGGGTGAGATATTTGTAAGTATCATAGGTGTGGTAATTGGGTGAGTTTGGCGAGTTTTAAATAAGTTGAGTATGAATGGATCAGTAATTTATTATCAACTCGTCAATGATAAGTTGGGTGAGTTTGGGCGAGTTTTAAATAAGTTGAGTATGAATGGATCAGTAATTTATTACCAACTCATCAATGATGAGTTATAAAGAGGTAAGGGTTCAAATGAACGGGTCAAAAACAGGAGGCAACAGACAAAATAATATGGACATTGTAGGATAAGGTATGGTCCTCGCTCAACAAAATAAAATATAATATATAGAACATGACTTGTATTCAGTTTTGGCCTAAATTAGCCCACCTGTGAGTCTTGACAAGTTTGAATACTAATTGAGTTAAGGACAAAAGGACAAATTTGAAAAGAGAACCAAACCCTGCCCCCACCATCCGCCGCCGGGGGGGGGGGGGGGGGGGGGGAGATAATGAGTTGGGTGAGTTGGGCGAGTTTTAAATAAGTTGAGTATGAATGGATCTATTACCAACTCGTCAATGAGGAGTTATAAATAGGTAAGGGTTCAAATGAATGGGTCAAAAATAGGAGGCAACAGACAAAATAATATGGACATTGTAGGATAAGGTATGGTCCTCGTTCAACAAAATAAAATAAAATAAAATATATAAAACATGACTTGTATTCCGTTTTGGCCTAAATTAGCCCACCAGTGAGTCTTGACAAGTTTGAATACTGGGGGGGGGGGGGGGGGGGGGACGAGCGGGTTAAGATGGGTATTCACTCTTAACCCACCATTGACTCTTGAATTTTATGGGCATTTACATTTTACTCATTACTGATCACTCAATTAAATTGAAATGTCCAAATAATTTAATTTTAGTGTACGAACTTGGGCAATTTAATAGGTTTGCATAACCCCTAAAAATATCATAATCACACCAAAAAAAATGTTACCATTCACAAATTAGCAAGCCTCAATGGATTCATATCCTTCCATTCAACACATGACATCTTTTGTGAAGAACCCCACAAAAGATGATTCCCATGTGAAATTGGACAATGCTTTTGGAAGACGTAAATTTTGATTCTCAATACGGCCGGGATTAAGGGGAAATTAAATCTTTGGAAATCTTTCTTCAGTCTAATATGACCCCACCTACTCCTTTTTCAGTGTTTGTTTGTTTATTTGCTTTGATCAATGAAGTTCATGAAAATTTACCTCTTACCATGTACATTCTCTCTCTAAAGTAAAGTTAGGAACGAAATTGCTTGGATATGATTCTTAACCAACAGTTACAGAATAGAGTGGGAGAGGGAGTTTTAAGTATCATAATCACAGGGAGAAAATTTTCTTTCACAAATTAGCAAGCGTCAATGGATGCATTTTCTTCTTCCTCATCTTTTTCTAGTTCTTCTTCTTCTCCGCCTAAGTTTAATTATGATGTCTTCTTAAGTTTTAGAGGTGAAGATACCCGCAAGAACTTTGTAGACCATCTCTATATGGCTCTGCAACAGAAAGGAATTCACACCTTCAAAGATGATGAGAAACTTAAGAAAGGAAAATCGATTTCTTCAGAATTACTCAAGGCAATTAAGGAATCGAAATTTGCAATCATTATTTTTTCAGAAAACTACGCATCCTCCCCATGGTGTTTGGATGAACTCATAGAGATCATTCAATGCAGTAATACAGTGGGACAGACCATTTTGCCAATTTTTTACAAGGTCGATCCCTCACAAGTACGGAAACAAGAAGGAAGTTTTGCAGAAGCATTTGCCAAACATGAGGAAAATTTTGGAGAGGACAACGAAAAGGTGCAAAAGTGGAGGGCAGCATTGGTGGAGGCAGCAAATTTAAGCGGGTGGGATTTGAAGGATATAGCAAATGGGTAATAACTAACTCAACAAATTTTATTCTTCTTCTATATTAGTCTTCTTCTTGCTATATGAAGCTCAATTTATATAATCAATTGGCATTCTGTTTTTGTTGAGAAAAATTGCACAAGATCTTATACTCATTTTTAATTATTATTATTTTCTTATCTTGGTAAATAACACACACATTTTTACTCTCAGACTTAAAGCCTCAATCTCAATAGTTTGTTCAATATATTTTAGTTTCAAGTGAGTTTTAATCTTTAAATGAATACATAGGTTAATTGTGGATTTATTATTGGCACTCAATTGCGTATCTCCTTATTTTTTTATTTTTTCTTTTTATGTCAAATTAGAAACAAACTAATTCAATTAAAATTGAATATTTATAATTTAGAGTTGTTATTAAGTTTTAGGTGTTTCTTACCAAAAAGGGAAAAAAAATTTGATTTTAAGTTTAATCGATAGGTGGGACGTTAAACTTAAGATTGCCATTGTAGTTTAAGTTTTACTCTTTGCTTTTTTTTTCTTTTTTTTTCAACTAAATTGGTCCAAAGAACAACTGAGGACTTTGTTGAAGTGGTATGTGCTGCTTTTTACAAATGTAAGTCCGTAGATAATGAGACATGAAAAAGGAGAGAACATGACTTGTCTATCAAAAACAAAAAGAAAAAGAAAAAAATATATATATATATATATTAATGATGGAAACTTAGAATTACTTTTATTTATAGTTGTATTTCGAATACGGTTTTTATATTTGAAGTTTGAAGTGAATTTTAGAGGGTTGGACTTGAAATTAATACCTCCCACACTGCCAGAACTCAATTTATTTTGTCCTTTGTTTCATTTAAGTAGAAATGCTTACATTTGTTTGGGTAATGAAAGTTTATTTTGATTTAGAATTGAACATTTATATATATACATATATATTTAGATACATATGAGTACTCCATTCATTCTATAATTGAGTATTGGTGTATGTTCAGCCATCAGAAGAAACAAACACAAGTAGGCCTTCCGCGCTGTATTCGCTGCTTGCTATTAGGAACATTTGTGCATCCTCATGGATCTGTTGTGATTTTGTGGACTCTAATTAGGTGAAATTTTTTTAGGAAGATTTAATTATATGGAAAGTTCAAGAATGCTGAATTTTAAAAAAAAAATCAGTTTCCTGATTTGTTTTAAGTTCCTTATTAGTTTTGAATTCTACAAAAGGTAATTTCTTGTGGGACAAATTTTTTGGGCCTATATATATCAACTCTAATCAATTCTTAGGGTGGGGTAAAAATAGAGAGAAGAAAAAGGAGAGGATCATCATACGTGTTGTGTGATTGATTAATTTGTGCCAATACAAGAAAGAGCAATTGAGAGAGATTGAGAGAAAATTCTCCATTGTAATTCTTCATCTTCTTCATAGTGAATTTGTTCAGTATGCTCCATAGACATAGTCCTAAGATTTTGGTGAACTATGTATATCTTGCGTTTTTGTGTGTGATTTTTTTTTTTATTCTTCGTGATTGCTTGTTTATTCTTTGAACAACGTCGTTTATTTTGCGTTTCCGCCACAACAACTTGTATCAAATCCAATTGATTGTGCAGAGCAACTCCAACAACTGGTATCAGAGCCTTTGGTTGAGAACCTAGGGCACAGAAGGTGTTTAACGAAATTCCAAAAGTCTTTCAATCAGATCTGTTCGTTCGAGTGGGAGTAATGGCATCAGAAGATAAGACATCCACATTTATGATCGAGAAGTTCAATGGCATAAACTTCGGTTTCTGAAAGATGCAAATTGAAGACCTCTTGTTTCAGAAAAATCTGTATCAACATATTGCTCTTAGAAGTGCATTTTTTAGTACACAAATCTTTAAGAAATTTTGCATAAGGTGGAATTTGCTTAATGGCATCAAGGAGAGGAATGTTGATCTTTACTTGCTTAAAGACTTCAAACATTTCCTGAATTTTATCGCCCTTTTTCCCAAAGTGTGTGGACTCTATGAGGTGTTGAGGAAAAAGAGTCTTGGGCTCATATGATGTCTCAACATTTGGGATTGGCAGATTTGGAATTTATAAACTAACTTTCAGATTTTTGGATGAAAAACTTGAATCCTCGGGAGCAAGAGTTTCATTTTTTTCATCAACCATATTGTCCACAATTCTTCCACTCCGAAGTGCGGTGATTGCTTAAACTTACCCAAGATTTGATCCACTTGAAGGAGTGATTTCATCAATCATATATTGCCCTTTCGGGTTCACCACATGTTGAGCCGGAAGTTTCCCTGTGTCCCTCTTGTGAAGCTGATTCATAGAATTAGCCAATTGTCCTAGTTGAGTTTCAATGTTGGCTATTGATTGGGAATGAGTACTAACCAATTGCACAGTTGATTGCATACCACTAATGGCAGCCATTATCTGTTTATTAGAGTTTACTAGCTCATCCAATTGGGATTGTAGAGGAAGAGCATAATTTTGATTGAAAGAGCTCGCATTAAAGGACGGAGGATGGTAGCTTGAAGAAATTTGAAATGGTCGATTCATGGACTGAGAATTAGATCGAGTTGCTTGCCCATAATCTTGAAATGATGAATTTTGTGGGCCTTGTTGCCTCCACGAGAAATTTGGATGATCCCTGGTGTGTCGTCACCGCATAATTTAAGAAGTGTGCTAAGATGAGCGTGACCAAGTTCTACATTTATAGAGTGCCACTACTACCTTTAACCACTAATAACGTAGCAAGGGCAAATAGGGATCGTCCCAAGGGATTGATGTCGTATTGGTTATGGAATCAATATTAGGGTTAGTAGGTCGAATGATCAAAGATTGGTTGGTTGGTTGATTATACTAAATTGCAATGTAAATTAAAGCAAGTAATGTAATGTAGAGAAGAAAAGAGAGAGAGAGATCTTGGAGTTTAGAGATCACCACTAAGCATAACATTTCTACACCCCTAATGAATGATTAGTGAGGGGAAATTATGTGTTGCAATATTGATGTGTGTGTTTTTGGTTGTTTCAATTAGCATGGATGACCAATTAAGTATATATTGTCTAAGCAACACAGTGAATAGCACAATATATCAAAGTAAACCATTAATCCTTCTTTTAAGTCCACAATCCAAACACATCACAAGGTTAGAGATATATGCTACTTGCATTCATAAGTATAGAATATCAAACAACAAGCATGGATTGTCCTCCCATTTAACAACTAAGGTAGCTACACTACAACTACACTACAATTAAGCTAATGACATGAAATTAAACTAATTAAACTAAGGGAGAGGCACAATCCATCAAGAAATGAGTATGAACCATCAAATAAACTACAAAAGCATTCCATTAAACACTATGTTTTGACAATCTCTAGATCTATGGCATTAACACACATAGACATGCATCAACAACACAAAAGCTAGAGACAAAGATATGAACATCTATTCTAGCATACATAGACATATGAAATATAATAGAATGAACAATAGGAAGAATTAAATCACATAAACCATTGAATAAACAAGATTTATGTATATATCAATGTCAAAACATACATTACAACACAAATCCCTCAAAAATACATAAATCAAGATGTAGAAAACATGCTTAGGGCTAACTCTAGCCCCAAGAGGATGTCTAGCCACTAATGGATGGTGTCCTCCAACCCTCAAAGGCAAACTCCATGGAAGAAATCTCTCCTCTTCTTGGTCAATGAAGAACTCCAAGCTTGTGTCTTTAGCCTCCTCCCCTCTTTGTTTCCTCACTAAGAATATCAATTTGGAATTGTGTCCAAAAGTCCTTTTGTAAAAGTGGCTCATATTCCTTATATAGGTAGGTCAAATGTCACCCTAAAATGATCTGGCTCGTAAACCAAGACATCTCCAATGATTTAATATAGCAAGCAAGTATGGTCCTTCACACATCAAGAAAATGATCATGCAAATCAAAACAATTCTAGAATCCTTTTTGAGTGGATCGACATCAAATATGTTGCTATCTTAGCCAACTAAAGAAATGATCACATCCTTACCCTCAAACTAGCACACAAATCTAGTACCGATCATCAAGACAAAAAGTGGACCTTTTATTAAAGCTTTATTGATCTAGGTGCGCTTATTCTTTTCACTCAATTTTTTTTATTTTTTTTTTATTGAGGATCAAAGATGGAAGCATAGTGCAATGTGTTGATCTCTTAAGCTTTCTAGCGATTCATGAAGTCGAGCGTTAAGTCAATGACTCCCAAACCGGATGGCTTTAGGGTATTAGGTGTTCAAACAACCCTAAGGACTTACAAGCTCAAATCAACTAGGCTACAAATCAAGACAATCTCCATCTAATCATTTCTCACTTCTCACCTTTTGGGAGAAGTCCTTACTTTTTTATTACTTTTGCAACTTTTTCTTTTTCTTTCTTTCTTCTTCTTCTTCTTTTTTTTTATTTATTTATTTTTTTTTATCAAGTTATTAACCTAGAGTTTGGGCCCTCCACCTTTCGGCGCGAGAAGTTCAGTGCTTGATGAGACTAGAATCCCGGCTACTCAATGAAAAGGGGTTGTTATCCACCTTTATCAAGAATGAAAGCTTTCAATGCACTACTAGCTCAATTGGGATATAACCAATTCAATAATCAACAAAGCATGTATCCCACAAATGAATGCTAGTGTGCGTCGGTGCTAGTGTAGAATCTTAAAGTGAATCTTAAACAATCACAAAATCAGGATGATGTGGACCACAAGTGCAAGCATGATATTAATCTTTTGAAAAATTTACTCCTAAATGGCATCCACAAGGCATACAAAGAGTATTGGACTCTCAAGCCAAGTAATTTTAAAATTTTAAGCAATATAGTTCTCAAAGATCAAAGTCATAGCTAGTCATGGACCTATCATAGAAAATCCCTCAAATACACAAGTCATGCTCAAAATTTTGAATTTAAAGCAAACACTACAAAGTACACTATTACCCCCAAACTTAAATGGCACAATGTCCTCAATGTGCAAAGAGAACAAAGGGAAAGAGTATACCAGTGCAACTAAGGCAAAGAATGACCGAGACAGAAGTATCCAAAGTGGGTGGCATAGCCCCCCCCCCCCCCCCCCCCCCCTTCACTTGGGATTAACTGTGGTCCTGAAAAGATGCCACTAGGATAAAACTTATTAGATAACAAAAGGGATAATAACAGTACACAGTGGACATGCAAGTGTAAATGGGATAGTGAATGAAAATAATGAGAGAGGTATAAGAGTGGTCCTGAAAATTCGGGCAGCACTCTCTCTCACTTGAAGTCACTAAGATGCACATGATGGAGTCAAATAGATAAATATATCAATACAAGAATATGACATCCAAAACAAAGCATATATAAAAACAAAATAAAGTATATGGTAGATCACAGGATCAGAGCCGACAGACCGGCTGCAAAAATAATATAACAGTATCACAGATATAACAGTCAAAAGTCACAGATATAAAGTGAGAAGGAGGGTCTAAAGATATCAAGAGGATGAGGAAGGACGGGCAAGGTGTGCTCCGCAGATGTCTCGGGATAGATCACGGAATGTGATCATGACATCCGTACGGAGTGAAGCAATGTCAGCGCGAATGGAGACAGTCTCTGCACGGATAGATACCATAGGATCCTCCAGAGTCTGAAGACACTCTCCGAAGCTGGGTATTTGAACAGGAGTCTCAGGTGTTACTGGATCGGGAGAATGATGATCCTGAGCCTGCTCCTCATCATGAATGGGCGATCCAACCGGAGAGTGATGCTCTGGGTCCTTGACAGGCTGCTCCAAATCAATATCCATATGTACGGCAGCCAGATCGATTGCTACATCGTCCGCTGCCGGTGCTGCTGCTGCTGCCTTCTCCTCAGCCTTAAATGTGATACCCCTCAGATCCGAGACACAGGTTGATCAGGCCCAGGCCCAAACCCGAGGGAATATCAAACAATTAAAGTATTTTAAAACGAACACAGATGACAAAATGAAACAAAAGTGATGGAATAAAACTGAAAGTAACATTAATTATAAAATCTTCCATGTATAACTGAAAATTGAAAATCCAATCCTCCAAAACTTCAAGGTTACAACTTGGGAATCCACTGATGGACCCCTAACCAAAAGTTCAACTGAAACTGAAAACTGAAAATAGATAATGCTAGAAATATCGAGAGAAGTCCTACGTAATCAGATGAAAGTGAGACTGTCCCTCGACAAGCACGATCAAGCTCTAAGGCTGGAACCGTCCTGTACCTGAAAAGAATAATAAAGGAGTGGGTCAAACCCACGAGCAAGTTCTAATCTAACTGCAATCCATACAGTGACCCGATACGCAGATACACCGTAGACACCTCACAATATCTATCTAGTCCATACATATAAATATATCCACACTAAGGGACATTCACCAGTCTATAATAGGGGTCTCAACCTGAATAGAAGGCAACATGCGAATACGCACCCAAAGGTGGGCATGAGTACCTAGACCTAACAGGGTACACCTCAACCTATTATAACCAGCTACGCATCCACTGCATATACGCACCCTAACCAACGAGTCTGAGACTCAAGCTCAACTCGTGGTACCATAACCATATATATAAAGTCCGTCCAAATCCAGGGTATGCAGTTCAACTATTTATTAAACTGTCATACAAATAACCAACTAGTTAGTCATTCAACTTATTCAGTTGATATGACTTAACTACCATCCGTTAATCCAGGAAGTCATCCAACTTGTTTACAGCTGATCTGACTTAGTCACAATTAGGATTCGATATCTTTCAATCCATTCCATTAATCCATTAGGTTAGGTTTATGCGTTTTGAGCTAAACCGTCCCTAGTATGTCACTGTCCCATACCGGTACATACCATCCTCCATATCCATGTAAATTACAACATATATAACAGTTCAATAATTTACAGACCAAAAACTACCATCCAAACAATTGCAGAAAAATATTTAAAGCTTCAGCAATTTAAATCCAAGCATTTAACCATATAGTTGCAGGAGACGATTTAACAAATCAACAACTAACATCCAGAGCATGCATAGACCAAATTTGATACGTCAGGGACTCCATCATGCATGTGAATAGGGTAAATAATCCTATTATTAACCAATAAATTGCTAAAACAATTCAGAAGATTGTTTAAATATTTCAGCAGTTTAAATCCAAGCATTAACCATATAGTTGCAGTAAACAATTTAATAATTCAGCAACTAGCCTCCTAAGCATGCATAGATCAAAATTAATAATTAGATGACCTTATCATGCACTTGAATGCATTCTAAAACAAGTTTTATAAACACATTATGTTCCATCAAATTGCTGAATTTTAATTCAACAATTAATTCAACTTCCATGTGTTAAGTGCCTTAATTTTTACACTGTTTGTCCCGACAACTTAGAATTAAACTTTACTCAATTTAGGGTCTTAATAACACTCAAAATTCATTCCTTGATCCCTCTGTAAAGTTCCAAATTCATTCAAACAGTCTCCATGCTCCAACAGTGAACATAGTATGTAGAAAAAAAAAAAAAAAAAATCGTAAAAGAAATTAAAAATAACAAGGGAGCCTGCTCCAGAATTTGGAGTAGGCTCTTTTCCAGCCTAGAGCCAGCTCTAGGACTTCCTAGAGCCGGCTCCACTTTGTTGTGGGAGCCGGCTCCCACTTCCATGGAGCCGGCTCTCACCTCCTGTGTGAGCCTTCGTCCCCGGTGCGTGTTTCAGCTCTTGTGCTCCTTCTCCGGCTTATTCCTAACCCTCTGTTAGTTTTTAAAACCAAACTTAGGACTCGTAATTTAGTCTAGAAGCATTCCCCAAGATTGTTTACAATAGTTTTGGAAGCAATTACAGAGTTTAATCAAGCCATTTAAACTAGCATAGTTGAAGAACAATACTGAAACTAAATTGCGACATCAGTTTTATTCCAAACCCCTCTGTTCTTCCTCAAATTTTAAATTTGAAGTCTTAAATTACATCTAGTATCCAATCAGACCTCGGTTGATTTCAGTAAGATTCAAAATAAAAATTAAACCAGTAAGACGGTACGCCAAAACAGAGTCAAGAAAACATACGTGCTATAATTGTTTTGTAAATAAATTTCACAGATAAAACGATCAAGTAAAACATATATAAAACATGCATGGTTCAGTTTAAGGCCAATTAATCTCCTAGAGATGTCCAGGTGCACAGAACACAAATCAAAGGGAAGGAGGAAGATAAGAACTTACCTGTACAGTTTTATAAACAGAACCTTGACGCCGTTGTTCTAAGCTTTCCGGCAACCACTGACTACCTTCTAGCCTCCTCTGGTTCTGATCTAATCCACCAAACACCTCCCTTGGTCCTCTCTGTTAGTCTCCTTGACAGACCGTTACGACGCTCTGTTCTCTCAACTTCTCTCTTTACTGTATACGGGAATATGGTGAATAGGGTTTTAGAAACCCTCGGCAGACGTATACCCATATATTTATAGAGTTATACCCAAACCCTACATTAATTAGAGCCCTAACTAAATCCTAACCGGCCCATAGAACTTAATTAAATCCTGTGTCGGCTAAAGAAACTAAACCCTCAATTTTGAAAAATTGATAATTAAAATACTTCCTAAATTACTTCCTAAATTAAAACCTTTAATAATCAATTAAATAAATAGAATGCAATTTAAACAAATAAATAGATACCAATTAAATACACGTCACACAGGTAAACAATTAAATAAAATAATTAAACTAAATAATCATGCAAAAATACAATAAAAATAATAAATAAATGCCGAGACTATCCTTTTAAAATTAGGGGTATTACATTAAACTCCTTAGTTGCCTCCACAACATCATCCTGTAGGCTCTTGATAAGATCCTTATAGCTTTTATCCCAATCCTTCTTCTTGAATGAGTAAGCCCCAGACTCAGTACGCTCACATGGCTGGAAGGGGTACTGCTGGTCTCTCAAAATCTGTGTAATGAGGTGGCCGAATGGTAAAAACTTAGCCCGTTTGGGCTTCTCCTTGCTGATATGGTCGACATATAGCTTCATCATAACGCTCCAGATGAGCGCAGGAATGGATAACCAATGCCCTGTATAGAATGCGTATAGAGCTATCAAGAAGTCGCCGCGCCTCTGTATCTTATGGCCAGCTATAAAAAATTTCTGAAGAACACTAAGTCGAAGAGCCACAAGTCATCTCGCAGATAAGTGAGGGTGGTGAAAGTCTCGCCATCTGTATAGTGACCTGTGAGTGCAACGACCATGTTTACATATGAGGGCCTGTATAGAGTGGGATAGGTATCCTGGAGATTGGGTGGGTATAGATGTGGACAATGGCAAGATGTAGATAGAGTGTCCACTGTAATGCTGATCAGATGGCCATCAATGGAAGTCCGCAGCTTTGCCAGGTTACGCGGGGCAGGCCGGAGGTTCTGGAAGAACATCCGGACTAACCTCGGGTACACTGGGTATGTGACAGGGGCTAATATGGCTGAAATGCCCCTCCGGTCTATATCATCATAAGCTATTCTGGTAAGCACTAACCGGGAAAAGAAGTCTATATCGAAGATTGACTCATGCGCCATGGATAGGTGTGTATATCTCTGCAATGGTTGATCTAGAAGCTGGGCTGGCTGAGTTGATGGAGATGGAGAATGGCTATCCTCAGCCTCAGCTTAAGAAGATGATAATGCATCAGTAGAATAATGTAATCTGCTGTCAGAAGAAGACTGAGATGGAGCTGGCTGCTTCTAAATGTGAGAGGGCTCTCCTGGCTTCTCTATCCTCGGCCTAACCTTCCGCTGATACTGTTTCTTGGCAGTAAACTTTACGCACTTCATGGCCTACAAAAAGAAAAGAAAACTTGGAAGGGAAGACAGTGCCGGTATAAAGAATTAAACCACAATATAGAAATATGTATGTCAGATAAGATAAGCAAAATAGATATGGAACATGAATCTATGCAAGTGACATAATGTGAAGCATGCTAAGCAGTATAAGTATGAAATGCATCCAATGTGGAAAACACAGGCATTGGGCATATATGAGATAGCATGGAACACAAGGAATGGTGTGTGAAATGTGTGATGCAAATCTGTGAAGTTCGATCGATCACAAAAAATGTGAAATCGATTCAACTTGGATCGATCTGGAAATGAGTGAGATCGATCTCACTCAGATCGATCTAAGAAAAATGTTCGATCGATTGAACTGTAGCAAAGAACATGAAAAGTCACAGATTTATGACGTGGATGGCTCGAGGGCCTCACGAACATGGTCATGGGCCTATTTACACAACAAATCAACCATTTGGGTCACTTGGTTAGGCCCGTAACCCTCAAAATCAAATCAAAAATCAAAAACTATATACATCGATATATACATATATACATATATATACACAGAGTTTCAAATCACTATCAATGGCTAAAATAATCATCATCACCATATATTCAACATGAAATGCATAGATGGATGAAAAATAAAGCTTAAATCAAATGAGGTTTCTCGGATCTTACCCAAAACCGAGAGAGAAGTGGTGAGATTCAAATAGAGAGATGCGAATGAGATCCGAGATAAGGGAGAGAGATTCGAGAAGAGAGGGAGTCACTGGAGGTCTTGCCGGAGGATGGCAAAAGATGAAAAGTGGTTGCAGCGGCGATGGCTCAGGTCAAGGGTGTTGGTTCGATTTTTGGGATCGATTTAATAACCCTAAGCCTCTATTTTTAAAATCATTTCCTTACCAGTTCGATCAATCGAACTGGATCTCCAGATCGATCTCTCTTAAAATTATTTTTTGGGATTTTTGAAATTTTTGGAAAATTAAAAATGAAAATTTAAAATATTTTTGGATTTTTGAAAAATTTAATTAAAATAAAATAAAAATTAATAAGTTTAAAAACTCTTTTTTTTCGTTTTAATAAAATAAAATAAAATATTTTTGGAGTTTTTCAAAGATAAAATATAATAAAATAAAATATTTTTTTGAAATTCAAAAGTCAAAATTCAAAATAAAGTCAAAAAGAATAGTCAACAGAGTTGAGATCGATCTGGCAAAAACCAACAGATAGGTTCGATCGATCTGACAAAGAGATTGAATATGCAGGTGTTCTAGGTCCAAAAATTTTTCTAAGTGTTGGGACTGCAGATCGATCCAAGGGAAAGTTGGATCGATCAAAGAACTGAAGATCGATCTAGGAAAGTCTTCGATCGATGGGACAGAGAGCTGAAATATGCAGGTTTTCTTCGATCGATTGGATAGAGAGTGATTTGGATGCAGGTTTGATGCAGATAAGATGTTCGATCGATCGAACTTCTTTTGAGATTGATCGAACTCATATAAAATGTTCATTTTTGACATGAAAGTGCATGCAATCCTAATCACAGTTCCTAGCAATGCATATGAACCCAGAACCAATATCTAGACTTCACAAGAAATGAAATTTAAGATAGAAATGAGGGAGGAATAGGGTTGTGAAACCCTACGAAATGCACTAGTCTTTAACGTCTCTAGCAAGACGTTGGGCTCTTTTACCCAGATCAAACATCTTCTAATGCATCCCCTCCTTATTGGGGTGATAAATACTTTGAACTTCACCCAACAAATGGTTCTGTAAGGAATTTGTTGGATTAAGATCAAAAGAACTTGTTGGTCCTTTTTCAATGCAATCTTTGGGCTTCCATACCCTTTCAAAACAAGATTTTGAAACAACTTTCTTAGAATGCAGGGTTGAAGATAGTGTTAAAATTTTTGTCTCACACAAAAGCTCTATTCCTTCACATTAATGTTGATGACATTTTTCTACAACATTCACTTCTTCTTCATGCTTGTCAAATGAATTGGGCGTCGGATTAAAGATATTCAACTTCACCTTCATGTGGCTAAATGAGATCTTTATTATCCCCGTCCTACAATTAATGTTGGCATTTGCGGTTGCCAAGAAAGGACGGCCAATGATAACGGGAATTTGGCTGTTAGGATTTGGAACCGGTTCCGTGTCAATGACAACGAAATCAACCGGGAAGAAGAATTTATCAATCTTAATCAATACGTCCTCAATGATACCCCTAGGCTTTTTGATGGATCGGTCGGCAAGTTGTAAAATCACCGACGTCGGTTTCAAGTCTCCTAAGCCTAATTTGACATATACCGAATATGGAAGAAGGTTAACACTTGCTCCTAGATCAAGGAAAGCCCGATTAATGACATGGTCACCAATAATACATGAAGTGGTAGGTGAACCGGGGTCCTTAAACTTTGGAAGAGTGTTATGCTGCAAAATTGAACTTACTTGTTCGGTTAAGACCACTTTCCTAGGTGCTTGGCTTTTGTTCTTCCTCTTTTGGGTACAAAGGTCTTTTAAAAACTTGGCATAAGCCGGAATTTGTTTGATTGCAACCAAAAGTGGAAGATTAACTTCTTGGCCTTTTGCTTGTCATTTGAAATGGATCCTTTTAAGGCATCCGGAGATGGAGCTTTGGGTTCAAAAACCTTTTCAGAATTTTTCCTTGAAGTTTCTTCAACATAAGAAGTTTTGAAATCATTTTGCAAATTTTTCTTTTCAAGATTACTTTTCAAATCACTTGTCAACACTTTTTCATTTGGAAATTCATGTATATGCAATGAAGGAGGAATAGGATGTGAAACGGGATGGGTGTCAACTTGTGGTTGCATCGATTCACTCTCTTCATTGGACATACCCACTTGGTTGTCCATAATCTTCCCACTTCTCAATGTTGTAACCGCATTGACATGCTCTATTGTGTGACCTTCTGATGAGGAATGAGTTTCCACAACGCATTGTTACTTAGGTAAGACATTCAAAGGCATTTTTCCCTTCTCTCTAGCATTTAACGTGCTTGCTATTTGCCCTACTTGGGTTTCTAGCTTTGCAATGGATTAAGATTGAGAGTGAGAGTGAAGCAATTAAGTGTTCGCCTCTAATGTGCCTAAAGCGGTAAGACTTTCTCCTCAAAAACGGGACTCCAAGAATTTCCTTGAGAATATGATAGATTGGGAAAATGAGAATTAGAGAATTGGTTTCCTTATGATTGATAGGATCTATATCCTTGGGATCCTTGGCTTTGCATTGGAAGTGGAATATACTTCCCTTGAAAACCACCTTGGGGAGGGTTTGAGCCTTCCCTTTGGCTTTTTCAAGAGAAGTTCGGGTGATTTCTCCAACTTGAGTTATAATGATTGCCATAAGGATTGTTCCCTTGATTAACAAAAGTTGTATTGACTAGTTCATGAGGTTCACTTTGCGCATGTCCATATGGACAATTGGAAGTAGAATGTAAAACACTTGAACAAGTCATACACGATTCATTAGATGCATGATGAGAACGATTAGGAAAGGAAGATACTTGATTCGCCAAGTTTTGGTTGATCAAGAATTGATCAAACCTTTAAGATAAGGATTTCATCTCGGCGGCTATTTCATTAGAGTGATTAACTTGATGTAAGCCAACACTCTTCCTTCCACTAGAATTTCCACTATTCTTTGAAGATAAAGTTCAATGCAAAGAGTTTTCACTCATGCTCTCATAAAGACGCCACACATCATCCTCATGCCTATCAATGTAAGAGCCACCCATAGAAGCATCAACCATGCCCTTATGATTATCCGATAAGCTTTCAAAGAAATAATGAACTAATTCCCATTTGGGCATGTCATAATGTGGACACTTCCTAAACAATTCATTAAATCAGTCACATGCCTCATGAAATGTTTCCCCATCCGCATGTGAGAATTCTCTAATTGCGGTTCTCATGGCATTGGTCTTAGAAACCAGATAGTACTTCTTCAAGAATTTTTGTTGCATTTCTGCCCAAGAAGTTATTGAAAAAGGCCTAAGATTGTTGAACCAATATTTTGCCTTGTCGTTTAGGGTGAATAGAAAAATTTTAAGCCTTAAGACTTCTTCCAGCAAATTCGTGTATCTCACGGTAGAACATACTTCAAGAAACTCATCCAAATGCTTATAAGGTTCTTCATTCGGAAGTCCATGATAGTTAGGAAGCATTTGAATGGTTTGTGGCTTAATCTCATAGTGGTGTGCTCTAAATGGTGGCAATTGAATGCATGTGGGTGCATTGTATTCATTAGGCACATAGTGATCTATTAAAATAAGGGGAGGATTTACAATTGGAGGTGCAACATGGGCACCTTGATTTCCTTGAATGATGGGAGGTGGTGGAGCATACATTGGCCTTGGCATGCCCAATGGAACTTGGCCTTATTGTTGTTGTGGTGGGTGAATGAATGGCCTTGGCATGCCAAGTGGAACTTACATGTTTTCATGTTGCACATTGGGGTGGAGGATACCTTGTTGGTCTATGTGACCAAGGTCCTCCACATGCTCTCCATTATGGCCTTCCATTAATGGAATGGATTGACTAGAACCAGAACTTCCTCTTCCCCTAGGATTGCGAACTACGGATTCAAGATTAAAATCAAGTGGGACAAGAGTAGGTTTTAGTGATCTACGGCCATGCATGCATAACAAAGCACAAACAAGCAATAAACAATGAACAAACACTTCACATTCACAACAATTCAATGATCAACAAACTTCCTCCACATAGAATGATCCCATACTCCCATGCTTTTAACAATATGCAAAGAACAATAAAATGCCTCCACGTGGGCTCACGATTTATCTATGAATTAAAAAACAAGCCTCCACGCGGGCCAACAATTTAACTAGAGATTGAGTAAGGAAAAGCTCACAAAGGGTCCTTAAGCACTTCAATTTATTTTTTAGCTTTAGCTTTCCACATTTTTTAATTTTAGCCTTTTTTTTCTTGTTTTGCTTAGCTCCTTTGCTCACCTTCTAGCTTAATGTACCTAGTCAACAAGAACCAACATAATAAGTAACCAAAACAAAAATGAAAAAAAAAGTAAAGACACGATCAAAGGAGTACTAATTCCTAATTGATTCCTCAAATACGACGTTGACAATCAATCAATCCCCGCAACTGCGCCAAAAACTATGGTGTGTCGTCACCACATAGCTTGAGAAGTGTGCTAAGATGAGCGTGACCAAGTTTTATATTTATAGAGTGCCACTACTACCTTTAACCACTAATAACTTAGCAAGGGCAAGTAGGGATCGTCCCAAAGGATTGATGTCGTATTGGTTGTGGAATCAATATTAGGGTTAGTAGGTCGAATGATCAAAGATTGGTTGGTTGGTTGATTATACTAAATTGCAATGTAAATTAAAACAAGTAATGTAATGTAGAGAAGAAAAGAGAGAGAGAGATCTTGGGGTTTAGAGATCACTACCAAGCATAGCTTTTCTACACCTATAATGAATGATTAATGAGGGGAAATTATGTGTTGCAATATTAATGTGTGTGTGTTTGGTTGTTTCAATTAGCATGGATGACCAATTAAGTATATATTGTCTAAGCAACATAGTGAATAGCACAATATATCAAAGTAAGCTATTAATCCTTCCTTTAAGTCCACAATCCAAACACATCACAAGATTAGAGACATATGCTACTTGCATTCATAAGTATAGAACATCAAACAACAAGCATGGATTGTCCTCCCATTTAACAACTAAGGTAGTTACACTACAACTACGCTACAATTAAGCTAATGACATGAAATTAAACTAATTAAACTAAGAAAGATGCACAATCCATTAAGAAATGAGCATGAACCATCAAATAAACCTCAAAAGCATTCCATTAAGCACTTTGTTTTGACAATCTCTAGATCCATGGCATTAACACACGTAGACATGCATTAATAACACAAAAGCTGGAAACAAAGATATAAACATCTATTCTAGCATACATAGACATATGAAATAGAATAGAATGAACAATAGGAAGAATTAAATCACATAAACCATTGAATAAACAAGATCTATGTATATATCAATGTCAAAACATGCATTACAACACAAATCCCTTAAAAATACATAAATCAAGATGTAGAAAGCATGTTTAGGGCTAACTCTAGCCCCAAGAGGATGTCTAGCCACTCATGGATGGTATCCTCCAACCCTCAAGGGCAAGCTCCATGGAAGAAATTTGCTCCTCTTCTTGGTTGATGAAGAACTCCAAGCTTGTGTCTCTAGCCTCCTCCCCTCTTTCCTCACTAAGAATATCAATTTGGAATTGTGTCCAAAAGTCCTTTTGTAAAAATGGCTCATATTCCTTATATAAGTAAGTCAAATGTCACCCTAAAATGATTTGGCTCGTACACCAAGACATCTCCAATGATTGGATATGAGACAACTTTTAATGAGCTGGAAAATGAATTTTTTCGCACTTGGGGAAGTTCGATCGATCGAACCTTTTGTTGGATCGATCGAACATAGCTGAGATCTATCGAACTTAGGTTGGATCGATCCTCAATGGCAACGCCTTTTTGGATAAAGACAAATCTGAGATATTTTCTGGAAAGAGACAAAAGTGGTAAGTAGGGTGGTACAACTGGATAAGGTCAAGAATGTTCGATCAATCTGAAAAGATGTTGGATCAATCGAACTTGTGAGATCTTTGGATAAGGACAAGGTAGCTTGGATCTATCTTGATGTGCTAAGATCGATCAAAGTTAGATCGATCTAACTTGTGGTGAGATCGATCGAAGTTACTGAAATTCCACCATTTGCTTCCTTTTGCTTCTACTTTGCTCATTTCTTTGATTCTTCTCAAGATTGCTTCAATTATACTCTTATTTGGCTGGGTTAGCTTATTTTGGGAATAAGTGCCTAAAAATAGAAATAACACGTAATCAATCTAAAGCGGAAAAATAAGATAGATAAAGGTCCTAGAATACCTAAGCTTAACGGGTTTAAATGCGCACTTTTCAGCGCTCATCAATCCCTCCAACAAAAGGTTCGATCCACTTGAGAAGATTATTTCCAGGGCGAGAGAATATGGTATTGGCCTGTTCTGGCATACCTCTAGAAAATTACTCCGATGTGGGGCAATCTTCTGCATTATGAAAAGTGTTTGCGCAATGTGAACACATTGCACTAGATGAAGAATTCTGAAAAGATGAGAGATATGATGCCACAAGCTGAAAAACTTTATGGACTATGGCATCCACTTCAGAAGATTCTTCCCTAAAAGTCCGTGGTTAGCACGGATTTGAGAGTTTCACCATATTAGAAGTAAAAGCGCTACGAGAACTATGTTGCATAGAATTTTTGTTCAAGTAGAGTCCATGCATCATCTAGATTTTTGGACATGAACATGCCCCCACATGAAGAATCAATTAATTGTCTATGTGGTTCTGTTAAACCATCATAGAAGGCTTACACCAATTGCCACTTTGGAATTTGGTGGTGGGGACACTTCCTCAGAAAATCTTGAAGTCTTTCCCATGTCACATAGAATATTTCCCTAGGCATGGGCTATCAAGGTCCTTCAATTGTATATTGCAGCACATGAAATTCAATTATCTACCATAAATTATCTTCAGTTGGTATGGACCATCTACCTAACTAAATTAATCTAAAGGTGTAGCATGGTTCATCTTCCTTAAGTATAATCTATATAAATTCTCAATTACATGCCAATATAACCATTTCATAAAATCATTCCCATTGTTACTATAGGAAATCAAGTGTATAATTGTGCCAATATGATTTCTAAAACAAGATAAACATATCAACAAAACTATGTATTCAAATGAAGATCACATACATCAATTCAATGTAAAAACACATCAATTCAATGTAAACAACTTCTAATTTATGAAATCAAATATATATACAATAAGAAACCCCAAATTGAAATAGCAATTACAACATATTTACTTGGTCTAGGTTACATCAACTCCCTAGGAAAGGAGTTAGTTCTTCATAAACATGGTAGCAACTTCAAGGATTGAAGAAGAGAAAGATTTCCCTTACAGCCCCATTGTTGCAAAACTCAGCATAAAACCCTAAAGAAAATCCTATCTCTCTCTGTATATTTTTAGAATCCAAAACTAATTAATTAATACAAGCCTTTGCCCCCTCTTAATCCCCAAATGAGTTTCCAAACAACCCAACTTGTACAAATTCAAAATCCCCTTTAGAAAGGAATAAACTTTAACTTATTCAAAATGGAGGCCCATAGGCTGGCGTCTGGACGCGAGGTGTAGCTGCTTGGCATCCGAACGCGAGTTCCTAATACTTGGCTTCTTCTTCTCTTCTGCAGTGCTGATTGTGAAAACCACTTGATATTTAGGCCCGATATGACTTGTTCTTCAAAAATCCTTAAAACCTTATTTTTATTTCTTTTTAGCAAATAAACATGTAAAAACATAAAAACACAAAAATGAAGATAATCTATATACAAACATTAAATAATAGGCTTAACTAATGCAATTAAGGGCGCTTGAATATGTAATATTTGGCGCTTATCACCTACCCATCTCGTCGCCAACTCAAGGTCAACCTCTACTCTTACTCCAAAAATGGCAGTCTAAGAGATAAACTCGCAACCTTAAATATCAGTAAACTTTTAAATGAAAATCCAAATACAAATCTTATTCAACCCGTACAACACCTGTACCTCACAAGTCATACATCCCATACACCACCTCACATCCCATGACATCTAATCAGCTCTGCTTATATAAAAGGAGCCCATGACTTATACACCATACCCTACTAGTCCATCATCCCAAGAGTCCACTCACTATACTGAGAAAACATAACACAAACTCTTACCCGTGTAAGAAAGTGAAGATCTCCATCCCAGAAGGAACCTAAAATCAAACCCTTTTACCAATCTCTAAGGAAAAGACTCCTAATGGAACAACGAGTCCAGATCAAGCCGGACTCAAAAGATCGGGCTATTCACATCACCTCTGCTCACGATGCTGATACCTTTCCCAGTCGTACGTAGGTGACAACTTACAAAAATAATACAACATAGAAACACGCTTGCCATATAATTATATACTGAAAACATAACACCTATCATGGATCATTTAAGTCAGTACGACACACATATAACACATAAGCATGCATGGTACTTAGCACATATTCATTCTATGCAGCCCTAGGTAGTCCTCTACCCATTTTCCTAATGGTTTTTGAACCATAACTCTAATACCAAATTTGTAACGATCCGAACCTATGGCTCCAAATCGTTAACCGGGTTCTTACCCGAACCCGAAAACACCCGAGGGTAAAACGGTCAACTAGGGTGTGTAAATTAATTATATAATTCTAAATAAGTCTAAATAGGTCGACATAAGTCATAAGGATCATTTGAACTCATGACACAAAGACCCGGACATAAGAATGAAGATTTTACATAATTGTCCCTTTTTGTTTTCAAAGAATCCCAGAGCAGTCCACACTAAAAAGGTCATAACTAGCTCTATGATTTGAAATTTTGAGTGAAATTAATTTCATTGGAAAGCTGACTGAAAATACTTGAAATTTGACTCAAGAATGAACCCATTTGGATTTAAAACGAGAAAGTTATAGCCATCCAAAGTCTGAATTAAAAAAAATAAATAAATAAAATAATAAATAAATAAAAAGGGAGCAGGCTCCACCCCAAAGGAGCACGCTCCATTCCACGTTTTTGATGAAATTTGGCTACTAGACCAAAAAGAGTCAACTCCTAAAGGGGAGAGCCGGCTCTCCACTTGGGAGGTCTGAAATTGGCTACTGCAAATGCATTTCTAAGCTGTACATTTGATCCTCTCAACCCAAACATACATAAATGGTAAAATAAACAATTTAGCAAGCTAATTCAACGAATTTTATAACATGGCGACGTAAAAAAACTTTGATTTCATCATACATGTCCGATTACAATGTTCATCAACAAAATGACTTGAAATTACATCGTTGAAAAGTTATAAATCTAAAAGAAGATAGTAATCCTAATGAGACCCCAAAAGATGGTACCGAGGTCTCAAAACCATTTCTACCTGTTGAATAGATACATGATGCCACTTAATATAATTTACAACATAAAGGGGGTAATATATATATATATATATATATATATATATACACATCAAGCACAAAAGAAGTCCATATCCCTTTTACCCCGACTAAGCTTGTGGTGGATTGTTATCCGCCACTTCCTTTTTGTGTCCTAAAAAATGTAGACAAATGAGCACAAGGCCCAGTAGAGATTGCCTAAAGGGCATCTCCTAAAATTAAGTAAACTAGACACATGTTTAAACACATCAATGAATATAGTAGGAGGATAGGGATCATGCTGGGATCACACATCATCAAATATTTACAGGCAATCCACTATCAACCATTTGAAATAATGCAATGCATGAAATGGCTTATGGAATGCATTCCACACACACGCTCTCACACACCCAATCCACATACTGAAAACGTACTAACTAGCCGGACTTTGGTACCCCCGCCTTCCCTAGGGAGAATTTGCTAGTCGTCCCTAGTAAAAGGTGACTCCCAACTACCATTTGGGGCCCGAAGTAGCTAAATTACTCACGGGTACCTACCGTGTCCCTATTAGCTAACTAGCACTACCGATAGGGGGGTACCTCCCCAAAACCGGGTTTTTAAAAACTTTTCTTCAAAAACTTTGTTCAAACTTTTCCAATTCACTTCACCAAAACTTCCTCCACAACACACCCAATGCTCAATGCCAATGCAACAATGTTAATGCCATGTTCACAATTATCCACAACTTCGATAGTCATCGTTGCCCACTTATAGCAGAAATTTTACCTCCACATGAATTGTTACACAATCATCAAATTATGAACAAACATGGCATTGACAATGATAGAATTATTCTACAAGTCAACATGTGATCACTAAAACCATAATAGTACGAATTTTATAATTAAACATTTACATTAGCAATTTTACAAACACATAGCATACTTCGCATTTCAAGAGGACTAAAAATGTCAAGTTAAAATCAAGTACCATGCTTGCTCACAATTAGCCACATAATCCATTCAACAATTAAAATTTCTCATCACATAATCATCATTTAACACATAACAACAAACAAATTGACATACACCATTAATTTAATAAAACCCTAGCATGCTAATACCAAATTAACATCAAATTGGCATGTAACAATTAGGGAAAAACATAGATTAAACTACAAAATTTACGGACTATGCAAGTTAGACAACTCTACCTTGTTTTGAAGCAAAAGCCCCAATTAAAGCCCTAATTTTTGAAATTCCAAGGTTGGCCAAATAGTGATTTGCTCCAATCAAAACGAAGTGCTCAACAAGCTCTCTAACTTTTCCTCAAGTGGCACTATGAAATTCTTAAGGGGCTAAGCTAGATCAAGCCTTGAATTTGTGAGAAGAAAAAAAAGAAAAAGAAAAAGAAAAAAAGATGAGGGAGAGAGATTTCGTAAGAGAGAGAGAATGGAAGTTTAAAATGGCTTTAAGGCCATTAAAAGGGTTGATATGGTGGGTCCCATAAGAGAAAAAAAATCTCATCATATAACATTTATATAAATATATATATATTTTCCAATTAAACCACCACCACACAATTTTAACTTAAAACAATGCAATTGTACACAAAATAACTATGCATGAAATGTAGTGGACCCGTGACACAACTCTCGTGCGTAACAACCTCTGTAGCGGGTCCCACCTAGGACCTCCTGGCCCAAAAAATAGAAAAATGCTGAAATGACAACCATTGCATTTCTAAGAGTCCTGAACTCAATGGACTGCCCCAACCAACTCTCAGACACACCCAGCACACCCCACAGTGTCTGACACATAAAAGGAGAAAAGACGAAAATACCTTCGAAAAAAAATCAGAAAATTCCAGTAAATGGAAAATGGTGAAAATTGGAAACATTACAGAAAGCTCAACCCCAAGTCACTAAAATGCATCTATGTTAGGTATGGCGGAGATAAGTTTGGTTATTGACTCTAGGATAATCAGAACAAGAAAATCATCAGAAGTAGAGATGTAGTTTTCAATGAGAAGGTGATATATAAGGATAGAGATGCAGCAATGTCAACTAGTCATGTACAGAGTAAGCCTGAGTTTGTTGAGTTGGATGATGATTCAGAGAGCATTGACGTGGAGCAGACAGATGAGGGTTCTTGGCCAAAACTCATAGAGCATAGTTCACTACAGATTCCAACTCTTAAGCTTGTACCCAAAAGGTCCACGCGACCTCATGTACTGAATCAAAAATATTTAGATTATATGTTGCTCACAGATGATGGTGAGCCTGAATGCTATGATGAATCATTTCATGTTGAAGATGCTAGCAAGTGGGAGCTTGCAATGGAAGATGAGATGAAATCCCTTGTCTCCAACAAAATACGGGAACTAACCAAGTTGCCCACAAGGAAGAAAACTTTTCACAACAAATGGGTGTACAGGGTAAAAGAGGAACATGACGGTTCCAATAGATACAAGGCGAGATTGGTGGTCAAAAACTTTTAGCAAAAGTAAGGCATTAACTACACAGGCATTTTTTCCCCGGTTGTGAAACTGAGTACCATTCACTCAGTTCTTAGCATAGTTGCAACAGAGGGGTTGCACCTTTAGCAGTTAGATGTCAAAACTGTTTTCCTCTATGGTGAACTAAAGGGGGATATTTACATGCAACAACCGAAGGGCTTCTCAATTAAAGAGAAAAAGAAACTAATGTGCAAATTAAAGAAAAGTTTGTATGGTTTAAAGCAAACCTTGAGGCATTGGTACAAGAAGTTTGATGGTTTTATTAAGCGACATAGCTACAACAAGTGTAATGCTGACCATTGCTGCTACTTTAAGAGATTTAAGTCAAGTTTCATTATCCTTCTACTTTATGTTAATGACATGTTAGTAGTAGGTTCTGATTTTGAAGAAATCAACAAATTGAAGAAGTAGTTATCTAGTGAATTTGAGATGAAGAATCTTGGAGCAACGAAGTAAATTCTTGGGATGAGAATTAGCAGAGACAAGCAGAAAAGTACTTTGAGTTGTCTCAGACAGAGTACGTTGAACGGGTTCTAAAAAGGTTCAACATGAATAATACTAAGGCGGTGAATACTCCCTTAGTTAATCACTTCTGATTATCTCAAGATCAGTGTTCAAAGACAGAGGATGAGAAAAACTTGATGGCTAAAATTCCATATGCCTCAGCCATTGGAAGTTTGATGTATGTTATGGTGTGCACAAGACTAAACATTGCATATGTAGTGGAAGCAGTAAGCAGGTTCATAAATGATCTGGGCAAGCTATACTAAGAAGTAGTGAAGTGGATATTGAGATATTTACGGGTTACGACAGACAGATGCCTATGTTTCAGAAGGGGTAAGGTGAAGTTACATGGTTATGTAAATTCAGACTTTGCTAGTGAGGTGGACCACAGAAGAACTACTACTGGGTATGTGTTTACGGTGGGTACAACTACAGTTAGTTAGGTTTGCAAATACAGAGGATTGTAGCGTTATCTACTACAGAGGCAGAGTATATGGTGATGACAGAGGCCAGTAAGGAGATAATTTGGTTACAAGGTTTGTTGATAGAGTTGGGATTCAAACAGGTGAAGAATGTTTTGCACAGTGATAGTCAGAGTGCGATACATTTGGCAAAGAATTCAGCATTTCATTCAAAGACCAAACATATAGGACTTCGGTATCATTTCATTAGATATTTGTTCGAAGATGGGGTGTTGACACTTGAGAAAATACTTGGCACCAAGAATTCGGCTGACATATTGACCAAGACAGTGACCGTGGAGAAACTGAAGCTGTGCGCAGCTTCAATCGGTCTTTTAACTTGAAGATAGAGAGAAGTGCACCGACATGCATGGAAAATGCATGAGAAAAAGATGGAATGGGTTTACAAGTGCTCCAGCCTCTAAGTGGGAGATTGTTATGGTTTTGTTAAGTCTAATTAGGTGAAAGATTTTTAGGAAGATTTAATTATATGGAAACCTCAAGACTGCTAAATTTTAGGGAAAATTGAGTTTCCTGGTCTGTTTTAACTTCCTTATTGGTTTAAGGAAAATTCAGTTTCTTGATCTGTTTTAAATTCCTTGTTAGTTTTGGATTCTGCAAAAGGTACTTAATTGTAGAACAAATTTTTTGGGGCTATATATATCAACTTTAATCAGATCTTAGGGTGTGGTAAAAATAGAGAGAAGAAAAAAGAGAGGATTATCATACGTGTTGTGTGATTGATTAATTTGTGCCAATACAAGAGAGAGCAATTGAGAGAGGCTGAGAGAAAATTCTCCATTGTAATTCTTCATCTTCTTCATAGTGAATTTGTTTGGTGTGTTTCATGGACGTAGCCCTAAGATTTGGGTGAACCATGTATATCTTGTGTTCTTGTGTGTGATTTTTTTTTTATTCTTCATGATTGCTTGTTTATTCTTTGAACAGCGTTGTTTATTTTGCGTTTCCACCACAATAACTGGTATCAAATCCGGTTGATTGTGCAGAACAACTCCAACAGGGCCTATATAGAATTTTATATAAATTATGACTTGTAATTGTAGTTTTATAACTACCATCGTTTTAGAGTTGCATTAGCCTACTTCTATCAATTTAGTTTACGAATTCAATAATTTATGTTTATAATTCAGTTTTATATATACATATATATTTAGGACCCACGAACCGTGATGACAACTTTTCTTTCTTTCCAAAGTGCATTACTTCTTTCATAGGAAACACTTTGAGCAAAACCTGATCCCCAACCTGAAATTCTAATCAGTGAGTACGACGGTCTGCATAACTCTTCTGTCTACTCGGGGCAGTGCGCATGCGATCCCGAATAAGAACGATATTTTCAAAGGTATCCTTAATGAACTCAGGACCCAAAAATCTACTCTCTCTAACCTCTAACCAACAAACAGGAGATCTACATGGTCAGCCATACAGTGCCTCAGAATATGCTACATATATATTTTAACCCTAATCCTACTACATGTCTGACAATAGGAACATACTATAATAATAATAATAATAATGATATCCAATATATATATACACACATATATATATACATATCCCATGAGCCTAATACTCCATACCCAACTAGGTCTTCTACCTAGTGGTCCACAACCCATTGAATTAGTCCAATACTACTTGCTCAATCCGCGACTTAAAATAAAATAAGACTACTAAAAATTTAATTTAAACAATTACAAACAAATTCAATTTACACATAAACAAATGCACACAAATAATTTAAATAAAAAAAATTCACCATTCAAGCACATAACATATAGCCAAATAATCAATTAAATTGCAATTAAAATAATTAAATAAATGTCATAAAAATTAAGGGTGTTACAAAAAATGGTGGAGGGGTTATGATGGCCTTGGTGTCCCCAAGCTTCTCCCTTCTATGGTTAGTCAAAAAAGTGAAAGGAAGGCAAGTGAAATGAAGCTTAAATCTTGGGCATCAATGAAGTCTTTGGTGAGAGGTTGAGGAAGATGAAGTGTAGGACGAAAATAGACTTAGATAGATATTTCAAATATCTATCTAACTACCTATGTAACGCCCCAAATCCTATAATCCTGTACATTATTAAAGAGATCAAAACCCGACCCAATATCGAGTCGGAAATGCGGAAGTGAATAAGAAGAAGGACGTCATTAGAGATGAGTACTACCTCTAAGACAACAAAGGAAACACAAACAGAGTCAACGAGACTCATACTCAAGAGCAACTATGGAAGCTAAGGATAAATGGAACAAAAACGATCACAAATGCGGAACCTAAAACCAACATTAGCCCAAATGACTAATGTAACCATGAATGATGAGTTAAATAAAGATCAATTATGATATACTAAGCATATATGAACATCCAACAAGGTTCTAGGCTCTGTAGAAATGGATGTCATAAAACAACATTCCCCGGTTAAGAGATACCATGCACGAATATGTCTCATTAAAAGAGTCATAATTCTCATTGTGGTTGGTGTTTTTGAATAAGGTTGGTATCAATGGAAATCTAAGTTTAAGACATTCAAAATGGACTCAAGAATGACCTAATTTGGATAAAAAGAAAATGAATGAGATATGGTTATCCAAAATCAGCATAACAAAGATGTCCCCAAAAACAGAAAATGGAAGGCTTCAAGGAGGTTCAACCGGCTGATGGTGAGGGTCAGCTAGCTGAAACTACACTTTCAGTCGGCTGATGACATGTGTCAACTGGCTAAAACGTGTCTCTCAGCTGATGTACTGTAGGTCCGAGCCAAAAATGGTCACTAACCGACCGAAACTTTCAAGGGGCTAAAAAATGGGTCATTTTCAAGGTGTAATGGCTATAAACTCCACCTATATCGAATACATGAGTCCTAAAGATGTCCAAATGGTAAAAAAAAATACAAGGTAAAGTCAACTCATGCCATCTAGAACATTCCAAGAAACATAATGAACAAAATGAATGTGAGCAACACACAAAAAGTGTGCAAATTATATGGAAAGCATAGATTAAAACAAAATGGCTCATTGACCTCAAATACATCATCTTGAAATCACCAACTCATATATATTCCACAAGTAATATATGAGTTTGTAAACACAAAATAAAAGAAGTAAAACATTGAAAATGAAATCACAAAACGTACATAAAGATTCATTTACATAAAAAATACATCCAAAATGAGAAGATGGATCCAAGTCCACGAGTGAGTAAAAAATGAGTCTTTTATACTAAAAGTCTTCCCAAACAACTCATTTCCTGAAAACTGGTTATATAATAGGGGTGAGCACAATGGCTCAGTAGGATTGGTGGATTACATAAGTAAAGTACATCCCCAAAGACATGCGAGAAATGCTCGGCATCCCAAGGATGAAAGGTCATGTCACATAAGATTATAAGCTCTGTGAAATGAAGGGGATTATACACCCTAACTATAATTTCTGTATCATGATAGTCTAACTTAACTCAAGTAAGGCATAAAATTGAATATAGTATCAAATATAACACATTGTCAAGTAATATCCACAAACGAATCATGAGCCACATATAGTACATTGTCATAAAATGACTACCATGACACTATAATCATAATAAAGTCCATATAACTCCATGAATTTTGAACTCAACGCAATCCCATGAACTCCACCATGACTCAACTTACACATGTGGATGCCATGATGCAAAATGGTAATGTTTCATGCCGGAATCACATTCTATGCCATGAAAATGAAATGGTGCACTTCCATACCCCATTGGCCAATGTTTAGTAGGGATCTCAATCCTTGAGCACCGAGCCCCCCTTTTCGAAATTTGGATAACGTTTATCTGTTAAATATGTCGAGTATGTCATGCATACGCAACCCATGAACCCATGAACTAAATGATTTCCATAATGAACTATGGCCAAAGTGGCACTCACACCATGACCCACGCATGATAAAAATTACTCAATGCATCTCAATGCTAAAATAGTGTCTAAACTACTCAAATAGACATTTAATCAAGTCTTCTAAATGCATATAAACACAAATATCCATAATGTCACCATTTCCACATAAAGCATGCTTAAGCAATTATATAGAAACCAAATACTCAAATTCCCTCCCTTCCTATCATGCTCAACAATACTAATACCTAATTCAACCCAAGGCAATAAGCATATAATTCCTACACATTATACATTGCATATATTACATATACATTAAGTAAAAACATGGCTCACATATCCATTTAAAAAATAAGCATGTTTTACACCTCCCCACATCCATTAGACCTGAAGAAAGTGCAAGTTACTAGCATAAGACACCCCTACCTTAATTTGAGGTGTCCAATGACACCAAAATGGAAACGCTCCAAATGCGACGAAACTTCAAAAGGTTGACAAGGAAGACGAAGGGAATGACAAAGTCTCCTACGGCTGCCTCCAAATCCAAACTCAAACTCGGCCCCAAAAACTTAAAATGCCTGAAACTGAAAACAAAACCAAGGGTTTTGAAACCCTTGGTGTCCCCATTGTAAAATCCTCATATGGCGAGTCAAGAATCCAATCCTAGACTCACCAACACTCATAAATGTCCGGAACCAAAAATAGGGACAAGCATTTTGAACCCCTTAGTGTCCCCGACCTTTCTCCCTTATATGGCTAGTCAAGAAGGTAAGTGGAAGATAAGGAAAAGCAAGCTCAAAGCTTGACCATCAATGGAGGAATCTTGGTGAGAGGAAGAAGATGAAGTGTAAGAGGGAAAAAAATGACTAAAGGTAATGAAATAAGTCACATAAACCTACCCTAACACCACATCTCTCACACACACTCATCTTCACCATCCACTTGTCCAAATCAAAACATAACACTTGGCACTAACTTTCACTATTTGCAAAATATCCTAAAAGATAACCGCACAAATACCCCCAAATAATGAAAATATCCTAAAAGATAATCACACAAATGCCCCAAAGTGAAAATATCTCCAAAAGATAATTGCACAAAAATCCCAAATGAAAATATCTCCTAAAAGATAGTTGCACAAATACCCCCAAATAATGAAAGTTAAAATCGCATACAATGGAATATAAATTCACTATGTCATGAAGATAAGAATATGCAAGCATGGAATGAATGAAGTGTCAAGAACTATCCTCAAACACTTGACTTGGTCCGATCTCACAAGACCCGAACTCAAAAAAAAAAATGAAAAAAAAAAAAATACAGAAAAATGAAAAAGGGACAGGTCCTCACAACCTCTCTCTCTCTCTCTCACACACACACACACACATCCACCCTCCATTTGTCACCCATCTAGCCCTCCACATGCCACACAGCCATCCCTATGCTTATCATCCATCTACCCTAACATATGTCCACAACTTCCATAAATTGCACAAAAGTTCCTACATGAAAATATCTCAAAAAATAATCGCAATAATGTCCAAAATGAAAATATCTCAAAAGATAATCGCACAAATGCCTCAAATAATTAAAAATGAAATCGGGCATAGGTGTAAAATAAATCCCACAATGTCATGAAGATAATTATATGCCCAATGGAATGAATGAAGTGTCGGGAACTATTCCCAAGCACATAACCCAACCTTAAGCCCACATGACCCGAAGACGAAAAAAAAATAAAATAAAATAAATGCGAGAAAAAAGTAAAACGGAACCGATCCTCACATATTCATTATATTAATGCCATTTTTTTTTTTTTTTTTTGTTTTCTTTTATCAGACTCACTAGTTCTTTTTAACATGCTGTGTACTTCTTGATAGGTATGAGGCGAAGTTTATCCAAAAAATTGTTCAAGAGATTACAAAAAAATTGAAGAATATACCATTGAATGTTGCCAAGTATGAAGTGGGGATTAATTCTCGTGTCAATAAAGTGATCGCTTTGCTAAATAATGGGTCAAAGGATGTGTGCATTGTGGGAATTTATGGAACTGGGGGAATAGGCAAGACAACCATAGCCAAAGTTGTCTTTAATCGAATACTTTATCAATTTGAAAGTTGTTGTTTCCTTAGTGATGTGAAAGAAGTTTCAAAACAACAAAATGGTCTAACTTATCTACAACAACAACTCTTGAATAACATCGTAATGGAAGAAGATCTAAAGATGTCCAATGTTGACTACGGGATCAATGTGATAAAGAAAAGATTATGTTGCAAGAAGGTCCTGGTAGTTCTTGACAATGTGGATAGTTTGAAGCAATTAGAAAGTTTAGCCGGAGCAAGTGATTGGTTTGGTTTTGGAAGTAGGATCATTGTAACAACCAGAAATGAACGTTTATTGGTGGAGCATGAAGTAGATGAAATGTACAAGGTTGAGTTGTTGAATAACGATGAAGCTCTTCAACTTTTTAGTTGGCATGCTTTCACTAACAACCATCCCTTGGAGGATTATCGGGAACTCTCACAAAGTGTAGTAAATTATGCCAAAGGCCTTCCATTAGCTCTTCAAGTTTTGGGTTCTTTTTTATTTAAAAGAAGTATAAAAGAATGGGAATATGAACTCGATAATTTGAAAAGAATTCCTAATGAAAGAATTCATGATGTTCTTAAGATAAGTTTTGATGGCCTTAATGACACGGAGAAGGATTTATTCCTTGACATTGCTTGTTTCTTCAAAGGGTATGATAAAGATTACGTAATGGATATATTAGGCAGTAATGGGTTTCACCCACGAATTTCAGTTCTTATTGAACGGTCATTGATAACTATCTCATGCAACAAGTTGTGCATGCATGATTTGATACAAGAAATGGGTAAGGAAATTGTTCGTCAAGAATCACCAGATGATCCTGGCAAACGAAGTCGGTTGTGGTTTTATGAAGATATCTATAAAGTGCTCAGAGAGAATACGGTACGTTCTAACTCCTTATATGTTTATTTTAAATTTTGACATTCAAGTTGTGAAAAAAAAAAAAAGGGAAATGCTTCATCTTTTTTCCATCTAAACAATTATAAACTTGGTTGATTTTAAGGTTTTAACATTGCATGGTAACTTACACAATGTTCTTGGTGATTAGGTGACCAAAAAAATTAAAGGCATTATGTTAAACATGTCTCATCCTCATCGACAAGAAGAATTACATGTAAATGTCGATGTCTTTGAGAAGATGAAGAAACTTAAACTGCTCAAACTCAGTGGCATAAGACCTCATGGACAACTTACTTATCTTTCAAATGAATTATGTTATCTTGATTGGGACGGTTACCCGAAAAGTTTTTTGCCATCCAATTTTCATCCAAAAAATCTTGTTCAACTTCGCCTTCATCACAACCAAATCAAACAAATATTATCACATATCAAGGTATGATCAAAGTTTATTTCCCAATTATTTACAAATGAAAAGTATTGTTGAGTTTATTGAAACGGATTGATTTCTTTTATTGCTTGTTTCCTTACCAGTTTCTAGAGAAGTTAAAATACCTAGATCTCAGTCACTCCTTATATTTGGATAAAACTCCTGACTTTTCTAGTCTCCCACATCTCGAGGATTTAGTTCTTAGAGGATGCACAAATCTAATTGAGGTCCACCAATCGATTGGAGTTCATAAGAGGCTTGTTAGATTGGATCTTAGTAGCTGTAAAAATCTAAGGAGTCTTCCAAGAAGCATCAAGTTGGAAAATCTGAAATATTTTGATCTATCAGAATGCTTAAAACTTGATAAGTTTCCAGAGATTCAGGGGCCTATGGATCGTTTGGAGATTCTTTATTTGAACAAAACTGCAATAAAAGATTTGCCTTCATCAATTGAGGATCTTAAAGGCCTTTCATCTTTCACTTTATGGAATTGCCGAAAGCTTAGAAGTGTTCCAAGCAATATTTTTTCTAGAATGAAGGATTTAAGAATCCTCGACATGGGAGGAATCGCTATAGAACAGCTACCACCGTCCATTGTACAGTTGTGCAACCTTAGTAAGCTTTATCTAAATGATATACAAAAATCATCTCTTAGGACACCAAAGCCATTGATGCCATCATGTGTGCGAAAGAGAACTCTTGCTCCAACTTATTTGCAACTGGAACTGCTCTCCTGTTTGAACACTTTAAGTCACTTGGATCTCAGGAACTGCAATTTCTCAGAAGAATCCTTTCCCAAGGATATTGGCTGCCTATCTTGTTTAGAAAGATTAGATCTAAGGGAAAATAAAATCTCTAGCATACCAGCAAGCCTTATTCAACTCAAAAATCTGAAACGCCTTGATTTGGTACGTTGCACTAGCCTCCGAACGTTGACTTCACTTCCGCCATCTATTTGTTATGTGAATGCACATGACTGCAAATCATTGGAACGGTATTGGATTAATCCACCAAGTGCAAGTAGCCCAAACAATCGCGAATTCAAATTCACTGAGTGCCACAAATTGGTTATGTTTCAGATGGATAACATGCCAAACATGTTATCACAAAGTCAGCTTCAGGTAATTAAATTACTTTCCCTTTCTCACCGCGTATCTCCCTCTCTATATAATTATATAGGTATGTATTAATTTGTACGTATATGCATGGAACAGGGATTATATCATATCATTCTACCCGGAAGTGAGATTCCGCAATGGTTTAGGTATAAGAGTGAAGGTGAGGGGTCTACATCAGTACTGTCTCTGTCTGTGGTGGTAGATCATCATCATCCATCTTGTTACAATAACGTCAAAGGAATTGCCATCTGTTTTGCTTTGGAATTTTTTGGACTTTACTCATTGATTCAATTTGATCTCAAAATAAACGGTTATGGCGTGAGCAGATGGTTGGAGAACCCAGAGAGTTATTGCGATGGGAGGTGGAATGGCAATCACCTTTTTTTGATGAACGTAACCGAGTATTACGATGGGTTTTCTAACGACTATCAACCATTTCAAAATTTGGTGAAGTGGATTTGTGATGATGCCTTTCACATTGAGATTTCAGCTAAATTAGTGGACGGTGAATCGCAAGAAATGAAGGTCAAGAAAATGGGTATCCATCTAGTTATGGAGGAGCAAGATGAAGGTGAGTAAACCAAGTAATATCCTAATGAATTCCATCACTCTCTTCAAAAACTTTCATATAATTAAATTAATGTCCCACCAACATTTTGATCTATTATATAACTTTTACAAATCTATTATCCGAAAATATCGAGATTTAATGCAGGCTTTCACTTTTCACTAGTTAATGTCTCAAATCTCCTTTCCATTTTATTAAATTTGAGGTGGAGTGTTGAATTTGCTGATTATTTAGCTTCTCGAACCGTGTTCAAACTCTCATAATCAACGCTGTATTTGTTTGTTGGAATTTTGCAGGCTAATGGCATCATCTTTTATAGACTGCCATATATACAGCAGAGATCGAGAAGACAATTCTATGCTTGTGGAGCATGCATCAAGAGACAAAGGATAGCTCACATACTTGGTTGTCAATTTTGTGGTTTTTTTCTCGCAGTGTGTTGCCTTTGGTGGTACGTAGTTGTGGGAATTTTTATTGTCCAAATGCAAGAACCTCTATTGTTACAAGGATTTCAATTGTGATGAAAAAATTTAATTTGTTGGTACCAAAATTTTTTTTGTCATATTTATTGTTTCAATATCGAATTCTTCAATCATAACATGACAGTATTTGAATTCCAACTCTAAAGTTTGATTGCTTTTTCTACCCTTACCAAGTACATTGTAGGTAACCTAGGATCAACATTTGCAGTAGAAATGACATTTAAGTAATCTGAATCTACAAACTAAAAGAAAATTTAAAAAGAATTCTTAAATATTATTAATAAAAGGTTAAATTTTACCTCTTGCAGTATATGAATATTTATAGTAAAGAAAACTTACACTAGAAGGAAACTAAAAACATAAAAAAACCTAATAGTAAAAGGAAAATAACACTAAAAATAAGCCTAAAAAAAGGGTTTCTCTAAAAATTTTGAAAAAAAAAATAGAATTGGAAACCTAACAAATAAAAAATACTAAACCAAAAATTTGAGACTAATCCAACTTTGTTTAGGCCTCGAACAAAAATCCAAAAATAATCAATAGGCCTCCTAACAGAAAAGAAAACTCGATTTCAAAGCCCTAAACGAAGGTTTTCAGCAGAAACCAACATGACCCATAAACTAAAGCTAATGGGTATTTCTTAATGCGTTGTTTGCATCCAAAAAAGCACTTCTGATTTGTTGAAAACGGACTTATTGATCTGACTGAATTTTTGTCTCGCATCAAAAGTTCATTAACCAATCTAAAACCAAAGATATCTAATTTTATTATTCCGAGAGTGCGTGATCATGACTCAGAGGAACCTCGTTGATGCAAACTTATCTCCACTTTAATCTTTAATTTTCACTTCAGTGTTGAAAAGCTCTGACGAAGTGACTCGACCCCAACAGCCTAATTACTTGCTAGTGAAATAAGTCATGAAAGATTCTAAACAAAACAAACACATAAGAAATAATCTTATTAACCACAAAAATTAAATTACACTTACATAGTTATAACATCATAATCTTCAATCTAATTTGGAATCCTATCACTTCTGTTCTTCTACTGTAGTAATTTCAGCAGTGTTGGTATTAAAAGGTTTTGATTGCGCATTCAGTTAATATGATGTGTAATAGATTAAATAAAAGAAAAACATAATTAGATGAACAAATACCCTGTCTAGGCATGATCTACCAGACCCGTGTAGCATTTTTCATCAAGTAACGCTTAATAAAGTTTCAACACGAAAAATGATAACATGAAACGTAAACAATTCATGGTGACATCCACCAACTCAGTGTTCGTCGCTAAAAGAGATGCTAAGTGTATATTGGTTCAGTGACCATATATAATATGAAAAAATTAAAAAATAAAAAACAATGTTGTTTATCCTATTATTTTTAGCCAAATAGAAAGATGACATGTGACGAGTTCCAATGAGAAAGATTGGATGAAACAACTCCTCCTTGATGGCCAGAATCTTATCTTATGCTGAAATAGGGGACTCTGCTGAGCTGGATGAAAGAGAAAGAAAAGTCTTTGAAGAACCATCTCAAATCGGCGCGCAGCTCAACGCCAGGTTTATTGAACGGAGGGGCTCAGCAGAGGAATTTGCCCCCAAGCATGCCCATATTCAGAAATAATTGCCCACCCTAAAGACATCAAAGCGGCAAGCCCATGTTGGAAATTTTTATGTATATATAATAAAAATTATTTTATGGTCTCATGCACTACGTTTTCTAAAATAAGATTCCAATATAATTATTGATACTTGATGGATTGGGTTGTATTTTTCAATTTGGTAGTCTAATTGGGATTATGGTTTTATACAGTTGGATTGTGATTTTTCAACTTATTTGGTGTGATTTAATTCTAACCATTAATATCTAAGTTTTCATGATAAGAATGGAGACTTAAGTATGCTTGTTTGTAGAGAAGTCGTCTCCCCTGTTGTTGTTATATTTAAGGGTTTTAAAACCGACCTATCATATCGACAACTTTCAAAATGAGTAAAGCGCTCTAATTTTTCAGATCTCTCAAAGGCCACTAAGGAATTCTCAAAAGGTATCTAAAGTTTAATCTTCTAATCAGGTATGCTCTTTGATTTATGATCAATTTTCATTTCTACATGTTATTTATTGTTTAAACCCAACAATTGGTATCAGAGAGTTAGGGTTTAAAATTTTTTTAGTGTAGAAATCATAAACAAATATTGCACAAATTATATTGATGTCGATGGTGATAGTTAACTCCATGATTACGAGATTCGCTTCTCTGTTTAATGATTTTGGGGTTTTAAATTATGCCTTTGTATCATGGATAACATGTGTTATTTGTGATGAATAGAAACAAAAGGTAAAGAATATATTAACATGGCAATTACATATCAAATGCTATTTTATACACGCAGAGCGAGAAAGCTTTAAGCACAATCCAATTTGGTACTTGTTTACTGTTTCCAAGTACATGCTGCCTTTTGTGACTTGGAGACTGGCTTGGTTTTTCTATTAAGCTGTTTACATGAATTGAATTCAATTGAAGAGAATAAAATAATATTTTATTAATTGGCTTAATAAAAAACAATTTGGGCTAGCAACGCCATGGATGTTCTCCAATCACTTACAGAAAGCAATTCAAAATTTCATCAATAAAGCATTGAATAACATTATTATTTTATTGTTATTTTCATGGATATTGCTTAACTCTAACCCAGTTGACATGATCATACAAAAATAAGTATTACTGTATTATACTTTGTTCTAAAAATATATATATAAATATATGACTGTATAAAAGTGAATATGGGATAAATGGCTTGTTTTTTTTTTAAAGTCCAGACTTTATATGCATGATTTTATATATATATATTAGCTTTGTACATATCCATTGGATGACAATGAAAAAAAAATTATTATACTTTTATTCAGGATTCAAATAGACTTTGAATTGTTTATTGGAATATCCAATAATAGATGTACAATGAAAAATGTCTTGATTTGAGTGAACAGTGTATTGATATGCATGAAGCTGAAAGGTTTAACTATATATATATATATGAATTAATGTGTTCATGAAAAGATAACTCTAAGGTTTTATCTTTCCTTCAAAACTAATCTAGAAGATTGGTTTTGGTTTAAGGGTTCAACGTGTGAATTAGTGTGTATTTTATTTTATTTTTATTGTTGCATATAAAGTTATTTTCAGTGGACATGGTTATTGAAGGATGCATAATATTGAGTTTCACTGATTGTTACTAAAGAATCAAGTTATGAATTATTTATTTCAAGGTTAAAGAATATATAGGGCTTATGTAAGTAAGCAGTATTAACCTAATTGATTTGAGTTGATTTAAAAATTCAAGTACTTTAAATTATTTATCGAATATATAATATACATACATCAAGTTTTTTATTATTTTCTTTTAATTAAAGAATATAAAGAATTGAGATTTTAAATCTTGATAGATATGCATGTTATTGATATATTTGTTCACTGTAATTTCTTGATATGTATGAGGAGACTTAATTTTATTTGTGTTAAAGTCATTTATATTACAGAAAAATCAAGTGTTTCATGATATTTGGGTTTAGTTTATGTGCATTATAAAGAAATTGTTTAACTTAAATAAATTGAACTTTTGCAATATAGGTTCCCTGGGGTTTAGGAAGACCGGTAAAGTGACCGTTTCAAAGATGGTAGCCAAAGTGGGTGATGCCTGCCAAAAGGTGACACTCTCACTGAAGTTATTATTTTGAAATTTTAAGGCATTGGTCTTACTGAGGTCTCACAGTGCACTTACCTACACGAGGGCATTTGTTCTGCCAAAAGGTGATCAGTGTCTTAGAGTGGGATAAATGAGTATAATATTTGAGAGTAGTTGAATTATAACTAAATTACCCTCTTGCCAAAAGGTAGTGGAAGTGTTTAGCAATAATTCAAGTATAATCTAATAGGTTTATGTGTGATTTTATCGCAGGTTTGGGAGGTAAAGTAAAATCTAAAATTTTGCCAAAAGGTGATTTTTAGATGACATTTTTAATCTGTTCCCGCAGGGTAGATAATTTTTGCACATAGTAAAACATCCTGAAAAATTCGGCTTAAAACCCCAAACACGAATTAAAGTAATAATCCATAAAGCTATGACATATTATTTTATATGTTGTTTATGTGGTGTTATTCAATATAACATTTATTTAGGTTACGACGCTTCCGCAATTTAAAGATAGCTCATAGGGATTGAACCATTGAATGGTTAAAATTATATTGCCTAGAAGATAGATTTTGATATTATATTGGGTTTCTTGGACTACGAGTCTGTTTTTTTTTAGAAGAAACCCATGTGCCCAGTGTAGAGTTTTCTTAGGTAGAAAAGTTGTTGCATTTTTTTTTAGGTGGACTAAAGGAACTACCATGCCATTAGATTAATTTATGTTTCTATTTGTGATACTATTCAGGGGGTATTTTGGTTTTTGATACTGCCAATGAGCTTATTGATTTTATCAAGAAAGAGTTAATGGGCATTAAGAAGCAACTACAATACTATTATCTGACATGGTTTTGTTAGTCAGATATGATGGCAATGGTTTAATGAAGAAGTACATCTATAAGATGTGCAAGCTGGTAAATAATCTGAGGTAGTAGGGAATCATATTTAATGATAAGTTATTAGTCCATATGGTGATCTATTCTCTGCTTAGGTTTTTTCAGTTTTTCAAGGTGAATTAGAATTCACAAGAAGTTAAATGTGGCATTAACCAGCTGTTAACACTTTGTATGATTGAAGGGGAGCAACTTAAGGGTGTTGAAACTGAGTCAGCTCTACTTGCCATGACAACAAGAATCGTTTCAATAATAAACTAGGTGGCAAGAAAGTGAATAAGGCTAAACAAAATAAAGAAAGGCAGAACAATACATGAAAAGACATTGATCATGGAATGGTAAATGTTGATCATGTAGAACTAAAAGGACATCAAAAGAAAAGGGTTATTGTGGTGAAAACAAAATCAAAGCAGGAAAGAAAATTGCCATGTTAATAGTTGAGCCTAACTTGGTAAAAGTATAGGTATAGATATGGTAGATGGATTTGAGTGTGATCCTACCTGTTTCTTGTTTTTCTATAGACTCAATACCTTCCGAATAAAATCATGATTTGGTTTGCCATGTTAATAGTTGAGCCTAACTTGGTAAAAGTATAGGTATAGACATGGTAGATGGATTCAAGTGTGATCTTACCTGTTTCTTGTTTTTCTATAGACTCGATACCTTCCGAATAAAATCGTGCTTTGGTTAGAGAGGATTCATCTATACTATGCATAGGATATTGGGGAATGTCTCTCAAAAGAGACTTGAACACTTGGTCAAGGATGAGATCATTAGGCCACAAATTTTATGCGTTGGTTGTATCAAAGAATAGATGCAGAGAAACGCAATTTTGAGGCTAGTCAGTCATTTGGTCTTTTAGACTATATTTATACCAAATTTTGTGATCCATTTCTTATTGCACTCGTTTGCGGTAAATGTATTTCAATGTCTTCATTGATGGGTTTTCAAGGTATAACTATGTGCTTAATTCACCAGAAGTCCGAAGCACTTGATGTGTGTAAAATATACCAGACTAAAGTTGAAAGTAGTTGGGTATAGTGATTATGGTTTTAAGATCGAACTAAGATAGTGAGTTTTATTAGGAGAATGGTAATGAGGGTGTAAATCATAGTATTTTCAGTACATACTGTAATACCCCCTAATTTCGGAACACAGCTTGATCAAGTCCGCGCACAAAATTAGGGAAATATTAAAACAATTAAAGTATGTCAAACAAGTATAGAATACAAAGTGAAATAAAAGAATAAATAATACACTGAAGAAAAACTCTATTAAATAATAAATTCCATTAATAAGTCTCCAATAGTTACAACTTGGGAATCCCGTAACTCAAAGACCCTTAAAATATTAACCAATAATCCAATATTACTTAAAAGTATATAAGCTGAATAAATGAATGGCAGTCTCCCAGCTGCGCATTCTCGACCTCGAAACTGGAACTTCTAATAACCTGAAAAATAAATCGTGGATTAAACCCTACGAGCAAGTTCTCTCTACCAGACCTCTAAAAACCAATAAGAAGATCGTCTCTGATCAAAACCAACCCTAATAAAGTTTTAAGTTTAATTAACAATGATACGCATATGTCTAAATAATTATATAGAGTATAACTTTCACATCTATTAAGAGTTTCACTTATTTTCAGAACCATTAAACCATGATTGAACATAATTATACCTAAACCAATTCAAAACTCCTTCTCTTTTAAAAAAGAAACCCCTTTAATCTTAACTCCATTTTAAATGATTATTTCACTATTGGCTTTTGGATTAAATATATTAAATAATAAAATATAATTCAAGAAAAATTATATTTAATCCAAAAGCCAATAATGAATTTAACTATTTAAATCATACAGCGAATACCTAGGCTTTGACAAATCATTCATGTCTCTACCAATATTATTTTATTAATATATATAAAATAATATACTAACATGTAACTACTAGATTATTCTAATTGTAAAATATCTAATCCTAATCCAACTTATACATACAGCATCATAGATGAATTTTAATCATCTAATATACATAGCAATTTAATTATACTTTAGCAATTCAACCATGCCATTATGAATATATTTATTTATATATTGACAACTCAACCATGACTCCTTAAGTGTATTTATTTATACACTGGCAAATCAACCATGCCTTCTTAAGTATATTTATTTATACCTTGGCAAATCAACCATACTTACAATTCAATCATGTACCGATTTTAAACTTAACAATGAACCAAAATCACACAAAGACATCTCATTCCTGTCCTACGCATAACATTAATTTAAAAACCAACCTATCCAGATATACCGATTAAATAAGAATAATTAATATTAATTATCTTAAATAATATATACCTATACACATATATTATATAATATATATGTGTATACTACCTTCCATAATATATATATATATATATATATATATATATATATATATATACACACTTCTTTCCCTAATAAATAATTAATTTATTATATTTACACAAATTAAAGCATACTAAGTATCTTAGTAATACTTTATGGCTCTTACAACACCCATAACATCTCCTCTAAGGGTTGACTTCAACCCTAATAAGCTTGAAATAAATTCTGGAACGTCACCAGACAATATAGAAACTTTCCGAGGCCTCAAACACCTTGGCACGTGCCCCTACGCGCCGCCACACGCGCCCCACTTGCTGCACACGCGTCTACGCGCTACTACTCATTTATAGGCGCGGCCACGCGCCTGTACGCACCTGATTAGGCTCCGCATGTGCTGGCAGCTCTCCATTGGCTGTCTGTCTGTGTTATTGTGAGCCGCAATGCACTAGATCATCTTTCATTCTTCCACTCCGCTCAACGGTCCAGATCTGTTGTGCACCGAAGCTCCATAGACCGCAACACACTGGATCAATCCACCATCCATCAACCTCATTCAGCGGCCCAGATATGCATGCCCACCCTTTTAATCTAGTCCAAAACACATTGGATTACTCGCCTTTTTGGTGCGCTGATTCCACCTCCAGTGTATTTATATATTTAATTATTTATATATATATATATATATATATATATATTTCCACAAAATATAGGAAAATAAATCAAATAAATTCCTAAAAAAACTATAAAAAATTCCCAGAAAATTCTAGAAAGTTTCCAAAAAATATAGAAACCCTAATAAACCATTTTGAGTTACAAATCATGCATATCAGTTGATTTTTAACATAAATACATTACATTCATCTATCAATTTAAAATCCAAAGTTTTATAACAATAAATAAATAAAATATAATAATCCGTTATTTTAATCAATCCGTTCTAACATGATTTAAACAAATAAATTTAATCTAAAATTCTGATACTCAAGATGAAATATTTATGAGTCCTAAGAGGAAAATTAGAGAAAACTCGCCTAAAGGTTTCAAAACGAAACCGACGCTTCAAGCTTGATTGTCTCTTCCAATCCCAACGTCCTCCTTTTCAGATCCGACCTCCTCCTTGTCAACTCTTCTTCTTCCTCTCTCTCCGTTTCTCTTATTTTCTTAACGTGTAGAACTTTTAACCCTAAAGCCTTATGTGTATATTTATACACATTAGAATCTAAATCATATTCCTACTACGGCTACGAAATAAAATAATAATCTCTAAATAATATAATATATATATTATATTACATATATATAAATATATATATATATATATATATATATATATATATATATATATATATCTTCCATAATTAACCATTGATTAATTAAATTATATATCCTATATATATCCATAAATATATATCTGTATATATTTCCTTCCGTAACACATATTAATTAATTATATTTGTATATAATTAAATATATACATTTATAATTAATTCAAAAATGATCATTTAAATAATCAAATAACCATGGGCCTTTATTAATTAATCCAATAAAGCTTCATACAAGCCCAAGACCACATCTTTTGGTCCAACTTCCCTTAAGCCCATATCCAATTAATTTAAATAAAAATAATAATTAAATAAACACTTAAATTAAAATAACTAATTACATTAAATACATAAACCAAATAAGAAATTACAATCAAGTCACACTATACCAATAAAATCAACACATCAATAATTCAATCAATAATCAAACACACACACAACAATTATCCATCATAAAATATAATTTAATTAAAATAAGACAATTAATCTAAGCACTCAATTAAATAAAACAAATCATATAAAAATAAAATCAATTAAACCCAATTAAATCAAACAAATTATTTAAAAATGAAATAAAAATAATTAATCCCTATAAATAATTCCTTTAAAATATAGGGGTATTACATTCTTTCCCCCTAATGAAATGAATTCCGTCCTCGGAATTCACAAATCCATGACATGAAACTCTGGTTATTTAATCCAAATTTTCATTTTCCTTTTTCCGTGTGGAATTAACCCATCCACACCTATTCATAATTAGAAGACATATCTTGTAATTTATTAAGATGATGCTAAGCTAATCCATACTTGTTGCATTTATTTGCAACCTAACCTCACCAACTTAGGTAATAACCTGCTTCCCTTTTTTGAACTCTATTAGATGAGATTATGATAACCTAACTATTTCGCCTATTCTGGCAATGCACAAAAGATCTCTAATAAGAGTAATCTGCATAAATATGTCCTTAATTAATGTAGGACTCAGAATTCAACTCCTTTTAAACAACGATGCACGAATGAAAAATCTTAAAAGATCGTCCATACAAATCCTTAAGCAAAGCCATACCAATAGGCAACTCCGAAAGCTTTATTTAATGCTCTCAACTAATCTTAGTCAAACTATCATTTATGACCCATATGGAAATAAAAAAACTCATCACAACGTCGGTACTCCCTTACTCTATTGCATGAAAGTACCCTCTTATATCCACTTTAGTATATTAAGTGGTTACATTAACTCCATAATTTTCTCCTACCCCCTTGAATAGTCAAGAACTGAGAATGAAGTTCCTCAGTCATCATTACTTTCCTGAAAAATTATCACGAAGACCTATTAGTCAATCCCTATAACCCATACCATGTCCAATTCCACTGAGTAAAAACAATTCCTTCGAAAATCAACTCTTTTTCTACAAGTTAACCCATAGTTTCCGTGTGAGTAATCACTGGTCTATCAGTGTTCCAAGTATACTGTAGCGACCTTGGATTTTTCAACCCAGTGTGTACAGTGATGAACCGAAGATTGACCCGATAACGGATCCAGATGCGGAAGCAAGAAACAAAATGATGGTCTTCCAAGGCACAAAACACCTCTAAGACCCTTTGATGACCTTCCATGAGGTCACGAAACTCAAAGAAATAACTGGAGGCAGAAACTAGGATAAAAAGGTCAACTGGTACCCTATGGTACCAATGACGCCCAAAGAAGCAAGATCTAGTTCGAACTAGACCACGTACGCCATTAAATGGCTTGAATAAGGTCAACAAGGTCCAGTGGGAACAAACAAATGGAGTTAACCTGTCTAGGCAACTAACCAAACAAGACCCACAAGATAGCTCTATTTCGGTCGACCAAAATGGAGCATCGGTCTGCCGAAATGAACCAGGTTAAGAGGAGAAATGAACCTTCAATTCGGTCAACCGAAATGACAAACCGGTCGACCGGTTTGTGGCTCGAGATGCAGGGTGTTGCTTCGGTCGACCGAAATGAGCCATCGGTCGACCAAAATAAGCCTTAAACAGAAAAAAGGCTACTGGAACTAGAACTTTGGCTGAGCAATAAAATTCAAAAGGGGTTCGGTCGACCGAACTGGCATTTCGGCCGACTGAAATGGCTCGAGAATGTGTACCTGAACATGTTATGCACTTGAAATGAAGAAAAGACTCTAAGTCCTATTTGGAACCCCCATGGCATGATCAATTTACAATGTATACTAATGTGTGATGGTGTGAACATGCAAGCAAGTGTAATATAGTAATTTAAACATGTTACAATGGCCCATAGCCTTATTACATTCCATTTACAAAGTTTCACATGTCAAACCTCTAAAGTTGACAAAAATACATTTCAAAGGCAACACTTGAACTCTAAATGCATACACTTGGACTTAAAGGTTTGTGGCCCTCGGCCTCATGTCATACATGTCAAATACAATGAAAAGAGTGCACCTATGTACCCTTTACATACATAGAGTCAATGAATACAAGTTTTGTCATGTGAAGCCACAAATCACCCAAGCAAAATGAAATCTTCAAGTCTTGAATCATGTACCTAAAAAATGTCCCCACTACGTGGGTGAGTAACATAAAGCTACTCGTAGGAGATAAGCATGCATCAACCTAGCGTTTTACAGTTTTATCACCTTAAGGTGAAATATGTTAAAAGGGATCATGCCACCTAATGTTTATGTCACGATGAGACTCAGGGATCATCCTAAGCTACCACAGAGTGTATCAACAAGAATTATGATCAAGGCTAGGATAAACCAAAGAACACGTAAGAAGGATACTTGAATACAAGTTAACAAGAATTACATTATCAATGCAATTTACATGAGTATCACATCCCAATTTATAAGACAAGAGTTATACACGAAATCAAGAACAAGGCATAATATCTATGTAATTAACAAGGTTTGTTCATTTCATAAAACACGTCAAGAAGTAACATATGGAATCAAGGACAAGGCATACTATCTATGCAGGTAAACAAGGATGGAATATTCCATATAACACGACAATAAGTATACTTGGATATAAGTTAACAAGAATTACATTATCAATGCAATTAACATGATTGGACTACACCAATTAACATGACGAGAAGTATACTTGAAATCACGAATGAGGCATAATACATATGCATTTAACAAGATTGGAGCATTTCACATAATACAACAAGTTTTAAATCTTCAAAGAATAGCAACTTAAAATTTAAAGAGTGAAATCAACCAATGTAGAAACTCGGATATCGCCCGGATTAAAACCGTACTCTTCAGATCACTTTAGGACTACTAACCTATGGGTACCTTTCCCCTAGTTTGCACTATAGTTATAGAGGGACATTCCCCCGTACTAGAACCAAGTCCTAGCCGTGTCAATTCTTGATTGATATCCCAAGTCCCAAAATTAACAAGTTGTGCAACCAAGATTGTATCAAAATAAAAGAAATGCATTAACCACGTTTCATGCACAACCAAGATTTTGTAACACACAAGTCATGCCTTAAGTTCATCAACTATCATGGCATGTGAAATGTCAAGAAATCATGGTATGTAATTATATCGACAACAACCAAGATATATAGAACATAGAATTTATTGAAGTGAATATACCACAAGTATAAGATGTATGATTCAATTACCATCTAAGCAACACATGTGTAATTAAACCATTTCAAAACAAATGTGCATGTTCATTAGGTACTTTAATGAAACCAAGATACAAGTGTTCACGATGCTTGATAAAAAGATTAAAGTCCACGGAATTCAAGTCAAGTTCACAAGTCGAACAAGAATTCAATAACAAGGCATGATTAACTCGATGGAAGCATACAAAGAAATTTAATCTACTTAAGGGATTAAATTATCAAGATTACTAGGTAAGTCCAAGTGTTCTACAACAAGGCATGTCAAGGATTATGTCAAGGACAAGTCTAAGATCAAGTTACTAGTTGATTTCATACAAGATTCAACCATGTGAATTAAGTTCCATACAAAGGAAGTAAATAAATATAAGTTTCAAAACTTATCCGGTTATTCTCGATTTGATACACGTAAATGAATTTGTCAAGGAAATCATGAATACAAGGTTAGAAACTTAATCAACTACAAGGGACCATTAAATGGATTTTTAATTAACTCATTTAATTAAAATCTCTAAATTTTGAAACTCATCTAAATGATCTCAAATTAATATATGTTATATACCATGCCAAGACTTGATTTAAAAACACGACACAAGTAAATTCAATGCAATGAACGGCCATGAGTATTAAACTTTAATACTAAAAAATTAATAAATAAAAAGTTTCAAAACCTAATCAAATATTCTAGATTAAATATATGTGAAACTACATATCATGCACATAATGAATATCAAGTCGGAATTTCAATGGAGTGAATAGTACACTCGGAATAAATTAATTAATCAATTAATTAAATATTCTCTAGATTTTAAAACATCTCCGATTTCTTTCAAATTCACCTATGTTGAAGAGTATATTAAAGCCTAAGATAATATGCTAACACACATTGATTTTAAGTTAGGTAAGGCCTTGTGAATTAATCTTTCACTAAAGTTAAATATTAAATAAAATCTTTATTACTTGTTCAAATACACTCAATTTAATATATGTCAATGACAATATTATGGAGCAATATAATACCATGCTACATGTTCAAAACAAGCTATGAGCAACCGGGAAAATCAAATCCAATATAAGAAAAATAAATACTAAAATCTCTAGATTTCATATTTAAGCATGTAATCAAGTTGGATATGCATCAATAGCATGCAATATAACACGAATTAAACCTATAACACCCCCTACCTCGATTTGAGATGAAAATCTCAAAAGCCCACCGAAATAAAAGTGCACCGAATCCGACAATACCAAAGGGTTTTGTCGGGGACACCGGGAACAAGAATCCGCAAGAAGCCCCATGAAAATCACAACTTGACTTCAAACCCGAACTCAAGAAATGGTCAAAAATGGGTTTTAATAAGGTCGTAAGGTAGAACACGTCGAAGGGAACAATAAACGTTAAGGCCAAAGACTTTTCATCAAAGAAAAGTGAACCAAAAGAGGAGAGAGAAGATGGCAGACATGGCTGCCATGGTCACCGGCCAGAAGAGAGGAGAGAGAGAGAAATCTAACTTTTTTCTTTAAGGCCTCCTATTTATAGATAATCTCAAAAAGTGCCCCAAAAGGGCCCCGCCGGGTCTGGAAAAGTGGATTTTGAGCAGACGCCCTCAAACGGCAAAACTCCGTGAAACTAAAAGATTCACAATGAGAAAATATGAACAACGGAAGAAACGGCGTCAAAAATTAAGTCCCGAGCAGAGAGATATGGCCCGAACAAGTTCTGCGACAACCAAGTCCAGAAACTCTGAAACTGGAGAAAAACGACCAGAACGGAATTCTATGAGTACAAGACTCGAAAAAATGTGAAAATGAATCCCGTACGAGGATCCAGGCTCCAGACAAGGTATTTTTGCAAAAACTTTCGTTAATTGCACAATAGCCCTTACAAAAAGGGTTAACTGCAAAACTGCCCCAGAATGAAAATATCTTCCAAAAGATATTTTCTTAGATACCCCTGAAATAAAATATCTTCAAAAGATATTTATGAAAAACACCCAAAGAAAAGAAAATAATTCCAAAGAACTATGCATCCATGCCTCTATGGACACCAGGAGCAACCAGAGTACTTTCTTGCAAAAGTGAAGATACGTATTTTGTGGAAAACACTCAAGATGAAGGCACATGAAGTCAAAAACTAACTCTGAGCACGAAAGGTGAGGTTATGCCAGAAATTGGCAAACGTGGAAAAGACAGAATAGAGAAAATGGTGAAATAATGTATAGTGTCCGAAAAGTGAAAAGTTGGAAATAACTTGGTCCTCTGAGGAAGTTGTCAATCCAAACAAAAGAGACTCAGAAATCATTTCTGAGCACTCGTGATGACACTAAACAATGAGAAATAGAACTCAGAAAGGAAAATTAAATGAAAAAAATTCATTCGTAAAATTTTAGGAAAAAGAAAAGGAAAAAAAATTTCCGGGTCGTTACAACATACCCTCCTTAAAGAAATTTCGTCCCGAAATTTGGAACATACCAGGAAAAGAACAGAGCAAAGACCGAACAAAAGGTCAAGCCAAAGGATAGCTCATAAAGCACCTAAGGATTGCTCCAGAAGTCTCAAGATCAACTGAAGGAACGCGAAACCACGAACTGAGACAATACCTCATACGAATCGACACGTTAACTCAATGTCAACTACCGAAAGAATTCCAAAACAACGAAACGTTGAAACACGATAAAAGAATTGAGTGACAAGGCAGCACGAACAGTGACTAGAACCCGCCCACACTTACTCGTCAGTAAGGTAGCATGACTGTATAAGGCACTAGTCCATAACATGCCCCAACCAGGTTAACTCTGATAAACCTATCGATACAGATGACATCAATGTCAGAAATGATCATTACCAAAAGCACCACGCGAACCAGGCATCTGCGAGAGTTGGGGTAGCTAATCCCAAAACTCAGACAACAATGACACTGGCACTATTACGCTTAAGGCCTTAGATCCACGTCGAGAAGTCACGATGAAAAAGGAAATGAAACGGTGCCTCCTTGGCCCGCGTCTCACTCCACCAGACAAGGAAAAGAAAATAAATCGCAGTCCTCTACGCTCACATGAGCCTTACTCGCATCAACCGACAGAACAGACAAGAAGGTTCCCTACATGGGTCCTTATAGAATGAATTTTCTCCTATCCAAGGAAGAAACTCAAGAAACAATAACGCACCTAATGGATACGACAGATCCTATGAGACAATGTCAAAACCTGACATAAAGTAAACAAGTAGCATGCAATCATAGCATAACTATCTACTCACACAAGTAGTAAACAAGTTGCCACATAAGCAAATAGACATGTTATCAAATCAAACATGTTATCAAAAAACACGTAGGTACATGGTACGATAACACATGAATAAAAAACGTAAGGTATGCCAACATACGTCATATACGGTTATGCTAACCTAAGCACACAAACATGATATCAGGAAGCATATATATACCATAAAGCATGCTTAACAAGTAACAGATATCTCAAAACACCTGAGCATGTGAACATGTTATCATATAAGACATGATAACAAGAAGCGTGTAAACACATAGAGCATGGCAACACAAACATGATATGCACCCAAAACCTGTCGTCCAAGGTATTCGAACCCTGACGCTCTGATACCACTTGTAGCGACCCTGGATTTTGCAACCCAGTGTGTAAAGTGATGAACCGAAGATTGACCCGATAACGGATCCAGATGCGGAAGCAAGAAACAAAATGATGGTCATCCAAGGCACAAAATACCTCTAAAACCCTTTGATGACTTTCCATGAGGTCACGGAGCTCAAAGAAATAACTAGAGGCGAAAACTAGGATAAAAAGGTCAACTGGTACCCTATGGTACCAATGACACCCAAAGAAGCAAGATTTAGTTCGAACTAGACCATGTACGCCACTAAATGGCTTGAACAAGGTCAACAAGGTCCTGTGGGGACAAACAAACAGAGTTCACCTGTCTAGGCAACTAACCAAACAAGACCCACAAGATAGCTCCATTTTGGTCGACCGAAATGGAGCATCGGTCCGCCGAAATGAACCAGGAAAATAGGATAAATGAACCTTCAGTTCGGTCGACCGAAATAACAAACCGGTCAACCAGTTTGTGGCTCGAGATGCAGGGTGTTGCTTCGGTCAACCGAAATAAGCCTTAAACAAAAAAAAAAAGGCAACTGGAACTGGAACTTTGGCTGAGCAATAAAATTCAAAAGGGGTTCGGTCGACCGAACTGGCATTTCGGTTGACCGAAATGGCTCGAGAATGTGCACCTGAACCTGTTATGCACTTGAAATGAAGAAAAGACTCTAAGTCTTATTTGGAACCCCCATGGCATGATCAATTTGAATTGTATACTAATGTGTGATGGTGTGAACATGCATCAACCTAGCGTTTTACAGTTTTATCACCTTAAGGTGAAATATGTTAAAAGGGATTATACCACCTAACGTTTATGTCACGATGAGACTCAGGGATCATCCTAAGCTACCACAGAGTGTATCAACAAGAATTATGATCAAGGCTAGGATAAACCAAAGAACACGTAAGAAGGATACTTGAATACAAGTTAACAAGAATTACATTATCAATGCAATTTACATGAGTATCACATCCCAAATTACAAGACAAAAGTTATACACGAAATCAAGAACAAGGCATAATATCTATGCGATTAACAAGGTTTGTTCATTTCATAAAACACGTCAAGAAGTAACATATGGAATCAAGGACAAGGCATATAATCTATTCAGGTAAACAAGGATGGAATATTCCATATAACACGACAATAAGTATACTTGGATATAAATTAACAAGAATTACATTATCAATGCAATTAACATGATTGGACTACACCAATTAACATGACGAGAAGTATACTTGAAACCACGAATGAGGCATAATATCTATGCATTTAACAAAATTTGAGCATTTCACATAATACAACAAGTTTTAAATCTTCAAGGAATAGCAACTTGAAATTTAAATAGTGAAATCAACCAATATGGAAACTCGGATATCACCCGGATTAAAACCGTACTCTTGAGATCACTTTAGGGCTACTAACCCATGGTACCTTTCCCGTAGTGCGCACAATAGTTGTAGAGGGACATTCCCCCGTACTAGAACCAAGTCCTAGCCATGTCAATTCTTGATTGATATCCCAAGTCCTAAAATCAACAAGTTATGCAACTAAGATTGTATCAAAATACAAGAAATGCATTAACCACGTTTCATGCACAACCAAGATTTTAAAACACACAAGTCATGCCCTAAGTTCATCAACTATCATGGCATATGAAATGTCAAGAAATCATGGTATGTAATTACATTGACAACAACCAAGATATATAGCACATGGAATTCATTGAAGTGAATGTACCACAAGTATAAGATGCATGATTCAATTACCATCTAAGCAACACATGTGTAATTAAACCATTTCAAGACAAATGTGCATGTTCATTAGGTACTTTAATGAAACCTAGATACAAGTGTTCACGATACTTGATAAAAAGATTAAAGTTCACGGAATTCAAGTCAAGTTCACAAGTCGAACAAGAATTCAATAACTAGGCATGATTAACTCGATGGAAGCATACAAGGAAATTTAATCTACTTAAGAGATTAAATTATCAAGATTACTAGGTAAGTCCAAGTGTTCTACAACAAGGCATGTCAAGGATCATGTCAAGGACAAGTCTAAGATCACGTTACTAGTTCATTTCATACAAGATTCAACCATGTGAATTAAGTTCCAAACAAAGGAAGTAAATAAATATAAGTTTCAAAACTTATCCAGTTATTCTCGATTTGATAAACGTGAAGGAATTTGTCAAGAAAATCATGAATACAAGGTTAGCAACTTAATCTAGTACAAGGGACCATTGAATGGATTTTTAATTAACTCATTTAATTAAAATCTCTAGATTTTGAAACTCATCTAAATGATCTCAAATTAATATATGTTATACAACATGCCAAGACTTGATTTAAAAACACGACACAAGTGAATTCCGTGTAATTAACATCCATGAGCATTAAACTTTAATACTAGAAAATTAATAAATGAAAGGTTTCAAAACCTAATCAAAAATTCTAGATTAAATATATGTGAAACTACATAGCATGCACATCATGAATATTAAGTCAGAATTTAAAGGAATGAATAGTACACTCGGAATAAATTAATTAATCAATTAATTAAATATTCTCTAGATTTTAAAACATCTCCGATTTCTTTCAAATTCACCTATGTTGAAGAGTATATTAAAGCCTAAGATAATATGCTAACACACATTGATTTCAAACTAGGTAAGGCCATGTGAATTAATCTTTCACTAAAGTTAAATATTAGATAAAATCATTACTTGTTCAAATACACTTAATTTAATATATGTCAATGACCATATTATGGAGCAATATAGTACCATGCTACAAGTTCAAAAAAAGCTATGAGCAACCGGAAAAATCAAATCCAATACAAGAAAAATAAATACTAAAATCTCAAGATTTTACATTTAAGCATGTAATCAAGTTGGATATGCATCAATAGCATGCAATATAACAAGAATTAAACCTATTACACGCCCTACCTCGATTTGAGCTGAAAATCTCAAAAGCCCACCGAAATAAAAGTACTCCGAATCCGACGATACCGAAGGGTTTTGTCGGGGACTACATCGGGAACAAGAATCTGCAAAAAGCCCCGTGAAAATCACAACTTGACTTCAAACCCGAACTCAAGAAATGGTCAGAAATGGGTTTCAATAAGGGCGTAAGGTAGAACACGTCGAGGGGAACAATAAACGTTAAGGCCGAAGACTTTTCATCAAAGAAAAGTGAACCGAAAGAGGAGAGAGAAGATGGCAGACATGGCTGCCATGGCCTCCGGCCAGAAGAGAGGAGAGAGAGAGAAAAATCTGACTTTTCTCTTTAAGGCCTCCTATTTATAGAAAATCTCAAAAGGTGCCCCGAAAGGGCCCCGCCGGGTCCGAAAAAGTGGATTTTGAGCAGACGCGCTCAAACGGAAAAACTCCATGAACGAAAAAGATTCACAATGAGAAAATATGGACAACGGAAGAAACAGCGTCAAAAACCGAGTCCCAAGCAGAGAGATATGCCCCGAACAAGTTCTGCGGCAACCGAGTCTAGAAACTTTAAAACTGGAGAAAAACGACCAGATCGGAATTCTATGAGTACACGACTCGACGAAATGTGAAATGAATCCCATACGAGGATCCAAGCTCCAGATAAGGTATTTTTGCAATAACTTTCGTTAATTGCACAATGGCCCTTACAAAAAGGGTTAACTACAAAATTGCCCCAGTAAAAGATATTTTCTTAGATACCCCTGAAATAAAATATCTTCAAAAGATATTTACGAAAAAAACCCCAAGAAAAGAAAATAATTTCAAAGAACTATGCATCCATGCCCCTATGGACACCGGGAGCAACCAGAGTACTTTCTTGCAAAAGTGAAGATACGTATTTCGTGGAAACCACTCAAGATGAAGACACGTGAAGTCAAAAACTAACTCCGAGCACGAAAGGTGAGGTTCTGCCAAAAACTGACAAATGTGAAAAAGACATAATAGGGAAAAGGACAAAATAGGGCATAGTGTCCGAAAAGTGAAAAGTTGGAAATGACTCAATCCTCAGAGGAAGTTGTCAATCCAAACAAAAGAGTCTCAGAAATCATTTTCGAGCTCTCGTGATGACACTAAACAACGAGAAACAGAACTCAGAAAGGAAAATTAAACGAAAAAAATTCATCCGTAAAATTTCAGGAAAAATAAAATGAAGGAAAATTTTCAGGTCGTTACAACCTACCCTCCTCAAAGAAATTTCATCCCGAAATTTGGAACATACCAGGAAAAGAACAGAGCAAAGACCGAACAAAAGGTCAAGCCAAAGGACAGCTCATAAAGCACCGAAGGATTACTCCAGAAGTCTCAAGATCAACTGAAGGAACGCGAAACCACGAACTGAGATAACACCTCATACGAATCGGCACGTTAACACAATGTCAACTACCGAAAGAATTCCAAGACAACGAAATGTAAAACACGATAAAAGAATTAAGTGACAAGGCAGCACGAACAGTGAATAGAACCCGCCCACACTTACTCGTCAATAAGGTAGCATGACAGTATAAGGCACTGGTCTATAACATACCCCAACCAGGTCAACTCTGATAAACCTATCGATATAGATGACATCAATGTTAAAAATGATCATTACCAAAAGCACCACGGGAACTAGGCATCTGCGAGAGTTGGGGTAGCTAATCCCAAAACTTAGACAATAATGACACTAGCACGACAATAAGTATACTTGGACAAGGCATACAATCTATGCAGGTAAACAAGGATGGAATATTCCATATAACACGACAATAAGTATACTTGGATATAAGTTAACAAGAATTACATTATCAATGCAATTAACATGATTGGACTACACTAATTAACATGACTAGAAGTATACTTGAAATCATGAATGAGGCATAATATCTATGCATTTAACAACATTTGAGTATTTCACATAATACAACAAGTTTTAAATCTTCAAGGAATAGCAACTTGAAATTTAAAGAGTGAAATCAACCAATGTGGAAACTCGGATATCGCCCGGATTAAAACCGTAGTCTTGAGATCACTTTAGGGCTACTAACCCATGGGTACCTTTCCCGTAGTGCGCACTATAGTTGTAGAGGGACATTCCCCCGTACTAGAACCAAGTCCTATCCATTTCAATTCTTGATTGATATCCCAAGTCCCAAAATCAACAAGTTGTGCAACCAAGATTGTATCAAAATACAAGAAATGCATTAACCACGTTTCATGCACAACCAAGATTTTGGAACACACAAGTCATGCCCTAAGTTCATCAACTATCATGGCATGTGAAATGTCAAGAAATCATGGTATGTAATTATATCGACAACAACTAAGATAAATAGCACATGGAATTCATTAAAGTGAATATACCACAAGTATAAGATGCATGATTCATTTACCATCTAAGCAACACGTGTAATTAAACCATTTCAAGATAAATGTGCATGTTCATTAGGTACTTTAATGAAACCTAGATACAAGTGTTCACGATGCTTGATAAAAAGATTAAAGTTCACAGAATTCAAGTCAAGTTCATAAGTCTAACAAGAATTTAATAATGAGGCATGATTAACTTGATGGAAGCATACAAGGAAATTTAATCTACTTAAGGGATTAAATTATCAAGGTTACTAGGTAAGTCCAAGTGTTCTACAACAAGGCATGTCAAGGATAATGTCAAGGACAAGTCTAAGATCAAGTTACTAGTTGATTTCATACAAGATTCAACCATGTGAATTAAGTTCATACAAAGAAAGTAAATAAATATAAGTTTCAAAACTTATCCGGTTATTCTCGATTTGATACACGTGAGGGAATTTGTCAAGGAAATCATGAATACAAGGTTAGAAACTTAATCAAGTACAAGGGACCATTAAATGGATTTTTAATTAACTCATTTAATTAAAATCTCTAGATTTTGAAACTCATCTAAATGATCTCAAATTAATATATGTTATACAACATGCCAACACTTGATTTAAAAACACGACACAAGTGAATTCCATGCAATGAACGGCCATAAGTATTAAACTTTAGTACTAGAAAATTAATAAATAAAAGGTTTCAAAACCTAATCAAATATTCTAGATTAAATATATGTGAAACTACATAGCATGCACATAATGAATATCAAGTCAGAATTTCAATGGAGTGAATAGTATACTCGGAATAAATTAATTAAATATTCTCTAGATTTTAAAACATCTCTGATTTCTTTCAAATTCACCTATGTTGAAGAGTATATTAAAGCCTAAGATAATATGCTAACACACATTGATTTCAAGCTAGGTAAGGCCTTGTGAATTAATCTTTCGCTAAAGATAAATATTAAATAAAATCTTTATTACTTGTTCAAATACACTCAATTTAGTATATGTCAATGACCATATTATGGAGCAATATAATACCATGCTACATTTTCAAAACAAGTTATGAGCAATCGAGAAAATCAAATCCAATACAAGAAAAATAAATACTAAAATCTCTAGATTTCATATTTAAGCATGTAATCAAGTTGGATATGCATCAATAGCATGCAATATAACAAGAATTAAACCTATAACACCCCCTACCTTGATTTGAGATAAAAATCTCAAAAGCCTACCGAAATAAAAGTGCTCCGAATCTGACGATACCGAAATAAAAGTGCTCCAGTTTTGTCGGGGACTACACCGGGAACAAGAATCCGCAAGAAGCCCCATGAAAATCACAACTTGACTTTAAACCCAAACTCAAGAAATGGTCAGAAATGGGTTGTAATAAAGGCGTAAGGTAGAACACGTCGAGGGAACAATAAACGTTAAGGCCAAAGACTTTTCATCAAAGAAAAGTGAACCAAAAGAGGAGAGAGAAGATGGCAGACATGGCTGCCATGGTTTCCCGCCAAAAGAGAGGAGAGAGAGAGAGAGAGAAAAAAATCTGACTTTTCACTTTAAGGCCTCCTATTTATAGAAAATCTCAAAAAGTGTCCCGAAAGGGCCCCTCCGGGTCCGAAAAAGTGGATTTTGAGCAGACGCACTCAAACGGCAAAACTCCTTGAACAAAAAAGATTCACAATGAGAAAATATGAACAACGGAAGAAACGGCGTCAAAAATTAAGTCCCGAGCAGAGAGATATGGCCCGAACAAGTTCTGCGACAACCAAGTCCAGAAACTCTGAAACTGGAGAAAAACGACCAGAACGGAATTCTATGAGTACAAGACTCGACAAAATGTGAAAATGAATCCCGTACGAGGATCCAGGCTCCAGACAAGGTATTTTTGCAAAAACTTTCGTTAATTGCACAATAGCCCTTACAAAAAGGGTTAACTGCAAAACTGCCCCAGAATGAAAATATCTTCCAAAAGATATTTTCTTAGATACCCCTGAAATAAAATATCTTCAAAAGATATTTATGAAAAACACCCAAAGAAAAGAAAATAATTCCAAAGAACTATGCATCCATGCCTCTATGGACACTAGGAGCAACCAGAGTACTTTCTTGCAAAAGTGAAGATACGTATTTTGTGGAAAACACTCAAGATGAAGGCACATGAAGTCAAAAACTAACTCTGAGCACGAAAGGTGAGGTTATGCCAGAAATTGGCAAACGGGGAAAAGACAGAATAGAGAAAATGGTGAAATAATGTATAGTGTCCGAAAAGTGAAAAGTTGGAAATAACTTGGTCCTCTGAGGAAGTTGTCAATCCAAACAAAAGAGACTCAGAAATCATTTCTGAGCACTCGTGATGACACTAAACAACGAGAAATAGAACTCAGAAAGGAAAATTAAATGAAAAAAATTCATTCGTAAAATTTCAGGAAAAAGAAAAGGAAAAAAAATTTCCGGGTCGTTACAACATACCCTCCTTAAAGAAATTTCGTCCCGAAATTTGGAACATACCAGGAAAAGAACAGAGCAAAGACCGAACAAAAGGTCAAGCCAAAGGATAGCTCATAAAGCACCTAAGGATTGCTCCAGAAGTCTCAAGATCAACTGAAGGAACGCGAAACCACGAACTGAGACAATACCTCATACGAATCGACACGTTAACTCAATGTCAACTACCGAAAGAATTCCAAAACAATGAAACGTTGAAACACGATAAAAGAATTGAGTGACAAGGCAGCACGAACAGTGACTAGAACCGAATCCTGAGCAGAGAGATATGCCCCGAACAAGTTCTGCGGCAACCGAGTCCAGAAACTCTGAAACTGGAGAAAAAGGACCAGAACAGAATTCTATGAGTACACGACTCGACGAAATGTGAAAATGAATCCCGTATGAGGATCCAGGCTCCAGAAAAGGTATTTTTGTAATAACTTTCGTTAATTGCACAATGGCCCCTATAAAAAGGGTTAACTGCAAAACTGCCCCACAATGAAAATATCTTCCAAAAGATATTTTCTTAGATACTCCTGAAATAAAATATCTTCAAAAGATATTTACGAAAAATACTCCAAGAAAAGAAATAATTCCAAAGAGCTATGCATCCATGCCCCTATAGACACCGGAAGCAACCAAAGCACTTTCTTGCAAAAGGGAAGATACGTATTTCGTGGAAACCACTCAAGATGAAGGCACGTGAAGTCAAAAACTAACTCCGAGCACGAAAGGTGAGGTTATTCCCAAAACTGACAAACGGGGAAAAGACAGAATAGGGAAAAGGACGAAATAGTGCATAGTGTCCGAAAAGTGAAAAGTTGGAAATGACTCGGTCCTCAGAGGAAGTTGTCAATCCAAACAAAAGAGTCTCAGAAATCATTTCTGAGCACTCGTGATGACACTAAACGACGAGAAACAGAACTCAGAAAGGAAAATTAAATGAAAAAAATTCATTAGTAAAATTTCAAGAAAATGAAAAGGAAGGAAAATTTATGGGTCGTTACATATACCTAAACCAGATAACTTATTAACAAACTAACCATTCACATATTTATTTAGCATACGATCTTGGCACCTACGCTCTTGCTTTCTCCAATACCATCCAAGTCGGTGTTCTACCATTTGCTGATAAGACTATACGATTTAAACTTTAGGACGCACTAACGGACCGAATATTGAATACAATGAATCCTAAACTTAAGCTCTAAGTAAAAGAGTACACAACGCGGAAGTCACACAACGAAAGACACCCTAGGGACACTTGAACCTAGAGTGCTCTTATACCAACTGTAATACCCCCTAATTTCGGAACACGGGTTGATCAAGTCCGTGCACAAAATTAGGGAAATATTAAAACAATTAAAGTATGTCAAACAAGCACAGAGTACAAAGTGAAATAAAAGAATAAATAATACGCTGAAGAAAAACTCTATTAAATAATAAATTCCATTAATAAGTCTCCAATAGTTACAACTCGGGAATCCCGTGCCTGGAACTTCTAATAACCTGAAAAATAAATTGTGGATTAAACCATACGAGCAAGTTCTCTCTACCAGACCTCTGAAAACCAATAAGAAGATCATCTCTGATCAAAACCAACCCTAATAAAGTTTTAAGTTTAATTAACAATGATATGCATATGTCTAAATAATTATATAGATTATAACTTTCACATCTATTAAGAGTTTAACTAATTTTCAGAACCATTAAACCATGATTGAAAATAATTATACCTAAACCAACTCAAAACTCCTTCTCTTTTAAAAAGAAACCCCTCTAATCTTAACTCCATGTTAAATGATTATTTAATCATTTAAATAATAAAATATAATTCAAGAAAAATTATATTTAATCCAAAAGCCAATAATGAATTTAACTATTTAAATCATACAGTCAATACCTAGACTTTGGCAAATCATTCATGTCTCTACCAATATTATTTTATTAATATATATAAAATAATATACTAACATGTAATTACTAGATTATTCTAATTTAAGAATATCTAATCCTAATCCAACTTATACATACAGCATCCATAGATAAATTTTAATCATCTAATACACATAGCAATTTAATTATGCTTTAGCAATTCAACCATGCCATTATGAATATATTTATTTATATATTGGCAACTCAACCATGCCTCCTTAAGTTTATTTATTTATACACTGGCAAATCAACCATGTCTTCTTAAGTATATTTATTTATACCTTGGCAAATCAACCATGCCTACAATTCAACCATGTACCGATTTTAAACTTAACGATGAACCAAAATCACACAAAGACATCTCATGCCTGTCCTACACGTAACATTAATTTAAAAACCAACATATCCAGATATACCGATTAAATAAGAATAATTAATATTAATTATCTTAAATAATATATACTTATACACATATATTATATAATATATGTGTATAATACCTTCCATAATACACACACACACACACAGACTTCTTTCCCTAATAAATCATTAATTTATTATATTTACACAAATTAAAGCATACTAAGTATCTTAGTAATACTTTATGGCTCTTAGAACACTCATAACATCTCCTCTAAGGGTTGACTTCAACCCTAATAAGCTTGAAATAAATTCTGAAACGTCACCGGACAATATAGAAACTTTTCGGGGCCTTAAACGCCTTGGCACGCGCCCCCACGCACCCCACTTGCTTCACACGCGTCCACGCGCTACTACTTATTTGCAGGCACATCCACGCACCTGATTAGGCCTCCGCGTGTGCTGGCAGCTCTCCATTGGCTGTCCGTCCGTGTTATTGTGAGCCGCAATGCACTGGATCATCTTTCATTCATCCACTCCGCTCAACGGTCCAGATCTGTTGTGCACCGAAGCTCTATAGACCGCAACACACTGGATCAATCCACCATCCATCAACCCCATTCAGCGGCCCAGATATGCATGCCCACCCTTTTAATCTAGTCCACAACACACTGGAACACTCGCCCTTTTGGTGCGCCGATTCCACCTCCAGTGTATGTATATATTTAATTATTTATATATATATATATATATATATATATATATATATAATTTTTCCATAAAATATAGGAAAATAAATCAAATAAATTCCTAAAAAAATATAGAAAATTCCTAAAAAATTCTAGAAAATTTCCAGAAAATATAGAAACCCTAATAAACCATCTTGAGTCACAAATCAAGCATATCAGTTGATTTTTAAAATAAATACAATACATTCATCTATCAATTTAAAATCCAAAGTTTTAAAACAATAAATAAATAAAATATCATAATCCATTATTTTAATCAATCCGTTCTAACATGATTTAAACAAATAAATTTAATCTAAAATTCTGATACTCAAGATGAAACATTTATGAGTCCTAAGAGAAAAATTAGAGAAAACTCGTCTGAAGGTTTCGAAACGAAACCGATGCTTCAAGCTTGATTGTCTCTTCCAATCCCAACGTCCTCCTTTTCAGATCCAGCCTCCTCCTTGTCAGCTCTTCTTCTTCCTCTCTCTCCGTCTCTCTTATTTTCCTAACGTGTAAAACTTTTAACCCTAAAGCTTTATGTGTATATTTATACACATTAGAATCTAAATCCTATGCCTACTACGGCTACAAAATAAAATAATAATCTCTAAATAATATAATATATATAAACATATTACATATATATATATATATATATATATCTTCCATAATTAACCATTGGTTAATTAAATTATATATCCTATATATATCCATAAATATATATCTGTATATATTTCCTTCCGCAACGCATATTAATTAATTATATTTGTATATAATTAGATATATACGTTTATAATTAATACAAAAATGATCATTTAAATAATCAAATAACCATGGGCCTTTATTAATTAATCCAATAAGGCTTCATACAAGCCTAAGACCACATCTTTTGGTCCAACTTCCCTTAAGCCCACATCCAATTAATTTAAATAAAACAAATAATTAAATAAACACTTAAATTAAAATAACTAATTACATTAAATACATAAACCAAATAAGAAATTACAATCAAGTCACACCATAGCAATAAAATCAACACATCAATAATTCAATCAATAATCAAATACACACACAACAATTATCCATCGCAAAATATAATTTAATTAAAACAAGACAATTAATCTAAGCACTCAATTAAATAAAACAAATCATATAAAAATAAAATCAATTAAACCCAATTAAATCAAACAAATTATTTAAAAATGAAATAAAAATAATTAATCCCTATAAATAATTCCTTTAAAATATAAGGGTATTACACATACTTAAAAGTAGGGCATTGTGCTACAGTACACCATTCCTAATTCTCATGCGCAAAATAAAGTTACAGAAAAGAGAAAGTGTAAAGATGTCTTATAGAGATACAGTTATATAATGTAGATATCAAGGAGCTTGATACTCGCACTGTCAATGATTATTTTATTGGGCATCTTGAAAGATTAAAGGATTCAAGATTTAACTATCCTATAGACCTATGGAGATTATTGGAATATGTTGTGCATATTTAATGAGAATGGTGAATCCAGTGAGAGTTTAAGATATTGTAGTTTCTTTTTGCAGAAAAGTATTTTCAGCATTAATTCTATTTATTCCAGGCTTCATTCCACTTTCTTTAGTAGTTTCAGTTAAAGCTCATATTCCCACTCTTTCAGTTATTTCTCCTTTGCAGACCTTTCTTTCAGTTTCCAATCTAGTTCCTAAGCCAGTTTAGCTTAGGAGATCTTTTAGAGTTTGGAAGTATGCTGTAGTTTGTGATTTTGAGGTGTCTGGTGGATATAAGACAAAAATTAATGGCCAAGTGCTTGAGTAAAAGTTAAGTGTTGATTTCTTTGATATTTTCTCCAGCTTCATTAAAGGACTCTTTAAGAGTCATTCTTTCATTATCACTCATTTATGTCTTAAGTAAGTTTTACAGCAGTAGTATCCAAAATTTTGATACAGTGGTTACTAATTGTAAGTTCAAAGAGAATGTTATGGATAAATGCATATACTTCAAGTTCAGTGGGAGTTATTTTATTTTCCTTGTCCTATATGTTGATGATATTTTGCAAAGAAGCAATGATATTCATGTGATACATAATATTAAGAATTTTATGTAAAATTTTTGACATGAAGGACATGGGTATGCAAAGTATGTCCTTGGCATTAGGATCCATAGAGATCACGCTACTGGAATACTTGGACTTTCTCAAAAGGCTTATATTAATTAAGTATATGGAAAAAAAATTTAAGGGTGACCAAGCGTAGTAAGCCCATTGACATAAAGTACAATTTTTAAGCGCGAGAAGGTTAAGGCCTAGGTGCTATTAAGATTTCCCCATATGGTTACAGAAAGATTGTTTCAAATCCTCTCACTAAAGGTCTTCAGCCGAAGATAATAAAGTATTTATAAACCACATGATTCGGATAGGTGTTCGAGAGTCATTATGTTATGATGTCTGGTATTTCCTTTATATATGCTACATTACAGTTAGTTTCTATACGCCTTGTAGTGACAGTTATTTTTCCTCCAGTGTACGCCTTATGGTGACAGTTATTTGCATTCAAAATAAAGTTATGATGCATCATTATTATTATCTTGATATATATGGTTTATGCACGTGCTATTATGTTTGTCTGGGAGTGGTATTTCACTCGCAAGGTTGTTTGGACTAGATATGAGATTGACACCATATCAGTAAATCCAAACATAAGATTTGTCTGGGAGTGGTAATACACTCATGAGGTTGTTTGGATTAGATGTGAAATTGACACCACATTGGTAAATCCAAACATAAATATTAAAGTTTGCCTGTGGGAGTATTTCACACTTCACGAGGATAGCTTGGGCTAGATATGGGATTGGCTCCATATCGGTAAGCCCTCACATTGAACAGAAGGTTAGCGGTTTGCTATAATATGTCCAGGTGACTTACCGTAATGGTATGAAGCAAGACGGATAGTGAGGTGTGCCTTTAGACTACATGCAGTTTGCATATCTCATGAAATACAGTAAAAACCACTATATATGCTTGAATCCTAGATTAAATCAATTTTGAGACCATGGAATTATTTAGACTAATATATTACTTGTCTACGCATTCATGATCCACTATTGAGGAAATTTATGGAGGAGAGTGTTCTAAAGTTTCAATCCATCAATTTTGATAATTGTGTTTTCTAAATAAAAATGAGTGGCTACTCGACTTTTATAAAGTGTTGTTACAATTCATAATGTTATTTTATAAAACTTAAAGTGCATAGACCAAGTGGGAGATTGTTGGAAATTTATATATATATATAATAAAAATTATTTTATGGTCCTATGCACTACGTTTTTTAAAGTAGGATTGCAATGTAATTATTGATACTTAATAGATTGGGTTGTACTTTCCAATTTGATGTTCTAATTAGGAGTATGGTTTTATACGGTTGGATTGTGGTTTTTCAACTTATTTGGTGTGATTTAATTCTAACCATTAATATATAAGTTTTCATGATAGGAAGGGAGACTTAGGTATGCTTGTTTGTAGAGAAGTCGTCCCCCCCTGTTGTTGTTATATATAAGGGTTTTAAAACCCTTATTCAGACCTATCATATCGACAACTTTCAGAAGGGGGTAAAGCGCTCTAATTTTTCAGATCTCTCAAAGGGCACTAAGGAATTCTTAAAAGGTATCTAAAGTTTAATCTTCTAATCAAGTATGATATCAAAAACCTCTCTTTAATTTATGATCAATTTTGATTTCTACATGTTATTTATTGTTTAAACCCAATAGCCCAAGCTTCCCTTCACCAGAACACCTTGCTGTAGACAGAATTCTCTTCCAAACTTGAAGTTTTAAAGAAACTTGGCCCTTTACGAGGACTTTGTACTCCTCCATTTCTGATATTTTGCTGGGTTTGTAATATTCAGGGTACAATCATAACTTTGGACAAAATCATATGGTACTTATTTTATTTATGTTTTCTATTTCCTACAAACAAATATATAAAATAAAAATAAAATATAATTACTTAACAAGGCTACCACAAGTTGGTATGACCTCCTCCTCCTATCTCAAACTTCAAAAACTAAGTGTCAACCCCAACCCCAAGTTTAGGATGGACAGAACTGTTCTATTCCTCCATTAACTCATAAATAGTAGGTTGGTACTTCTTTAAGTACTTGTAATTAATAGGCCATTCATGAACCTCCCTATCCAAGTCTTTTAGCTTGTAAGCTCTCCCTTTCAATACTTGATGAATCATAAAAGGCCCTTCCCAAGTAGGAGACCACTTTCCATATTTTTTATCAACTTTACCCAGTGGCAAGGCAATCCTCAACACTATGTCCTTTTTTGCAAGGGTCTTAAACCTAACTCTTTTATTATATGCATTTATGACCTTCCTTTTATGTACCATAAAGTGGTCCAATAGCAGCTTTGCACTTCGTCTAAATCTTCTAACTCGGTGAGCATTGCCTCATTATAATTGGCAGGAATCAAATTGTGTTGCAAAACCCTTGCCGATTTCACATTCAATTCCATAGGCATAACTGCATCATAACCAAAAGTCAGCCGATAAGGAGTTGTACATGTATTTGTCCTCTTCAAATTTCGATAAGCCCATAAAGCCTCTGACAAAGCCTCATGCCACCTCCTCGCCTTGTCCTTGATAATTTTTTCAATAATTTTGATCACCACTTTATTCGAAGCTTCAACTTAGTCATTCCATTGAGAATAATAAGGAGTCGAGATTAATATCTTCACCTGAAGATTCTTGCCGAATTGCAAAATATCATGACCTCTAAACACCGAACCATTATCAAAAGTAATGGTTTCAGATAGACCAAATCGGTGGAAAATGTTTCTTCCAAGAACTCAATAACAATGTTTTGAGTCACTGAAACGTACTCCTCAGCCTCTACCCTCTTGGTAAAATAATCGGTAGCCAAGATAATCCAATGGTGCCCTTTCAAAAAAGGAGGATTTATCTTGCCAATCAGATCCATGGCCTAACCACTAAATGGCCAAGTATTTACTCGCAATGTAATGACCAGGTCATTTACCTTCCTTTCCTTTTTCTTAAAAATTTACGGATAAAGTTTTTTTGTTTAATTTCCTTTTCTGAGTTCTGTTTCTTGTCGTTTAGTGTCATCTCGAGTGCTTGGAAATGGTTTCTGAGGCTCTTTTGTTCGGATTGACAACTTCCTTTAAGGATCAAGTCATTTTCGCATTTTCACTTTTCGAGACACTATTCACTTTTGTCTTTTTCCCTATTTCGTCCTTTTCCCTATTCTGTCTTTTCCCCATTTGCCAGTTTTTGACACAACCTCACTTTTCGTGCTCGGAGTTGGTTTTTGACTTCACGTGTCTTCATCTTCAGTGGTTTTTTCGAAATATGTATCTTTACTTTTACAAGAAAGTACTCTGATTGCTCCCGGTGTCCATAGGGGCATGAATGCACAATTCTTTGGAATTATTTTCTTTTCTTGGGGTATTTTTTGTAAATATATTTTAAAAATATTTTATTTCAGGGGTTTTTAAGAAAATATTTTTGGAAGATATTTTCATTTTGGGGCATTAGTGCAGTTAACCCTTTTTAGAGGGGTCATTGTGTAATTAATGAAAGTTATTGCTAAATGTCTTGTTTTGAGCTTAGATCCTCGTAAGGGATTCATTTTCACTTTTCGTTGAGTCATAAAATCTTAGAATTCCCTTCTGGTCGTTATTTTCCAGTTTCAGGGTTTCTAGTCCCGGTTTGTGCCAAACTTGTTTTGGGCATAACTTTCTGATCGGGACTCAGTTTTTGACGCCGTTTCTTCCGTTATTCATATTTTCTCATTTTGAATCTTTTTTGTTCATAGAGTTTTGTCATTTGAGTACGTCTGCTTAAATTTCACTTTTCTGGACATGGCGAGGCCCTTTCGGGGCACTTTTTGGATTTTCCTATAAAAGGGGGATGAGATATTCTGATTTTCATCTTCCCCACTCACCTTGCACGACCAGATCTCCCATGGAAGCCTAAGGGAGGCTGCCACCACCTCTCTCCCCTTTTGAACTTCATTCTTTTGTTAAAAAGTTGAAGTGCCTTTGCGTTTTGTGTTCGTGTTAACTACACGCTTCTTTCCCCCTTATTGGAACCCATTTCTGACCAAATTTTAAGTTTGGTTTTGAAGTCAAGTTGTGATTTTCATGGGGTTTCCTTCGGATTCATGTAAATCGTGTTATCCCCGACAAAACCTAGGAGTTTCGGCGAATTTGGAACACTTTTTTTTTCGGTGGGCTTTTGAGATTTTAATCTCAAATTGAGGTAGGGGGTGTTATAATTTATTTTCTTGCTATATTACATACTTGTGATGCTTGTACACATTGATTACATGCTTGAATAACAAAATCTAGAGATTTTATTATTTATTTTTCTTGTGAAGGATTTAATTTTTTCGGTTATCCATAGCTTTGTTTAAACATGTGGCATGATAGAATATTACTCCTTGATATGTTGATTGACATATATTAAATCTAGATCATTTGGACAAGTATTGAAGATTTTATTTAATATTTATCTTGAATAAATATTAAATCATGTGGCCTTAACTAGCTTGAAATCAATATGTGTTAGCATATTATATTAGGCCTTGGCATGCTCTTCAACATAGGTGAATTTGAGAGAAATTGGAAGTGTTTTGAAATCTAGTAATATTTAATTAATTAGATTAATTAAATTGCTGCAGTGTACTATTCATCCCGATGGAATTCCGACTTGAAATTCTTGATGTGCATGGCATGTAGTTTCATATATATTAAATCTAGAATATTTGATTAGGTTTTGAAACCTTTAAATTATTATTTTTTTCTAGTATTAAAGTTTAATACTCAAGGTAGTATCTTGCTTAGAACTTACTTGTATCATGGTTTTAAAACAAGTTTTGACATGTTGTATAACATACTTTAATTTGAGGTCATTTGGATGACTTTTAAAATCTAGAGATTTTATTAATTAAAATCCATTCAATGGTTCCATGAGCTAGATTAAGTTTCTAACCTTGTATTTATGATTTCCTTGGCAAGTTCCTTCATGTGTATCAAATTAAGAATAATCGAATAAGTTTTGAAACTTATATTTAATTAATTCCTTTGTATGGAATTTAATTCACATGGTTGCATCTTGTATGTAATGGACTTGTAACTTGACAATAAACTTGGCCTTGACATGATCCTTGAAATAATTTATTCGTAGAACATTTTGACTCACCTTGAAATCTTGACAATTTAATCCTTAAGTAGATTAAATTTCCTTATATGCTTCCATCGAGTTGATCATGCCTTGTTAGTGAATTCTTGTTAAACTTGTGAATTTGACTTGAATTCCATAGACTTTATTCTTTTTATCAAGCATCGTGAATACTTGTATCTTGATTTCATTAATATACTTAATGAACATGCACATTTGTCTTGAAATGGTTTGATTACACATGTGTTGCTTAGAAAGTAATTGAATCATGTATCTTATACTTGTGGTATATTTATTTCAATGAATTTCATGTGTTGTATATCTTGGTTGTTGTCTATATAGTTGCACACTATGATTTCTTGACTTTTCACATGCCATCATAGTTGAGTACTTGGGGCATGACTTGTGTGTTCCAAAATCTTGGTTGTGCATGAAACGTGGTTAATGTATTTCTTGTATTTTGATACAATCTTAGTTGCACAACTTGTTAATTTTGGGACTTGGGATATCAATCAAGAATTGACATGGCTAGGACTTGGTTCTAGTACGGGGGATTGTCCTCCTATAACTATAGTGCGCACTAGGGGAAAGGTACCCATGGGTTAGTAACCCTAAAGTGATCTCAAGAGTACGGTTTTAATCCTAGCGATATCCGAGTTTCCACATTGGTTGATTTCACTCTTTAAATTTCAAGTTGATATTCCTTAAAGATTTAAACTTGTCGTGTTATGTGAAATGCTCCAATCATGTTTCATTGCATAGATATTATGCCTTGTCTTTGATCTCATGTATAAATCTTGTCATGTTAATTGGAATGATCCAATCTTGTAAATTGCATAGATATTACCTTGTTGATGACTTCGTGCATAACTCTTGACTTGATAATTGGGATGCTCCAATCTTGTTAATCGTATAGATATTATGCCTTGTCCTTGATTCATATATTCTTCTTTTCGTGTTAATTGGAATGTACCAATCATGTTAATTGCATTGGTAATGTAATTCTTGTTAACTTGTATTCAAGTATCCTTCTTGTCGTGTGTATTAGATTATTCTAAACCTTGTTTAATTACATTGACAATGTAATCTATGTTAATTATAAACTTGTTATATTCTATGGATTATCCCAAACTTGACTCGTTTCATATATGGGTGTGTATTATGATTCTCGTTGGTGTTGCTCCATGGTAGCTTAGGATGTTCCCTGGGTCTAACCTTTGACATAGACGTTAGGTGACATGATCCCTTTGAAATGATTCATGTTGTCTAAAAATCTTAAAGAAATCGAGTCATGCACGCTCATTCCCTACGAATAAACTTGTTAGTCTTATTTATTCACCCCGAAGTTACTGGGTGTTTTGCAGGTAAAGAAGCCTTGTTGTGGGATACACAACACTCTTAGACATGCTAGAAGTCTTGAAGTATATTTGGTGACATTGAATATGCACTTGTTAGCATATCATGATCTATTTTTGGCGTATTGTATGAAAACTAGTATTCATTGTCTAAGCTATGTAATGTGCTCTTAAGTGCTCCTTTTGATACTCTTACAATGTGTTTGTAATGAGGCCAAGGGCCAAAGACACTTTTGTGATATGTATGCTAATTTTAGCTTCATTGTTGCCTATAGAAGATATGTGGTTTAATGCACTGAAGGGTCATATCTTGCATATGACATGCCATGAGGCCCTAGGCCATTATACCACATCTATTTTATCATTTTACATAAACTTGCATGTTCATTTAGGCAAGCAATCCCTTTCTTGATGAAACAAGCACTTAAGGTTACATTCTCTCGAGTTTTTACCCTATTCTGTTCCAGGGGTATTTCGGGCATTTCAAAATGCATTTTTTTTCATTTTCTCCCAAAATTCAAGTAGAAAACTCAATTTTGAGGGGGGTTTCTTCTTTGTGTTTTTCCAGAAAATGTCATCTTGGCCCTCAAAAATCCATATTTGTCCGAAAAATCCTTGCTGCCAGGTTTTGCAAACTTTTAGCACAAATGTATTTGGTGCTATTCATCGACTTTTTTTGAAAATTGTCTCGACCGATCCAAAACTTCCAGGGGTCTTGTGGGTGTATTTTAAGGTTGCATTTTCAATTTAGGCAATTTAAAAACCTCCCGAAGTCCTATTTCCTTTCTTTGGGCAGTAGCTAGGAGAAATTTTTACCCCCTTGACCTGATTTTCTTAGGGGCATTTTGGGCATTTTGCAATGTATTTTTTTTGTTTCGATGTGATCCGGGGTAGAAAACTTGATTTTAGGGGGGGTTTCTTCTTTGAGTTTTTCCAGAAAAGTCCGTTTAGATGCTCGTTTTTACTCTCAGTTGCAGCAGTTGTGGGTTGTCCTCGTCGGGCCGCCACGACATCATTTTTGTTTTTGACCTTTCTCCTTCGTCCGGAATCCGAATAATGAAATTCTTGAGTCCATCATGATTAGTTTTTCATTGTCTTCCCATCGGTGTGCTCGATAGCACTTGAATCCACTTTTTTTGTAAAATGACCATTTTGCCCCTAGGTTCTTTTTTGTCCATTTTTGAAACAACACTTCCGCATATGTTTTCCTTTGGGTTCCGTGACCTCATTGAGGGTCGCATTGGTGTCTTAGAGACGCATTATATCTCTAGAGACCGTTGTTTCACCTTTTGCTTCCGCATTTCGGATCCGTTATCGGGTCAATCCTCGGTTCATCCCTTACCCATCGGGTTGAAGAAAACCTGGGTCGTTACACGCAACTGCATCTCAATTTCTGGAACCCACTGCAAAGGCCCATTACAATCAATACATCCCTTTGTGTACATCATGCAATCCCTCCTTACCCTTAGTCAGTAATAACCATATCGGTGAATTAACCACCTTATTTTAATTCCTGCTTGGGGAGCTCTACACATACCCTCATATACCTCAGCCATGACTTTGAGGCCTTCTAACTTGCTGATACACTACAACAGTACACCATCTGCCGATCATTTCTACAAATCTTCATCCATCAGTACATAATCAACTACCTTTCTTCTGAGGTTTTGATTCATAGAACTACTTGGATTCTTTAAGGAAAAAATGTAAGGAATTCGCCAATCATCATCATTTAACTTAGTGACATTAACAGCAAAAGCCTTTGCTAACCAAAGATTCCTTTCTTCTGCTGATGGAAATGACTGCCGAGTGACTTTGACAACTCTTTCCTTCAAACCAACAGGTACCCTAATTCCCGATACTGTCTGAGCTAGATCATTAACCATCTTATTCATTGCCCTTGGCCGATATTCCAAAGTTGCCAAATTAAATTGGTTTATAAATTGGGTTACCAAAGAATGAAAAAGCCTAAGGGTAATGTAAACAACGAAATTCCTCTGAAACCTAATTAATAAACAAACTAGAATCTCCCACAACCTTCCTGAGTGTTTGACCCATCAAACATCAGAGTCCATGCAGACATAAAAAAGGCCGCCGAGTCCAATTCATCATATACTTAAGGATCAATCTCTACTCGCGGATAATCATCCAAAAAATCAGCCAACGCCCTTCCCTTGATTTTTTTTTTAGGAACATAAACAAAATTAAACTCCATTAAGGCCAAAGCCTATTCGTCGATCTGGCCAGTGATCAATGGCCTCGATGACATGTACTTAATAAGATCTGTTAGGCAAATAACATAAACTAGAACAAGTAGCATATATACTCTTAATTTCATAGCAGAGAAATATAAAGCCAAACAAAGTTTTTCAATCAATGTGTTAGATACACTCGACTGGAGTCAATACTCGACTGAGATAGCATACCGCCTGCTCTTTACCAGTTTCATTATTGTAATACTTCTGAATTTCGTCATTTTTCATTTTTTTCAAAATTTTTGTCGTTGCAAGGGCATTTTCATCTTTTCTCGTTTTGTGTGCTGGACACCATGAAGTGTGCCGGTTTTGTCCGTAAGTTAGTTTGGGGCATTTCATTGAGTTCAGGACTCTTTGAAATACAAGGGTGACTATTTTGGCATTTTTTCGTTTTTCAAGCCGGACGGTCCTGTGTGGGACCCCCCGACCGAAATTGTCGCGTACAGGGGTGTTGGTTGAGCCCATTTGCATCTCATATATTTTATTTGATGTTTTTTATATGGATGTGATTTAATATGTGTGTATATATATAATTATGGTGTAAAATAAAAGAATAAAAAGAAAATTTTAATTAAAAAGTGGTGGGACCCACCATCACCATTTTTATGGCCTAGAGACCACTTTGGTCTCATTCTCTCTCTCTCCCCAGCTGTGCATTTCTCTCTCTATTTTCCTATCTTTTTCTTTTTTCTTTTCTTCTAAATTTCAATCCTAGATTTCTCCCTCAATTTTTGAAATTTTTAGATGCCGTTTGCGGCAAATTAAAGAGTGCATCGAGATCTTCAATTTGATCGGAGCAAAAGTAGTTTTGGTGCACCCCAAAAATTTCAAAATTAGGGCATAAAATTGGGGGTTTTTGCATCTTTAGAGGTAGGGGTTTCTAATGCACAATCTCTTCTCCTTTGTGAATTTTCCTTCTTGAATTGTTGTCTAGCATGTCAATTGTGTTGGTTTTTCTTTTAAAATGATTAAATTGTTATAAACAAAGTATGTGACTATGTGTTTGGTTGAAATTACATGAAAGAGCATGCTTGTATGAATTAATTTCATGTTCTAAATGTTTACTATGCTTGATTATTGATGAATGCAAGCATGTTGTATTTTTTTTTGGAAATTCTTGTAAAGCATGCTAAGTGATTTGGACTTAAATTAAATGTATGATTATGAGAATTGACATGGCATAAAATGGTATGATGCATTCATGCATAAGCATTGGGAAGAAATGGGAAAATGATTTAAAAAGGAAAGAAAATGATTTTGGGAAAAAGATTTGATAAAAGAATTTTGTGAAAACTCGGACGCCAAGGGGGTACCGAGGGTCCGTGATGTTAATATGACCTAAAAGGAACTAGGAAAACCCCTGGCATGGTTGAGCTATCTGGCCCTAAATGACGTCACAGGGCTACCAAGGGTCAGGAACAATGGTCAATCCTTCTCTCGTGTCGCCAAAGGGGTACCAAGGGACGGGTTATATTAACCATTTGAAAAGTGATGAATGGAAGTGATTTTGAAATGGGGAGCGATATAGCACGGCATTGCATTTCATGGCACGGCATTATTTGTTTTTAGCCTTGAAATTGTATTGTATTCTTTCTCGGTATAGCATGATTGTGTTTCCTTTATTTCTATTAATTGTTTGGATTCACAGGGTCACAAAAGGTGTGTCATAGGCACTACCTACTGAGCAATTTGCTCATCCCTCTATTTATTAGCATTTTTCAGGTCACAGAAAAGAAGTAGCGGATGACGTTCTACCACAGGCCTAGTATGGATTAGATGATTATTTTGTTATTTTTGTATCTAAGTTCCACTATTTTTGTAAAACTTAGCATATTGTATTCTGTATTGAGACTTATGGACTCTTGTTATTGTAATCATAATCATGGGCTGTAACTTTAATCTAAGTTGTTTAAACGTTATAAGACATGGACTTTTGATCTTAACCAAATTTTTGGGACTGTAATTATGATGTTTGAATTAAATGGTATGTAGTTGTTGCATCATGTATGTTAAGGCATAAGGAATGGATGAAAGGAATGTTGAAATGTATTATTTGCATTGTGTATTGGGACAGGTTAGATAAGTTTTAAAAGTCCAAGAGAGGCCATTGTTGTAGGACCCTTTTTAGCAGAAGTTATGCTGAATATTTTTTTTTATAACTGGTATCATTTTAGAATCGTTACAAATTTGGTATCAGAGCGATGGTTCGAAAACCTTTAGGACGACGGGTAGTGGCTTACCTAGATGGGGTATAAGGTTGACTTGCATTGATTGTGTACTTGTGTTTGCGTGTTTACTGTTTTAAGAAACATGTCTACTTGTTACTTGCTTATATGTTTACAGTTTTAAAAGGGCATGTTTATTTGCTAAGTGTCCATATACTTACGTGTTTAATTGTTAAAATGTGTGTTATATGGTCATGTCGATGAAATGTATAAATGATTGAAACTATGTTAATTGTGATATGATGACAAATGTGATTTAGGTGGTAACGGCAAGTGGTAGGCACGGTGTGTGCAGTTTTATTTTAAATGATAAGGTGAAAAATAGTAAGCACGGTAAGCATGTCTCGTATGGTATTATGACGATTGTTTAGGCATGGTTATGCAAGTAATTTTTTTAAATGAAAGACGGGGTGTTTATTTACTTTTAAAAGATGGGACACGATTATATCATGGTATATGGTACGATTATTATGTATGTGTGTTCACGTGTGTACATGCAGTTGGGTGTGGGATGGTTGCTAGTACAGTAGAGTACTTATTGTAGCATTGATGGTTATGTAGGTTTTGACCTGAGTAGGGGAAGAGCTCGGTTGCTCCAAGGTTGTTTGGGTGCCAATTCTTATCAAACAAATGGCGTAGGTCTTTAACTCGTGGATCGAGCTATTCAGTGCATGGTTGCTTCAGTTTTCTCATTCTTTTTAGGGCATAGTGCTTGGGGCACGACCTTCGAATAATTACCATGGCACAGTACGATGTCTATGGGCGAGACATATGAGTTTCATGTGTTAGTGCATGGGTTTTGTGGCAAGATTAGGTGTACGGAGTGGGGGTTTCGTGGGAGAAAGGTATGACTTAAGGGGATAGTGTTTGTGACTTAGGTCATGATTTGGTGCAGAGGTTCTTTTCGAACCGGTTTATGATACGTATGATAGAGGTTCCTAGAGTCACGAGTGTAGTCTATTAGTTATAAACGTGTATTTCGAGTATTCTAGTACGATCTAAGGGAGCGTGTTGGTTATGGTGATGTAAGCATTGACTGAAGTCATGCCAGTATTGGGTGATCGGCTATTTAATGTGATTCAGTTCATGGGTTGTAAAAGTCTGTTTAAGAGATTGGTTTGTCGATGAGTGATTCCTATTTCGGATAGCTACAGGAGTTTGCAGGTAATTGACTCTCGGTAAGTCAGTTGCATGGCTCGGTCGATGAGTCTTGAGGTGGTGTATAATGGTTAGTTTTAGCTGTGTAGTGCATGATTGCACAATAAGGCAGGTAGTAGGGGGTCATTGGAGTGTTTGGTTGTTTACGGATGAAGTGATAGCTAGTGAGTATTGTGGTATCAAATGAATTGTGTTTTTGAATTTGAAAGCTGTGGATTAGGGTTGTATTTCAGATTGCATCTGGAGTATCAGGAGATAGTGTTTGTTGTTTGAGGATTCGAAGAGATAGACTAATGATTGGAGTGATTGGGATGATTTAATTTTATAGGTTAGTTGGTAGCTCCATTTGAATTTTTTTATCGGGGCCAAGAATGTTCTAAGGAACAGTGAAGAAGGAAGGTAGTGACGTTGAACCTGGAGTGTGAGGTTTTCTCATTTAGGCACGTAGATCACCTTAGAAAGAGTGGATTGAGTTGTCGGTTAAGTGTTAATGATTGATGGCATCATTGATGGTATTGAGGTGACTGTTGGATGTTGAGCATTCTGGGTTTTATACTCATTTTTGTTTTGAGGATTTGTCGGCATGCCATTGCCGTATTGAGGTTCTTTTCCAATGGTATACAGTAATCATTATGGGGAGTATCGGGAGTAATGCTTGTTTTTTTGTTACGATGATACTGTCTTAAGGATATTCGAGGAAAGATCCTTTAGTAGTGGTTTGATGGTCTGGAGGGATGATAGGATAGAACTGTGGTTGGAATGAGTGGCAGTGAAGGTGTTATGATGTTGTAATGTGATGTTTAGTGCTGATGAGCAGATCAGTTTGAGGTATGATCCAAATGCGGTTTGGAAATTACGAGTTGTTTGTTGTGTGTTGTCAGGTAAATGATGGATTATGTGCCAATTGAGGCGATTGTGGACGATGTGGTCATTAGAGTCAGTGAGGACAATGTTGCCAGATAGGCACCCTTTTCTTTTGGCAAGTCAATGGGTTGTTGTGACTAAGGTCACAGGTCTTATGTGCACGATGTTTGAGGTAGCATCGCCTTGGGAGGTGGAAGTGGAATAGGTTGTAAAGTGCCATTTTACGACTTAGAGGTTGTCATTTGGGAGTGACTGTTTCCAGATAGAACGGGACGCGGTGTCTGAAGGGCTATGTTTGTTTCTAGTGTTTGTGTGTTGTGAACATTGGTACTCTTATCTGGTTGGTTTTGGTTGGCATAAGTATCGCGATGTAGCGCATGCGAGGTTCCGTGTTAGTAGTATTAAACGGTTCGTTGGTGGTGAGGTCGCCTAGATTTGTGTTCATAGTCCCGTATGTGTTTCTAGTTGGTTCTCCTCCTTGTGTGTAAGGAGTTCATTTCATCTCAGGTGAGATTAGGTGTCCATGGTTGAACGATTGGTGTGTAGCATATGACAAAGCGTCAGGTACATTCAGGTATAAGTTGTCAGTCTCTTGTGAGAGTGGGGTTTGTTACCCTCTCCGTTTGTTCTAATCCTGGTTAGGGCATCATTTGTCGTGAGTTTTGTTCTCCATTTAGGAGTTATGCACGTCCGTGGTTGGACAGACCTATGTGTGATTTGTTGCATTGTTAAAGTTTATCGGTGGAGGTCCTGGTTGAATGGGTTGACTCACTTCCATGGAGGGAGGTGGAGTCTTGGGTTCTTGTAGTGCTTGTTCTGAGAGTGATTTTGACTGGTAGAATGCGAGGCACGGGTTACCGAATAGGAGTTGTGTTTTCGATGTTTAGTACTAGCAGTGGTGGTTAGGGGATGTGTCATAAACTCTACGTTAGAGGATGATTAGGTGATGCAATGTGAGTCATGTACTCGAGTGTTTTTATTAACGTTGATTTAAGTAGTGTCTTGAGGATAAGTGTTGGTGTTGTTTGAACGTTATGCAACTAGAGAGTTAATGTGGGATTTCATTGAAGAATAATGGGAATGATTGACTTCGGTTTTGAGGTTTCAAATATAAGATGGTTGTATTGTGTGTTTTGACAAGGTCAGAATTGAATCGAATGATGTTATGGAGTTGTTTACTTAATATGGGTATTATAAGAAGATTAGGAAACTTTGATGCTGATCGATGATTGAGACATTTGGTGTCTTGTCATTTTGTTTGTTATAGTTATGTGGTTGAGGTATAATTGAGATTATGAGAATAGGTATATGATTGTATAGTTGTTGAGGTTATGTAGAGTGATGGATTGATAGCGAGTGGATCTTATTGTTGTTTTGTGGACTATGTAAGATTGTATTTGAGGTGTGAACCTGAGGACAAGAACTACGTCTGTGTTGAGATCGGATCGAGGATGAGGATGGCCTGGCCAACCACTTCTCCAAAATCAATCCCTATTTAGCACGATATCGGGTCAAAGGTCAATGATTGTTTTAAGTTGACACGAATAGTGAGAGTATAATATTGGGTGTGTGTCAGTGTGGTGGTGTGGATTCAGGTGGTTTGTCTCAGGTGACGAGGTGTGCTAGGTGGGACCAAGTGTAATACCCCCTAATTTCGAAACACAGGTTGATCAAGTCCGCGCACAAAATCAAGGAAATATGAAAACAATTAAAGTATTTAAACAAGCACCGAATACAAAGATGAAAAATAAAGAATAAATAAAACCACTGAAGAAAACTAATAAATAAATATTTCATTAATTACTAATTCTCCAACAATTACAACTCGGGAATCCCGTAACTTAAGGACCCCTTAAACATTATCCAATAATCCAATACTACTTAAAATTACACAAGTTGAATAGATGCATGACAGTCTCCCAGCTGCGGATCCTCAACCTCAAAACTGGAACTTCTAATAACCTGAAAAATAAATCGTGGGTTAAACCCTACGAGCAAGTTCTCTCTACCAGACCTCCGAAAACCAATAAGTAGATCATCTCTGATCAAAACCAAACCTAATAAAGTCTTAAGTTTAATTAAAAATGATACGCATATGTCTAAATAATTATATACAATATAACCTTCACATCCATTAATAGTTTTATTAATTTATCAAACCATTAAACCATAATTAAACATAATCATATCTAAACCAATTCAAAACTCCTTCTCTTTTAAAGAGAAACCTCTTTAACCTTAACCCATTTTCAATAATTATTTAATCGTTTAAAATACAAAACATAATTCAAGGAAAATTATATTTAATCCAAAAGTCAATAATGAATTTAATTATTTAAAACATACAGCCAATAACTAGGCTATTGACAAATCATCCATGCCTCCCACAGCATTATTTTATTAATATGTATAAAATAATACACTAACCTGTAAATACTAGACTATTCTAATTTAAGAATATCTAATTCTAATCCAACATATACATATAATAACCATAGATGATATTTTAATCATCTAACACATAACAATTTAATTACACTTTGGCAAATCAACCATGCCATAAAAATATATTTATTTATATATTGACAACTCAACCATGCCTCTTTAAGTATTTTTATTTATACATTGGCAATTCAACCATGCCTCTACAAGTATATTTATTTATGCATTGGCAATTCAACCATGCCTCCGTGTATGCATACTTATTTATACATTGGCAAATCAACCATGCCTCCATATATACTAAATACTTTTAACCTAGCAATTCATCCATGCTTCTTATGTTTGTAATTTATTCATACACATACTTAGACAATATATATTTACACCTATGACAACTCATCCATGTCTACACTTCAACCGTGTCTAATTCATACATAGACATCTCATGCACATTATAAGCATATTACAATTTAATAACCAGTCTATCCAAATATATTAAATAAGAATAACTAATAGTAATTGTCTTAAATAATATATACCTATACATATATATTATATATGTATAATACCTTCCATTTATATATATATATATATATATATACTCCCTTCCATACTAATAACAAATTAAATAACCCATATATACACATATATAATTAAATATATATATATATTCACACACTTCCTTCCATAATAAATCATTAATTTATTGTATTTACACAAATAAGGGCTACTAAATATCTTAATAACACTAAGGCTCTTAGAACACCAAGAACACACCCTCTAATAGTAAATTTCCACCTTAACAAACTTAAAATAAATTCTGGAAATTCACCAGGCTTCACAGAACCTTTTCGAGGACTAAAACACCTCCTCACGCGCCTCCACACACCACCACACGCGTCCAAACCCTCTGCACGTGCATCCACAAGCTTCCACATGTCACCACGCACTCACACACGCTCTCACTCTTCTTCATGCGCCTGCACGCGCTCCACCACTGGTTGCAACCCTTTGCTGCAGTGAACTCCGCCGCACAGGATTATTTCCCCTTCGTCAGTGGTCCAGATTTGTGGGAGCACCAATTCTCTATGGTCTGCGCTACACTAGATTGAACAACCTTTGACCAGACCTCATCCATGGTCCTGATGCTTGCGTGCACTAGACTTCTATGTGATGCGATGCACTAGACCCATTAACTTAAGCTTAAATAAATCTAATGGCCCAGATCAGGTGTACACCTTTATAGTTTGCTCCGCACCGGACCAGATTACTCGCCCGTTGATGCGCCGATTCACAGACCCCAAGTATATATATAAACAGTATATATTTATTTATAAATTTTCCAATAAACATATAAAAATAAATTATAATAAATTCTCAAAAAAATACCAGAAAAATACCATATAATTCCAGAAAATTCCAGAAAAATTCAAGAAATTCCAAAAACCCTAATTAATCCTATTGGATCACAGATCAAGTATAACAGCTGATTTTAAATATATACAACCTATATATGTGATTAAAATCTAACAATTCTAAAATATATATATATATAATAATAGAACATGATTTTAATACTCCGATTTAATCCTAATTTAATCTAATAAAATCAACTTAATACTTTTTAATTAATTCGTTCCAACCACGATTTTTAAGTAAATAAAATTAATCTAAACATCGATATTCAAGGTGAAATCTTTATGAGTTCTAAGAGGAAAGTTAGAGAAGAACTCGCATGAAGGTTTTGAAACGGAACCGACGCTTCAAGCTTTGATTGTATTTTCCAATCCCAACATCCTACTTCTTAGATCTGGCCTCCTCCTTGTTAGCCCTTCTTCTTCCTCTCTCTCTGTCTCTCCTATTTTTTTAACGTGGAAAAAACCCTAATCACAAAACCTTATGTGTATATTTATACACATAACCCTAATCCTATTACTAGTATGACTATTAAATAAATAATAATAATAATAATAATCATCTTTAAATAAAATTATATATATATATATATATATATATATATATATATACACACACACACACACACAAACATATATTATTTTATGTATATATATAAATACACATATATCCATAAATATATGTACATTCCTCCCTAATAATCATTAATTAATTATACTTATATAATTAATTACTTAGCCTCAAACAATAATAATAATTATATTTAACACAGCAAAAATTCTTTAAATAACCTCATAACCATGGGCCCCTAATTAATTACCTAATAAGGCTTCATCCAAGCTCAAAACCACATCATTTGGTCCAACTTCCCTTAAGTCCATTCCAATTAATTTAAATAAATAAAATACTTAATCAAACACTTAAAATATTAAAAACTAATTACGCGAAGCACATTAACAACCATGAATTTACAATTAAGTCACACCATACCAAGAAAATCAATAAGCTAACAATTCAATTAACAATTAAGCACACACATAACAATCATCATATCAATAATTTACGAAATATAAATAAAATAAAACAATTAATCGAAACACTCAATCAAACAAATCAAAGACAATTAAAATAAACACAATTAATTAAAATTGAATCAAATAAATTATTTAAAAATAAAATAAAAGTAATTAATCCTAATTAATAAATTCTTTAAAATATCAGGGTATTACACCAAGTGTCCAATCCGTTTGATTATTAAAGATTTTGTTTTGAGAATTTGTGCCCTGGGTGCAAGACAGTGCGTTTTACTGATTTGGTGACTAATGTTTATGCAGTCATTGGGGGACTCATTGTTTAATCATCTTGAAATTGTTAAGTGTAATAATTATCATATAGTGTGATTAGTAGTTGTTGGTACGGTTATGTGGTGGTATGGCTAAGTATTAGATATCAAGTGTTTGGTTTGTCAAGGATGTGTAGATTAGAGTTGAGATTGATTGAGAGATGGACAGGATTCCTTGTTTGGGGTTTAGTGTGTCCTTTGAAGGATGTGTTGAAGCTAGATGTTGTCTTTTTGATGGTCTGGTGATTGTTCTTTTCTCGGGCTTTAGAGCCTTTTGTGACTGTGTAGAATAGACTGATGTCCGTTTTGAGTCAGGCGTAAGGTCGAGTTAGTCTTGTGTTTTGATGAAGAGAGAGATGGGTAACTGCATTGGGCTTTGGTGACAGTGGCGTGTGATTGCCTGGTGACGTCCGGTGTCAAAGGCAATAATGTCGGTGAATTAATAGTCTCGGGGTTTTGTGAGGTGTTCTCGGAAACTGTATGGCTGTGGCCTTCTCCATAAGGAGGGTAGATTTTGAAGACGAAATCTCTTTAAGAAGGGTAGATTGTAATACTTCTGAATTTCGTCATTTTCTAATTTTTTAGAATTTTTGTCGTTACAAAGGCATTTTCGTCTTTTCTCATTTTGTGTGCCGGACACCGTGAATTATGCCGATTGTGTCCGTAAGTTAGTTTAGGGCATTTCATTGAGTTCAAGACTCTTTGAAATACAAGGGTGACCATTTTGGCATTTTTTCATTTTTCAGGCCGGACGGTGTAAAATAAAAGAATAAAAATAAAATTTTAATTAAAAAGTGGTGGGACCCACCACCACCATTTTTATGGCCTAGAGACCACTTTGGTCTCATTCTCTCTCTCGCCCTAGCTGTGCATTTCTCTCTCTCTTTTCTTGTTCTTTTTCTTTTTTATTTTCTTCTAAATTTCAATCCTAGATTTCTCCCTCAATTTTTGAAATTTTTAGATGCCGTTTATGTCAAATTAAAGAACGCATCGAGATCTTTGATTTGATCGGAGCAAAAGTGGTTTTGGTGCACCCTAGAAATTTTGAAATTAGGGCACAAAATTGGGGGTTTTTGCTTCATAAGAGGTAGGGGTTTCTAATGCGCAATCTCTTGCTCCTTTGTGAATTTTCCTTCTTGAATTGTTGTCTAGCATGTTAATAGTGTTGATTTTTCTTTTAAAATGATTAAATTGTTGTAAACAAAGTATGTGACCATGTGTTTGGTTGAAATTACATGAAATAGCATGCGTGTATAAATTAATTTCATGTTCTAAATGTTTACTATGCCTGATTGTTGATGAATGTAAGCATGCTGTATTTTTTTTGGAAATTCTTATAAAGCATGCTAAGTGGTTTGGACTTGAATTAAATGTAAGATTATGAGAATTGACATGGCATGAAATAGTATGATGCACTCATGCATAAGCATTGGGAAGAAATGGGAAAATGATTTAAATAAGAAAGAAAATGATTTTGGGAAAAAGATTTGATAAAAGAATTTTGTGAAAACCCAAATGCCAAGGGGGTACCAAGGGTCCATGGCGTTAATGTAACCTAGAGGGAACTAAAGAAAACCCCTAGCGTGGTTGAGCTATCTGGGCCCAAATGACGCCGCGGGGTTTCCAAGTGTGATAACCCCCGGACCTCCGGATGAGGGTTGCCAGGCCCACGCCCGATTACTCGAGGATATCAAACTAATTAGCAATAAATGAACACAGAATATAATTAAGATAAAACAAAAATAAATAAAAACGCTGAAAGAGCTAAAATGATAAACCAAACACTTCTATTGATACACAAAATTGTCTGATACAAATCATTCTCCATCTTATACAACTTGGGAATCCATCCTGGTGGACTCCTAATAAAAAAAAAAAATTAGGGGTATTACACCAAGGGTCAAGGACAGTGGTCAATCCTTCTCTCATGTCGCCAAAGGGGTACTGAGGGACGGGTTACATTAACAGTTTGAAAAGTGATGAATGAAAGTGATTTTGAAATGGGGTGTGACATAGCACGGCATTGCATTTCATAGCACGACATTATTTGTTTTTAGCCTTGAAATTGTATTGTATTCTTCCTCAGTATAGCATGATCCTGTTTCCTTTATTTCTATTAATTGCTTGGATTCACGGGGTCACAAGAGGTGTGTCTTAGGCACTACCTACTGAGCAATTTGCTCATCCCTCTATTTATTGACATTTTTCAAGTCACGGAAAAGAAGTGGCGGATGGCGTTCTACCATAGGCCTAGTATGGATTAGATGATTATTTTGTTATTTTTGTATCTAAGTTCCACTATTTTTGTAAAACTTAGCATATTGTATTCTATACTGAGACTTATGGACTCTTATTATTGTAATTATAATCATAGGCTATAACTTTAATATAAGTTGTCTAAACATTGTAAGACATAGACTTTTGATCTTAGCCAAGTTTTTGGGACTGTAATTATGATGTTTGAATTAAATGGTATGTGGTTGTTGCATCATGAAAAGAACTATGTTGAGGCATAATGAATGGATGAAAGGAATGTCAAAATGTATTATTTGCATTGTGTGTTGGGACAGGTTGATAAGTTTTGAAGGTTCAAGAGAGGCCATTGTATTTTTATGCATTTTAGCATGTTGTCGTAGGTCCCTTTTTAGTAGAGGTCATGTCGAATTTTTTTTTTTATAATTGGTATCATTTTAGAGTCGTTACAATTATCTTGTGCCAACATACTGCCAATTGATTCTTTTGCCGCCTACAAATACTATTTTTTTCTTGATGGCATAATAATCGGAACGCTGGATAAGTATTCCTTTAACCTTTCGAAAGCCCTCTGATACACTTCTTCCTACCAAAATTCTTACCCTGGTTTCAGCTTAAGTAAAGGAGAAAAAATATAAAGCTTACTAGCAGTATTAATAATAAAACGCTGAAGGTAACCTACTTGGCCAAGCAACCTTTGTAATTGTTTCTTACTTTTTGGTGCTTTAGCAGTAATAATAGCCTTCGCCTTATTCCTATCAATTTCAATACCCCTTTGATGTACTAAAAACCCTAAAAACTTCCCTGTCGATACCCCAAAAGCACACTTAATAGGATTCATTTTCAACTTGTGGTCCCACATTCTTTCAAAAGAAGCCCTGAGATTCTTTAAATATTAAGCTCTAGATAAGGATTTCACCATAACATCATCGATGTAAACTTCCATGAATTTTCCAAGTATGTCATGAAAAATGGAATTCATGGCACGCTGATAAGTACCTCCTCCATTTTTTAGCCCAAACAGCATTACCACCCATTCAAAGGTTCTGATTCCCCCGGACATCTAAACACCGTTTTCGAAATATCCTCCTTAACTATATAAATTTGGTTATAGCCAGAATGCCCATCCATAAAAGACATAATCTCATGCTTTGTTGTCGCATCAATCAGCTGATCGGCTATTGACATGGGATACTCATCCTTAGGGGTTGATGTGTTAAGATTACAAAAATTGATACAAACTCGTAGCTTACCATTCTTCTTAATAATTGGTACAACGTTCGATAACCATTGCACATACCTTGTTGTACAGATAAAGCCAACTGTCAGGCTGCACTTGCAGCTCTTGTTTCCGATCTACACTTCTGGCCAAACTTTTCATATTAGCACTTGCAGTTTTAGAAAAAGGGTTACAATCCACTTTCATTGCCTCCGGTGCCTTTTCTAGAAACTTCAAAGTCCCATTATCGATAGCTTTCTGATGAGTGTTATGGAATACAGTAGAATTATTGGAATTATAGGTCAACGAATTATGAAACTTACATTACTTTTTCCCCTTCATGTCACTGGCCACAAGGATCGTGTTCCTTTTGGGCAAAGTAATCTGCTTATCGCCCATGAGGTGATATAAAATCTAGTCCATTTTTTGACAAGTTGAAAGAACAAGTTTTCCCAGAATCGACAGCGCCTTTTTTTGGCGTCGAACTCGATGCTGTTTCTTTGCCTCTTATAGTCGGCTAGGGTTTTGAAAGAAGTTCACACACATACAGCTTCTTAATACATACCTCTGCTACATCAACCTTTAGCTCATCTTCAACATCAGTCACAAAAACCTCGTAGTTTGGATCCTTATAATATGTCCCTTTAAAAGCATTCTTCTGTTGATTCATGGTTGATCAAGTGTTTTGCACTTTAAATGTGCTGTCTTGTTGATGTGAGGGTTCGACACTTACAAGGTTCAGCACATGGTTCAGCACGCACTTACAGGACTCGACACTTACAAGGTTCGGCACTTTTCATGGTTCAGTAAATGGTTCAGCACGCACTTACATGGTTCGGCAAGCTCATGGTTCGGAGAGCTCATGGTTCAGCATAAGCTGCAAGAAAGTTCTTTTATATAACTGTTGAAGGTAGTACTATACAAGGCAGAAAGTAGAAGGCAGAAGGCTAAAGGCAAAAGGCAGACGGCTGAAGCAGTACTATACAAGGCAGAAGGAAGAAGGCAAAAGGTAGAAGGCTAAAGGCAGACGGCAGACGGCTGAAGGCTGAAGGCCGCAAGCTAAATGGGCTGAAGGCTAAACAAGGCCTAAAGGCTAAACAAGCTGAAAGCATTTACACACAAGGCTGAAGGCTGAAGGTTCAGCCTCGGACAATGAAAGTTTAACAACTACAGGTGCTCAGCTTCGGACAATGAAGGTTTAGCCTCGGACAATGAAATTTTGGCAACTACAGGTGCTCAGCGTCGGACAATGAAGGTTCAGCACTTCAGCCTCATGCCTCAGCCTCAGAAAGTGAAGGTCAGCTGCTCAGGTGCTCAGCCTTAAGCAGCGACGGTTCAGCCTCGGACAGTGAAACTAAGCACAGAATTATGACACGTCTCAAGTGGTCCTAGAGAAGAATAAGACACATCTTAGTGGTCCTAGAGAATAAAGTGACACGTGCACAGTGGTCCTTCAGAGAAAGTGTAATAACAGCCTTACTTTGTCTCTAAGAAAAAAATATGTGTATGTGTGAGCTGTGAATGAGCTTGGAATATACCACTGCCACGTGGCATTGTGGTCCTGCAGAGAGAAAGGTGCATAGCTGTCTATTGGCTGTAATGAGAAAACCTTATCTATAGTAGGGCTGAAATGAGGACCCTATAAATATGATGTTATAGCATTTGTGAAAGTGTGTCTCCAAGAGTGAAAAAGTAAGGCTCTAGCAGCTAAGAAAGAGAGTCTTATTCGAGAGCTGAGAATGAATAACAATTTTAGAGATATTGTATGATGTTTGAGCTTCAATGAATCTCTGAAATTTTCCTAAAGGGAGCACGGTTGAAGGAAAGTTGAATGAGGCTGTGAAAAGCTGATTTTTTAGTACAAGAGGTGGCTGAAGTAGCTCAAAACTGTAGTGGACGTTTCTGAAGCTTGAACAAGGTCTGAACACACTTAACTTAGTGATTTACAACAGCTGAAGGTGCCTGAGACTACATATTGAAGCTGGTATTAGATTTCATATCTCGAACCTCTAACTTTATTTGATTTAATGGTCTGAATCTGTGGAACTAAGCTTAATATGTTTAACCATGCTATACCATGATTGTTTATCATCTAAGCACGCCTAGAATATTGATTTGAGGCTATCCAAGTTAAGGTTTGGTTTGAGGAATGACCTGTTCTATGTTAGTACTGTGAACCACCATAGCATCAGCATGAAGTAGTTCTTTCAAGGCTGATTTGGGTACTAAAATTGAAATATTTGGTTGTGTTTGTTGTGTTACTCTATCGATCATATCTATACTGTCAATATACACTTGAGAAAACTAAAATCCAAAATTTAGTTGCTATGAAATACAAGATATACCCTAAAATCAGTGTTGCTGCTGAAAGAGACTTTTGAAGCATTCTTTGAACTAAAAATTGATATAATATTGAGCTGAAGACTATCACTGAGGAAGTTTATATTGTTGAAAGAAGACTGAGGTTATTTAGAATGGGGGAGTGAAGTTTGAGCAGGTTCTGAAGTGTGAGAGTAGAAGTTGTAAAGCTCTGTACTAAACGAATGGACTGCTTTGTTGCTGAGCTTAACATGATTATTGATGTGCTTTGCCTCTGAACTTTTGTAAGAAGATAAACCAAGAATAGGAGAACATTTTTTCAGGCTTGAGACCTTAGAGAATACCATTTATACCCGTGGTACAGAGACATCAAAGTGGCACCAAAATAGATCCTGTGCTAAGCCTATTTGTTACTGGTTTATACTGAAATGTCCTAATCTTGCTGAGTTTATTGAAAACATTGTTTGTGCAAGTGTGCTATGATTATGTGAAGACATTGAAGAGGGGTTGAAGTCTAATTGAGCTTAATTGTTGAAGGAACTTGCTAATCACTATCTAATACTTTATTGAGCAAGTTTGCTGAGCTGAATCAAGATTGTGGGATCCTAGTATGAGTATCAGTTGAAGGGGGAGGTTTATCCTATTGATTGCAGAAGTTAAAAGCTAGGGTTTCACTATGTACTTTGTTCCAGGCTGAGTTCTACATTCTTATCTTGTGGTGCAGCTAAAGTGAATTGTATTGGGTGTGTTGACACTTATTGGATATGGCAGTGAGGCTTCGTACCTCACCCCATTGTTGAGTGTGACACTTTGTGTAAATGGCAATGAGGCTTCGTACCTCACCCCATTGTTGAGTGGCGGTGAGGCTTCGTACCTCATCCCACAGTTGAGTGGTAGTGAGGCTTCGTACCTCATCGCACAGTTGAGTGGCAGTAAGGCTTTACATCCTTACCCCATTCGTGGTTAAGCTATTGAGAGCTTATTGGGTCCAAGCATGGGTGTTTCAGACAAGGGGAGTACGTGGATGCACTGAAGTGTTCTGGTGTGTGTGTATTAGTTGTGAAAGCTAGTGTCTATTCTAATGCCTGGGTGTGTGCAGAGAATGAGACAGCTGAGTGTGTAACAAGATACATACAACTAGTGGATGATTTTATTGGCTAAGGCCAAGAACTAAGGTTTTTCCCTATTGAAAGGGTTTCCTTGTATATCTTGTGTCTTTGTGATTTGATTGATTGCCTTGAGTTTTATCTTCTATGTTAAGCATGCTTACACTCAAGTGAAAAAGGAAAAAATTATCTAAGACCAATTCAACCCCCCCTTCTTGGTCTAACAATTGGTATCAGAGTATTGGTTTGCTCAACCAAGGAATTAACAAGCCTGCAGTAAAGATTCTTGAAACAAAATGGAAGGTCTCTGCATTGACAATGCACCATGTCTTGAGAACACAAACTTTGAAGATTGGAAAATCAGAATGGAGGTTTATCTAATGGCTCAGTCATATAAGGTGTGGTATGCTGCCACTAAGGGATTTTTTATTCTTAATGAGGATGGTATGTCAAGTGATTCAAGGGCAAAACAAATTATTCTCAGTGGTCTAATACCTAAGGATCTTATGAAGGTCAGGGGCTGTAAATCATCAAAAGAAATGTGGGATTTACTTGGGACAGAATATACACTTCAAGAAGACTATGAAGCTTCAGAGACAACCCAGGGTATGATCACTCAGGATACAAAAACTCTTATTCAAGAAGAAGAAGCTGAAGAAGAATCTAGTGTTGAAGACTTCATATCTAAACTCTCAGTCATAACCTCTTTTTCACTTATTGTCTATAACATGATGAAGCTCAGTTCTAAGGAAGCCTTGAGAAAGATCAATAAAGACAAAGATTATTCTGCAGCACTTGAGACAAAAGAAATTAAGGCTGAAGAAGATTTGGGTGTTGAATGTAATTACATTACAAAGGATCTCTACAAGGGTTTAATTCTGCAAAGTTTTAGGAAGAAAAAGTTTCCTTCAGTAAAAATTCCAGAAAACTCTAGTCTGAGTTATCCAATGAAAGCTTTAATATGTGAGTGGATTGCTAAAACTGATGGATCATTGAAGCTGCAAACTGAAATGGGAAGCAAAGTTGTATTCAAAGAAGAGAGTGTTACATTTGAAAATATTAGCAGTAAACTGAACTCCAATTGGCAACTTTCAAGAAGTGTACCTCTTGGTTCACCTAAAACTAATCTAATTGTTACAAGCTCTTTCTCATTTGCAACCCACTATCTAACTCATTTCAGATCAAAAGTTTCCTTGAGAAAACTAGGAAAATGCAGAATATTGCATCTGTGGTGTCCCACCTCTTATGCATCTAAAGAAGAGCTATTAAAACCTCAAGAAAATTGGAAAAATGATCCTAAATTAACTCAAGAAGCTGTCCCTATGCACAAAGATCTTTTAACAGTTCTAAACTTAATCAATTCAGTTTTTAAGCCTCAAAAGAGAAGACCACTTGATGCTAAATACATAGAGGTTCACAGTCCCTCTTCTATTATTCCCTTCAACAATCCTAAGCAACCATACACAGTGAACAAGTCAGAGCATTCAAAGTCCAGGATCTTCACAATCCTTTCAAGATCAAAAACTGGTTGCTCCTTCAAAACAAAATGTCTTCAAGCCTCGGAGATGATTGTTCTCACAACTACAAGCCCTTCAAGGATAGGAAAACTTGATGGAGTCTCAAAAGTTCAAGAACCCAAAACCTCCTTAAGTCTATCAAAGAGGAATTCTAGAAACAAAGTGAATTTAAGGTCCTTTGAAGAAGATATGGATGAAGAAGATAATCATTGTATAATGCAACTCTCAAATGAATCCAAAATTCAGTAGGAAACTAAGGGTGCTGCAAACTATTTTGAATTTAATCATTCATCAACCTCTTCTACAATCATATTTTCTGGTTCTTTAGAAGCTTATTCTCAGCATCGTTGGATGAAGTTCAAAATTTTAGAAATAAAGTCTCAATCTCAAAACTCATCAAGTTCATTTCTCCCTTCAAGACCTCCTCCACTAAGAGACAAGAACCTGAAAATTAATCCTGAAGGTGTGTTGATCAATGTAGCAGCTCAATCAATTCACTGTGTTTCTTCAAAGAATATACTCAGTTGGAGTTGCAGACAACCTACGCTTATGTCAATCAAAGTCAAAGCCATCGAACATCACTCTCAATGTTTACAAAACTCAAGGGTTAATAATCTCAGACCACCTCCACTCAGAGACAAAGACCTGAAAATTCATTATGAAGGTATGGTGATCACTGTAGCAGCTAAATCAATCAATCTCAAGCCTCCTCCTCTCGGAGGCAAGGATCTGTAAACTAATCCTGCAGGTATGATGCTCAGTTCGGCAGCTCCTTGTTTAGAATTCTTCTATATCTTGCTTCAAAGTTTGTATCTTATCTCCTCTGATACTTCCTAATTGAAAAGGTTCTGCCATTCAATTCTTCATTGATATATCTATTCAACTTTTGACTTCCAATGTCAAAAAGGGGGAGAAACGGACTAATAGGTTTTTAACATTTGAAAGTGCAAAAGGGGGAGATTGTTAATTCATGGTTGATCAAGTGTTTTGCAATTTAAATGTGTTGTCTTATTGATGTGAGGGTTCGGCACTTACAAGGTTCAGCACATGGTTCAGCACGCACTTACAGGGCTCGGCACTTACAAGGTTCGGCACTTTTCATGGTTCAGCACGCACTTACATGGTTTGGCGAGCTCATGGTTCGGCTCTTTTATGTAACTGTTGAAGGCAGTACTATACAAGGCAGAAAGCAGAAAGCAGAAGGTTAAAGGCAAAAGGCAGACGGCTGAAGCAGTACTATACAAGGCAAAAGGCAGAAGGCTGAAGGCTGAAGGCAGAAAGCAGACAGCTAAAGGCTGAAGGCCGCAGGCTAAATGGGCTGAAGGCTAAATAAAGGCTGAAGGCTAAACAAGCTGAAGGCATTTCCACACAAGCCTGAAGGTTGAAGGTTCAGCCTCGGACAATGAAGGTTCAGCCTCGAATAATAAAAGTTTAGCAACTACAGGTGCTCAGCTTCGGACAATGAAGCTTCAGCCTCAGACAATGAAAGTTCAGCCTCGGACAATGAAAGTTTGGCAACTACAGGTGCTCAGCCTCGGACAGTGAAGGTCCAGCACTTCAGCCTCAGACATTGCAATGCCTCAGCCTCGAAAAATGAAGGTCAGCTGCTCAAGTGCTCAGCCTCAGACAGCGACGGTTAATCCTTAGACAGTGAAGCTAAGCATAGAATTATGACACATTTTAAGTGATCCTAGAGAAGAATGGGACACGTCTCAGTTGTCCTAGAGAAGAAAGTGGCACGTACACAGTGGTTCTTCAGAGAGAGTGTAATACAGCCTTGCTTTGTCTCTAAGAAAATAATATATGTATGTGTGAGCTGTGAATGAGCTTGGAATATACCACTGCCACATGGCATTATGGTCCTGCAGAGAAAAAGGTGCATAGCTGTCTGTTGGTTGTAATGAGAGAACCTTATCTACAGTAGGGCTGAAATGAGGACCTTATAAATATGCTGTTATAGCATTTATGAAAGTGTGCCTCCAAGAGTGAAAAAGTAAGGCTCTAGCAGCTAAGAGAGAGAGTTCTATTCGAGAGCTAAGAATGAATAACAATTTCAGAGATATTATATGATGTTTGAGCTTTAATGAATCTCTGAAATTTACCTAAAGGGAGCACGGTTGAAGGGAAGCTGAATGAGGCTGTGAAGAGCTGATTTTTTAGTACAAGAGGTGGCTGAAATAGCTCAAAATTGCAGTGGACGTTTCTAAAGCTTGAACAAGGTTTGAACACACTTAACTTAGTGATTTACAACAGCTAAAGGTGCCTAAGACTACATATTAAAGCTGGTATTGGATTTCATATCTCGAACCTCTAGCTTTATTTGATTTAATGGTCTGAATCTATGGAACTAAGCTTAATATGTTTAACCATGCTATACCATGATTGTTTATCATCTAAGCATTCCTAGAATGTTGATTTGAGGCTATCCAAGTTAAGGTTTGGTTTGAGGAATGACCTGTTCTATGTTAGTACTGTGAACCACCATAGCGTCAGCATGAAGTAGTTCTTTCAAGGTTAATTTGGGTACTGAAATTGAAATATTTGGCTCTGCTTGTTGTGTTACTCTATCGATCATATCTATACAATCAATATACACTTGAGAGAACTAAAATCCAGAATTTAGTTGTTATAAAATACAAGATATACCCTAAAATCAGTGTTGTTGTTGAAACAGACTTCTGAAGCATTCTTTGAACTGAAAATTGATATAATACTAAGCTAAAGACTATCACTGAGGAAGTTTATATTGCTGAAAGAATACTGGGGTTATTTAGAATGGGGGAGTGAAGTTTGAGCAGGTTCTGAAGTGTGAGAGTAGAGGTTGCAGAGCTCTATACTGAACGAAGGGACTGCTTTGTTGCTGAGCTTAACATGATTCTTGATGTGCTTTGCCTCTGAACTTTCGTAAGAAGACAAACCAAGAATAAGAGAACATTTTTCCAGGCTCGAGACCTTAGAGAACACCATTTATACCCGTGGTACAGAGACATCAAAGTGGCACCAAAACAGATCCTGTGCTGAGCCTATTTGTTACTGGTTTATACTGAAATGTCCTAATCTTGCTGTGCTTATTGAAAACATTGTTTGTGCAAGTGTGCTATGATTATGTGAAGACATTGAAGAGGGGTTGAAGTCTAATTGAGCTTAATTGTTGAAGGAACTTGCTAATCACTATCTAATACTTTATTGAGCAAGTTTGCTGAGCTGAATCAAGATTATGGGATCCTAGTATGAGTATCAGTTGAAGGGGGAGGTTTATCCTATTGATTGCAGAAGTTAAAAGCTAGGGTTTCACTATGTACTTTGTTCCAGGTTGAGTTCTACATTCTTATCTTGTGGTGCAGCTGAAGTGAATTGTATTGGGTGTGTTGACACTTATTAGATATGGCAGTGAGGCTTCGTACCTCACCCCTTTGTTGAGTGTGACACTTTGTGTAAATGGCAGTGAGGCTTCATACCTCACCCCATTATTGAGTGGCGATGAGGCTTCGTACCTCATCCCACAGTTGAGTGGTAGTGAGGCTTCGTACCTCATCGCACAGTTGAGTGGCAGTAAGGCTTTACATCCTTACCCCTTCGTGGTTAAGCTATTGAGAACTTATTGGGTCCAAGCATGGGTGCTTCGGACAGGGGGAGTGCGTGGATGCACTGAAGTGTTCTGGTGTGTGCGGATTGGTTGTGAAAGCTAGTGTCTATTCTGGTGCCTAGGTGTGTGCAGAGAATGAGACAGCTGAGTGTGTAACAAGATACATACAACTAGTGGATGATTTTATTGGCTAAGGCCAAGAACCAAGGTTTTTCCCAATTGAAAGGGTTTCCTTATATATCTTGTGTCCATGTGATTTGATTAATTGCCTTGAGTTTTATCTTCTATGTTAAGCATGCTTGCACTAAAGTGAAAAAGGAAGAAAATATCTAAAACCAATTCAACCCCCCCTTCTTAGTCTAACATCTTCCTTTCTTTTTCTTCTTTTGAGGATATCTTCATACCGGGTAAAACGATTAGCAAGATCAAACAAATCATAGAAATCTACCCCATCAAATCTCTTACGGTGCTATAAGTCTAGTCCATTCAAGGCCAGCTTAATATATTTAGGTTCTGGCAATGGGACTCGGCACTTGAGCTTGGCCTTTCTGAAACAATCGGGCTATAAATGTTTCAACCAATTTTCCCAGCAACTAAGATAGCCTGGAGATATCAATAAGGGTTGCTTCCGTCTCTCTCCGGTAAAACTGTGCATAGAATGCGTCTTCGAGCTGATCCTAAGTAAAAATAGAAATTGCTGGAAGATGAATATACTAATCGAAAGCTTCCCCAGTTAAATAACTTGAAAACAACCTAATTCTTTTCCATGCATTCGGCCCTGCTTCCCCACACTGAGTAGTGAAGCATGCAATATGTTGCACCGTTGATGTTGCATCTTCCCCACTAAACATAGTGAATCAGGATAACGGTAGCCCCAGGGCAATTCATACTGATCAATGTAATCGGGATAAGGTTTCCTATACATCAACCTCGGACGTCTCTGCCCTTGGCCATCTCCCAATTAATGATTTCAAGCAACTGGGCTCTATCAATTCCCCCATTGGGAAGTGGAAGATTAGCAGCAGGCTGCTGCACTTGTGGTAAATGCAGATATGGCCATTCCCTTTGATGAATTTTCGTCGGCTTCCCCTAACGGCGAGAGGTGGAACATGAGGAGGAGCTTGAAACTAGTTATTCCTCCAATGATTCTGATTTCCCCCCAATTCATATGGTTCCCTATGAGGGTTGATAGGTAACCCCTGATGATTATGGCATTGTTGATTTTGATTCTGCTGATGGATGGTGGGAGGTTGATACAATGGCACCGTGGGTTGGGTTGACGGCTCTATCGTAATTCAAGGAATACTAACAGAAACGCCACCTGTGTGAATTTTCTGAGTAGACCCTGTAGCAACAGTCAACTGCACGAACAAAAGAATTACTAATGGCAAAGTGGTCTGCTAAGATACAGATTCATGAGCAGTCGAGGCTTTGTTACTATCGATTCCATTCGTTTCATCATGTCCACGTAGGGCTGCAACTCGGGCTAGGCAAGCCCGAATTTACCCGAGCCCAACCCGAAATTTTCAGGGCTCTGTTCTAGGTCTGAGCTTGGGCTAGGTATTTTGAGCCCGAATTAAATTCGGGCTGGGCTTGGGTTGATATTATATAAAGCCCGAAGCCCAGTCTGAGCCCGGAAAGGATATATTTATTTAAAAATTATGTTATTTCATAAGTGTATAATAGCTTAGTTGGTAGTGTGTTGGGGATTTTTCTTAGAGGAATGTTGTTCAAGTCCTTGTAGTTGCACAGATTTCTTATTTTTTACATTCTGAATACAAAGGCGTGGGCTTTGGCTCGGGCTCGGGCTGGGCTTGGGCAAAAGATTTTGTATATGGGCTGAGCCCGAATTAAGTCTCCAGCCCACCCGAGTTGCAACCCTATGTCCACGATCTGGGCTAGTGGAACTTCAGACTATATAACCGACTCACCCTCAGTGGAAGGAATCGGCTGACTTTCTTCTTCATTATCATCATTTGTTGCGACAACATTCTTGGAATTCTTTGGCCTTGGAGGCATGTTTGCAATTCGCTCGCCTTGTGGGTCCCACCGGCGCATGCCAAAATGTTGACCCCTTAAATCAACAAAGTTTGGCTAGTGCAAGCGTGCCAGAACCAACGTATTTGGTTCAATTTTAAAGATCTAGTCTCTTTTAGAGAAAATTGTAGATTAGGCGATTTGTAAGAGAGAGAACAGAAAGCTCACAGTTGGGTTCCTAATTGCCAGGACTTTAAAGGAAATGCAAATTGCAATAGAATAAAACTGAAATCGAATTAAACTGAAATGAAAAACTATGATAACTGCTCAAATTGAATTAATGAAAAGAATCTATTTGGAATAAGAATTCAAATCGCAAAGAAGGAATAATAAAGAAAATTGCACTAGAACTTAATCAACTAAGAGAGGGCTGAATAAAAAAATAGAAAGGAATTTAAGTAAACTAAGAAAACATGATTTTAAAAACAAAAAAAAAAAAAAAAAAAAAAAAAAAAGGATGATTTCTGTTAATGCGATCGTTTGAGAGTGTTGGAGCCTTTACAAAAAGGCCCATTACAATTATTTATAGAAAACTAAAGAGTCCTAATAAAATTATTCTAAGAAAATAAGATAACAAAGCTATCCTATTACTACTGATAAGTCTATCTAATAGACACTCCTAACCATTAAACAATTCCTGGCCCATTATCTTCTTCATGTTCCCCGTATATTAACATAACCTTGCCGCCACGTCACCACTGCCGAGCCCACTTCACCTTGCCACATCAACACCACCTGCCCTGCCCAAAAAGGGTGTCAACACTGATCTCCTCAGGCCAAACAACAAATGATTTAGCCAATTTAACTAACAACCCAAATCTAATGAGGACTGGGATTGACAATCCATAGTACACCGAGTATCGAGGAGTACAAAAGGAACATCCTGTTGGGCAGACTGAAAGGCTCCGACTGAGGAGCAAGGGATTTTATGAATGAGTCGATTTGGACGTCCGTGAAGCTGGTGGGCTACTAATTGGCAACAAACTGGTACACATCCCATATCAAACTATCCACAAACCCTAGAGAGATTCATAGTACTCGATTCGAATTTGCGAACACCTAGGCCCTTTCCACTATCGCCATCACGTTAGAGAATTCTTCCAATGGATGGCGAGAGAGCAAAGCTGTACAAGATCGATGGTGAGATCGAAGCATCCGTAGGGATTTGTAGGCAAGAGCACCATGACAAAGTGACCATCAGTATTGCTTAGAAGTCACTTGTAATTTGACATGTGACCATCACAGTGTGATTATTATAAATAGCAATTTTCAAGACTTGATATGAAATTATAATGCTTATATGAGCAAAAAGATTTTGGTACGTACCAACAAAACATTTTCCATCACAATTGAAATTCTTATTGCAAACGAGTTTCTTATATTCGGACAATTAATAGAAGTTCCCACTCCTACCACGTACAAAAGGTCATTCTTATTGCAACACACAGCAAGAAAACAAACATATACAAAATTGACAATCAAAAGTATCCAAATGATCCTTTGCCTCTTAATGCTAGGATGCTGCTCCACAAACATACAACTGTCCTCTTGGATTTCTCTCTGTTATACATCGCAGTCTATAAAAGATGATGACATTAACCTACAAAATTGCAACAATCAAATACAGTAATTAATTAATTGCTGTATATATGAAAATTATGATAGTTCAAAATGTTGGTATGATTTTAATAATTGAGTAATTAAGTTTGAAGAGAGTGATGAACTCACCTTCCTCACCTTCACCTTGCTCCTCCACAATTAGATGGATACCCATTTTCTTCACCTTCTTTTCACCACGTATGTCGTCAACTGATATAGCTGAAGCCTGAATGTAACAGGCATCATCAGAAATATTGGGAGGGCCTGGGCTCAGCTTTGGTCTCTTCTTCATCAAATTTTTAATTGGTTGTTTGTCTTTAGACAACTCATCGTAATATTCAGTTACGTTCGTCAAAATAACGTGATTGCCTTTACACCTCCCATAGGAATAACTCTCTCCATCCTCCAACCAGTTCACGCCATAACCGTTGATTTTGAGATCAAATCCAATCGATGAGTAAATTCCATGAAATTCCAAAGCAGCGCAGATGGCAATTCCTTTGACGTTATTGGAAGAAGATAGTTCATCTGCCACCAAAGACACTGATGAACAGCCCTCACCTTCACTCTTATGCCTAAACCATTGCGGAATCTCACTTCCCGGAAAACTGATCCATTGAAATCCCTGTTCCATGCACCCACACAATCAAGTTTTGAATACAAACATATATATAGAGAGAGAGAGAGAAAGAGACCGAGAACTGGAGGGAGAGAGGGAAAGTAATTAACCTGAAGCTGACATTGTGATGATATATTTGGCATGTTTTCCATCTCATCCATAACCAATTTGCGGCACTCAGTGAATCTGAATCGTCCCTTGTGTGGACCACTTGCACTTGGTGGAATCCAATACCGTTCCAATGATTTGCAGCCATGTGCATTCACATACTCAATAGATGCCGGAAGTGAAGTCAACTTTCGGAGCCTTGTGCAATGTTCCAAAACAAGACATTTCAGACATTTGAGTTGAATTAGGTTTGTTGGTATGCTAGAGAAATTGTTTTCACTTAAATTTAATATTTCCAAACCAGATAGACAGCCAATATTCTTGGGAAAGGATTCTTCTGATAAATTGCAGTTCCTCAGATCTAAAAGAAACAAAGTGCTCAAAGCGGAGAGCAGTTCCAGTTGCAAATAATTAGTTGAAGCAGGAGTTCTCTTTCGCACCAATGAAAATGGCACCAATGAATTTGGCGTTTTGGGAGACATTTTTTGTAAATCACATAGATAAAGCTCACTAAGGTTACACAACTGTACAATGGACGATGGTAACTCTTCTATAGCGGTTCCTCCCATGTGAAGGGATTTTAAATCCTTCATTCTATAAAAAATGTTTCTTGGGACCCTTTTAAGCTTTCGGCAATTATATACCCATAAATACTGAAGTCCTTCAAGAAGCTCAATTGATGAAGGCAAATCTTTTATTGCAGTTTTCATCAAATAAAGTTCCCGCAAACGACCCATACGCCCCTGAATCTCTGGAAACTTTTCAAGTTTTAAGCATCCTGATAGATTCAAAGATTCCAACTTTTCCAACTTGATGTTTTTTGTGAGACTCCTCAGATTTTTACAGTCCCCGAGATCCAAACTAACAAGCCTCTTGTGAACTCCAATCGACTCGTGGACCTCAATTAGATTTTTACATCCTTTAAGATTTAATTTCTCCAGATATGGGAGACTAGACAAGTCAGGAGTTTTATACAAATATAAGGAGGGACTGAGATCAAGGAATTTTAACTTCTCTAGAAACTGGAAAGGAAACAAGCAATGAAAGAAATCAATCAGTTTCAATAAAGCCCGACAATACTATTCATATGTAAATAATTGTATAAATAAACTCTGATCATACCTTGATACTTGATGATATTTCTTTGATTTGATTGTGACAAAGGCGAAGTTGAACAAGATTTTTTGGATGAAAATTGGATGGCAAAAACTTTGTCCCATCCCAATCAAGATAACATAATTCATTTGAAAGATATGTAAGTTGTCCACAAGGTCGTATGCCACTGAGTCTAAGCAGTTTAAGTTTCTTCATCTTCTCAAAGACATCGACATTTACATGTAATTCCTCTCGTAGATGACGATGAGGCATGTTTAGCATAATGCCTTTAATTGTTTCGGTCCCCTGATCACCAAGAACATTGTGTAAGTTACCATGCAGTGTTAAAACCTTAAAATTATCCAAGTTTACAACTGTTTAGATGGAAAAAAAGATGAAGCAATCCTTTTTTTTTTTGCACAACTTGAATAACAAAATTGCAAATAAACTTATATGGAGTTAGAACGTACCGTATTCTCTCTAAGCACTTTATATATATCTCCATAAAACCACAACCTACTTCGTTTGCCAGGATAATCAGGTGATTCTTGACGAACAATTTCTTTACCCATTTCTTGTAACAAATCATGCATGCACAGCTCGTTGTGTGAGATAGTTATCAATGATTGTTCAATAAGAACTTGAATTTGTGGGTAAAACCCATTACTGCCCAATATATCCATTACATAATCTTTATCATGCCCTTTGAAGAAACAAGCAATGTCAAGGAATAAATCCTTCTGTGTGTCGTTAAGGCCATCAAAACTTATCTTAAGAACATCATGAATTTGTTTATTAGGAATTCTTTTCAAACTATCCAGTTCATGTTCCCACTCTTTTAGACTTCTTTTGAATAAAAAAGAACCCAAAACTTGAAGAGCTAATGGAAGGCCTTGAGCATAATTTATTACACTTCTTGAGAGTTCCAAATAATCCTCCAATGGATGGTTGCTAGTGAAAGCATGCCAACTAAAAAGTTGAAGAGCTTCATCATCATTCAACAACCCAACCTTGTACATTTCATCTACGCTATGCTCCACCAATAAACGTTCATTTCTGGTTGTTAAAATGATCCTACTTCCAAAACCAAACCAATCCTTTGCTCCAGCTAAACTTTGTAACTGCTTCGAACTATCCACATCATCAAGAACTAAAAGAACCTTCTTGTTACAAAGTTTTTCCTTCATCACGTTGATCCCGGAGTCAACATTAAGTATCTTTAGATCCTCTTCCATTAGGATGTCATTCACGAGTTGTTGTTGCAGATAAGTTAGACCATTTTTTTGTTCTGAAGCTTCTTTCACATCACTAAGGAAACAACAACTTTCGAATTGATTAAAAATTCGATTGAAGACAACTTTGGCTATGGCTGTCTTTCCTACTCCCCCAGTGCCACAAATTCCCACAATGCACACATCCTTTAACCCATTATTTAGCAAAGCGATCACTTCATTGACACGAGAATCTATCCCCACTTCATACTTGGCAACATTTAATGGTATATGTTCCAATTTTTTTATAATCTCTTGAACAATGTTTTGGATAAACTTCACTTCGTGCCTATAAAGTATAAAGCACATTAGAAAGAACTAGTGGGTCATAAAAAAAATTATATCTTATTTATGGGCAAATAATAATAATAATAATAATAAATTACTTAATTCGTAAACTAAATTGATTGAAATAGACTAATGCAACTTAAAAATGTTGATAACTCATGACTTGACTTATCAAGTCATGAGTTATATAAAATTCTATGTAGATCCATCAGGTTGCACAAGTGGTTCTAGTAGCAAGGCAGCAAGGCTACTTGTGTTTATTTCTTGTGATTGTTCGACAATACATCTAAATATATATGTATATATAAACTGTTTAATACAAAATCAAAATGAACTTTCTTTACCCAAAATCGCAAATGTAATCATTTCTACTTTAATGAGATAAAGGATAAAAAAATAAAAAATTGAGTTCTGGCAGTTTGGGAGGTATTAATTTTCAGTCAAACCCTCTAAAGTCCACTTCAAACTACAATACAATTGATATAAGAATCGTATTCGAAATACACAAACAAATAAAAGTAATTTTAATTATGGATCATTAATATTTGTTTAAATTAAAGTTGGAGTTCTAAGCTGCTCTCTGTTGCGCTGGCAAATTGGAACTTTTAAAGACTCTGGTGAACCCAGTCTTCTTATACTGGTGCTGTATCTATACTGTCCCTATGGCTATCACTAATCAAATTCAAAAGATGTGTAGGGATTTCCTGTGGAGTAGTACTGAAAAGTCTCAGAAAATGCATTTGATGTCTTGGGATATGGTGACTAGAACTAAAAAGGAGGGTGGTTTGGGTCTCAGAAAGCTGGGGGATATTCAAGTGGTGTCCAGATATGTGCTTGCCTGGGATTTTTTGGTGAGTAAAGATAGGTTGTGGATTTCTTGGTTCAAGAAATAATACACTCCTCATTCAACTTACTGGAATGTTGTTCCTAGAGGTTCCAACTCTGTTATTTGGAAGTCAATGGTGGAGGTAAGTGATATAATGAGGCAGCATGTCAGTAATCATATAGGGAATGGGCAATTGATTCATTTGTTTCTTTATCCTTGGTGTGGTGGTCAAACTATTGCCCAGAAATTTGGGCATGGGAAGACTAGACAAATTTCTCTTGATAAGCATTGCAAGGTTGAAGCTTTGTTGCACAATTATGGCTGGAATTTGCAGTTGTTACAGGATGACAGCCTCCAACTTTTTAGGAGTTATATTGTGTCATTACAGATCAGTCCACCAGAGTGTAAGATTTTGTGGGCTGGGGGAAAGTTTTCTTTCATGAAGGTTTAGACATGTTGTAGGGTTGCTGTAGAAGAGGTCCAATGGTATCATTTGTGTTGGGGTAGAGCCAGACCAAGGTGGTCTACTACTGCTGTTTTTGTAATGCAGAACAGGTTACCAAGCATGGTAAATTTGCAGAGAAGAAAGGTTCACTTGGCCCGAAGATGCTTTCTTTGTACAAGTGCTGTGGACACTAGGGATCATTTATTTGTCACCTGCCCTTTCACTCAGGCTTTCTGGTTATGGTTGGGTGAGGTTTTGCACTGGGATTTGGTCCAATTTGCTGATGTTTCTTCTGTTGAGGAGCTTTTCTTATGGTGTGATCGGATATATCATGATTCTAAAATTTTAAGAAACTAATTTGCTGAGCTTTGTGGGCTATATGGAGGGAAAGAAATGGCTGGCTTCACAGTCATACTTCTAATTCTCATGAGCAACTTTAATCAGATTAGTTTGATTCTAATTTGGCAGAAAAAAAAAAAAAAAAAGAAAAATAAGGAGATACGCAATTGAGTGCGAATAATAAATCCACAACTAACCTATATATTCATTTAAAGATTAAAACACTCACTACTTATCAAAAAAAAAAAAAAAAAACGGATTAAAACACTCACTTAAAACTTAAATATAGTGAACAGACTATTGAGTTAATAGGATAATGATATCGATCTTCTCTCCTTCCAAAGTGAGAGGTTCAGGCTTTAACTCCATAGAGCAAAAATGCATGCGTTATTTACCAAGATTTAAATAATAATAACAATTAAAATTTAGTATAAGATATTGTGCAATTTTTCTCAATAAAAAAAGAATGCTAATTGAAAATATAAATTGTGCTTCATGTTTGCTTCTAATTAAGTATGCCAAAGTCATTTAGTTGAACTAGTGCACATAGGTCATTTCCTCCCACTAAACTTTCTAATGGCTTCAAACTATCCAGGTCATCAAGAACTACAAGAACTTTCTTATGACATAATCTTTTCTTCATCATGTTGGTCCCATAATCAATGTTACGTATCTTTAGATCTTCCGTAATAATGTCATTCAAGAGTAGTTGTTGGAGATAAGTTAGACCATGTTGTTCTGAAACTTCTTTCACAATGCTAAGGAAACAACAAATTTCAAATTGCTTATATATTCGATTGAAGACAACTTTGGCTATGGTTGTCTTTCCCACAAGCTCCACAAATCCCCCACAATGCACACATCGTTTAACCTATTGAATTTACTATAATTAATACTTCTTTCAATTTTTGTCAAAGAAAAACGAAAGAATAGTTCCGTCAATTATAACATTATCATGTATGGGAAAATAATAATAAAAAACTGAATTCATAAACCATATAGTTAGAAATAGATTAATTCATCTTAAAATGTTGATAACTATATGATGGTTATAAAATGTGGATAACTATACAATGGTGAATGGTTATAAAACTACAACTATAGTCACAATTTATATAAAATTCGATGTAGGTGCAAGGGGTGGTCTTAGTACAAAAACAGCCACAAATATTGAATGAACTCCTACATAATTTTTTTTTTTTTCCATTTTCGTAAGTGAAATTCTAAAACTTAATAATAACTCTAAATAGTTTTGAATTCTTTTCAATTTTAATCAGATTAATTTGGTTATAATTTGGCATAAAAAGGAAAATGAAGAAATGAAGAGGTAAGAAATTGAGTGTAAACTTAGATAGAGTTGAATATTACCCATTTGCGATATTGTTTAACTCCCACCCATTTAAGTTTGCTGCCTCCATTAATGCTGCCCTCCACCTTTGCACCTTTTCTTTGTCCTCCCTAAAAGTTTCTTCATGCTTGACAAATGCTTCTGCAAAACTTCCCTTTTGTTTCTTTACCAGTGAGGGATCCACGTTGTAGAAGACCGGCAAAACTGTCTGTCCCACTGTATTCTTGCATTCAATGATCTGTACGAGTTCGTCCAAACACCATGAGGAGGTTGCATAATTTTTTGAAAATACGATGATGGAAAATTTCGATTCCTTGATTGCCTTGAGGAGTTCCAAAGAAATTGATTTTCCTTTCTTAAGCTTCTCATCATCTTTGAAGGTGTAAATTCCTTTATGTTGCAGAGCCATATAGAGATGGTTCACAAAGTTCTTGCGAGTATCTTCTCCTCTGAAACTTAAGAAGACATCATAATTACATCGTAAAGAAGAAGAAGAAGAAGACGACGACGGAGGAAATGCATCCATTGAGGCTTGCTAATTTGTGAATGCAATATTTCTCGGTACGGTACCTGTGATTATTTAATTGTTGGCTAAGAATCATATCCAAGCAATTTCGTTCCTATATAAGTAAATGGTTAGAAGTTGATGGTAAATTTTCATGAACTTTATTGATCAAAGCAAATAACACTATTTGAAAAAAAGAGGTGGTGGCTAATATTAATGCCCCTATTGGGAATCAAAATTTAATATGTCATAATTTCACATGGGAGTCATCTTTTGTGGGGTCTTTCACAAAAGTTGTCCGGTTGAATGCAAAGAAAATGTGTCAAGTCGGTGCCTGGACATTTTCTAAATTGCAATAGTTTTGATATAGTAATAATTTCACAAGTCATCTATGCAAATTTACAATTCAATTATAATAATCAGTATATCAGTTTTCATTTTAACACTTGGATTGGTCAACAATTCTATTATAATAGACTGTGCTTTACTTTAGAGAGCGAAAGCTTGAAGTTTCCATGAAACTCAAAGCTTTTTTTCTGGGTAAAGGACCTTTGTGGAAGCTGATGGTAAATTTTCCTCAACTTTATTGATAAAAGCAAATACCTTTTTAGCTGGAAAAAAGAAAAGAAAAGAAAAATATAAAGACTGAAAAAAGGTGTAGGTGGGTCAAATTAGGCTGCTGTAGAAAAAAGATTTCCTAATGCCCCTATTGAGTAGTAAAATTTACATCTTCCAAAAGCATTGTCCAATGTTACATGTTGAATGGAAAGAAAATGTGTGGACCAATTTCTAAGCATCATCCAAGCAATTTCCTTCCTTGTTCTGTGCTCTACTTGGGAACATAGAAAGAAGTTGCTGGAACTTTCCTCCCTTAAGGACTAAGGTGAAGACAAAGACAATCTTGGGACTCAACCGAATATATATATATAACAATTGCTAAGCATCATCCAAGCAATTTCCTTCCTTATTCTGTGCTCTACTTGGGAACATATAAAGAAGTTGCTGGGAACTTTCCTCCCTTAAAGGACTAAGGGTCAGTTTGGTGCAAAAACAAAAAAAAAAAAAAAAAAGGGAGGAAATGAAAGGAAAGGAAAGAAAGAAAAGGTAACGGAGGGTGATTAAAAAATTGAGGGTGATTAAAAAATTGTATTTGAAAGGAAAGAAAAGAAAAGGAATAATTTTGACTTAAATAGTAATTTTTTTATCCTTCCATTTTTTAGAGGAAATGAAAAGAAAAACAAGTAAAGCTTTGATGTATTATTTTTTATGCCAAATTTATCTTTACACAACATCAATATTACACTTGATTTTGGGATTTAGTTTTAGGATTTAGTTTGCAAAACAAGAATTACAGACATTGATTAGTTGATTTAGAAAAAAAATTCAAACAAAACCCATACATACCAGTCAGCAGCTGCAGAGAGAAGGGGGCAAGCTTGAGAGTTGAGAGACAGCGGCTGAAGCTTGCGAACGGCGAACCCGAACTGGAACAGCGGCGATGGAAACTGAAAGATATGGGTTTTGATTTTTTGAACAATCTGAAATGATATGCCGATATAGGTTTTGATATAGGTAATAAGTTTTCAACTTTTGATTCTTGCAGACAGATACATAAACTCAAATATATGGGTTTTGAACTTCTGGTTCTTGTAGATTTTGTAGTTTGCAGTTGCAGAGAGAGAGAGAGAGAGCGAGAGAGAGAGAGAGAGGGCAACTTCAGAGTTGAGAACGAGAATAGATGGAGGCAATTGGGGAGGCTGAAATGATTTGCCCTAAAAAAAAAAAAAAAAGATATCCCCATAAAATGGATTATGGAATGGATTTTGATCTATAAATTTATTTTTTGGGGCTAACTATGGGCCTATAAATTTTGAGGCCCATAAATTTATCTTTTAAAATATAAAAAAATATAATAATAAATTTATTAAAATAATTTCCTTTTTCTTTTTTTTTTTCCAAAAATGATTATTATCCTTTTATTTTTTTTCCTTAATTAATCAACCAAGATGATTATTATCCTTTCATTTATTTTACTTCATTAATCAACCAAATATGATAGTAGATTAAAATTATCTTTCCCTTCTCAGCCCTCGTAACAATGTTATCTTTCATTTTCTTTCCCACCATACCAAAGATAGTGTCACGCCAAAATGACAACCACCACAATGAATCAAAGAAGTAGCTAGCACTAGTATTTAATTGTTGGTAACATATAAGCAAGCCTATAACGCGACGTTATTTGAACCGAATAAAAACATAAGATTTACATAGCCGATCTAAGTAATTAAAAAATTTTAGTCTTGTTCACACGATCACACAGGACCAAGATTTTGAATCCACAAATATTTCCACTCAAAATATTCGTCTTGTCCACACCAACTCTCATGAAGCATAAGTGTCACACAAAAATGACGTCCACCACAATGAAACAAGAAGTAGCTAGTACTAGTATTAATTGTTGGTAATATACAAACCTATAACACCTGAACTGAATAAAAACATAAGATTATCGTAGCCGACTAAAATAATAAAAAAATAAATTGTAACGAGTAACGTGAGGTATTATTGAGGGTATTTAATATCATGCCTCAAATAATTTGCATTATCAACAAAGAAATGTCATTTCTACTGCAAATGTTGTTACCTTCACGGTAATGTGATCAGAAAATTACTTAATAAGGGTAGTGTTGGAACTGCGATCTGTGTCATATTTTGATTGAACCATGTCTTCCTTGGGGATAAAAATGGGACCATTACATGGCTAAAACAACTAAAATCCAATGTTGAAATTATAATTGATGACAAGATCAAATTCACATTGAAACAGTAAATAACACCAAAAACTAGACTTTGGTACCAACAAAACATTTTCCTTATTTTCAATAGAGCTGCTTGCATTTACACAATAAAAAGTTCCCATTACCACCACCAAAGGCCATTCTTATTGCATCACACAGCGAGTACCTAGAGTGGAGCTATCGGTTCACGATCGACCAACATCCTCACGACCACGAACATGGCCCCGATGAGTAACTAGAATTGGTTGATAAGATGATACCATTAACCTACAAAATGGCAAAAACCGAATAGAGACGATTTTAATTATAAACAGTTTGAAAGGCCATCTAAATATGTACAAGATGTGAGAAGCAAAATAATGAGCAAAATTCAACACTCCATAAAGCAATTCTCTTCAACTCGACTATAAACTCAATAAAATAGAAAGAAGACTTTAACACATTAACTAATGAAAAGTGGGATCCTACTTTAAATCTGTATATTTTCTACAATTGATTTGTGAAAATCATGATATGTCAAGATGTTGGTGTGATCTAAATTACCTAATGATGAGTATTGAAATATTAAGTTTGAAGACAATGATGAAACTTGTGTCTAAGACTAGTGTGCATCTCTGGGTCTACTCACCTTCATCTTGCTCATCCATTATTAAATGGATACCAAATTTCTTGACCTTTAATTGCCGTTTGACGCGGGGAGTATGCAGCCCATAGTCGAATTGAGCAGAAACTTCAATGTAAGAGCCATCATCACCAATATTGGGAAACAAATTTTTAATTGGTTGTTGATATTCTTCATCAAAAAAAATGTCATATTCTGTTTTGACCATCAACATGACATGATCTGACTCAATTCGCTTTTGTACAGGCCATTCGATCATGGAGTATCCATTGATTTTGAGATTGAATCCAATCCATGGGCAAATTCCATGTGATTCCAAAGCAATACATATAGCAATTCCTTTGACGTTATTGTAAGAAGTTAGATCGTCCACCCGCCAACACATCGAAGAGCCCTCACCCTCGATCTTATGGCTGAACCATTGCGGAATCTCACTTCCTGGATAATATATTTCACCAAGTTCCTGCTCCATAAAAATATTGTGAAGGTCAGTTTTTCGTTCAGATACATAAATATAGAGCAAGCGAGTGAGAGAGGAAACCTGGAGCATACTCTGTGATGATATATTTGGCATGTTGTTCTTGTCATCCATAACCAATCTGCTGCACCCAGTGAATATGAATTCTCGATCATCTGGACTGTCTAAATTTGATGGAATCCAATACCGTTCTAATGATTTGCAACCATGTGCATTCACTTCACATATGGATGAGGGAAGTGAAGTCAATGTTCGGAGTCTTGTGCAATGTTCCAAATCAAGGCGGTTCAGTTTTTTGAGTTGAATGAGGCTTGCTGGTATACTACAAAAATTGTTTTCACTTAGATCTAATCTTACCAAAAAGGATAGGCGGCCAATATCGTTGGGAAAGGATTCTTCTTATAAATTGCAATTCCTGAGATATAAATGATTCAAAGTGCACAAACCGGAGAGCAGTTCCATTTGCAAATAAATAGTTGAAGCAGAAGTTCTCTTTCGCACCAACGAAAATGGGATAAACGAATTTGGCGTCTTGGGAGATGATCCTTGAAAATTAACTAGATCAAGGCTACCAAGGTTACTCAACTGTACAATGGATGATGGTAACTGTTTTATAGCTGTTCCACCTATGTTAAGGGAACCCAAATCTTTCATTTTAGAAAAAACGTTGCTTGGAACACTTTTAAGCTTCCGGCAATTCTTTAGAGATAAAGACTGAAGCCCTTTAAGATACTCAATTGATGAAGGTAAATCCTTTATTGCAGTTTCATCTAAAATAAGAATTTTCAAACAATCCATATGCCCCACCTGAATCTCTGGAAACTTCTCAACTTTTGAGCATCCTGCTAGATTAAAAGATTTCAGATTTTTCAACTTTATGCTTCTTGGTAGACTCCTCAGATTTTTACAATCTAGAAGATTCAATGAAACAAGCCTCTCGTGAACTCCAATCGACTGATGAACGTCAACTAGATTTGTACATCCAGCAAGATTTAAACTCTCAAGACATGGGAGACCGGACACATCTGGAGTTTTATCCAAATATAGAGAATGGCTGAGATTAAGAAATTTTAACTTCTCTAGAAACTGTTAAGCAAGCAAGCAACGAAAGAAATGAATTAGTTTCAATAAAACCCAACAATAATATTCATATGTCAATAATTGTATAAATAAACAATGATCATACCTTGATGCCTGATGAAAGTTCTTTGATTTGATTACAATAAAGGCGAAGTTGGATAAGATTTTTTGGATGGAAACTAGCTGGCAAAAACCTTTCAGGGTAACCATCCCAATCAAGATAACATAATTCATTTGAAAGATATGTAAGGCGTCCACAAGGTCGTATGCCATCGAGTTTGAGTAGTTTAAGTATCTTCATCTTAACAAAGGCATCGACGTTTACATGTAACTCCTCTGGTAGTTGATCATGAGGCAGATTTAGCATAATGCCTTTAATTGTTTCTGTCACCTAATTACCAAGAACATGGTGTAAGTTACTGTACGGTGTTAAAACCTGAGAATTATACAAGTTTAGAGATGCTTATCTGTGAAAAAAAAATTAAAAATAAAAGAGAGATAAACAAACCTATCTTTATTTGCCCAACTTGAATGTGAAAAGAAACTTATATGTAGTTAGAACATACCATATTCTCTCTAAATGCTTTATAGATATATTCATGAAACCACAACCTACTGCGTTTGCCAGGATCATCAGGTGATTCTCGACGAACAATTTCTTTACCCATTTCTTGTATCAAATCATGCATCTGCAACTCATTCTTGTATGAGATAGTTATCAAGGACCGTTCAATAAGAACTTGAATTCGTGGGTGAAAACCACTACTGCCCAATATATCCATTACATAATCTCTATCATACCCTTCGAAGAAACAAGCGATATCGAGGAATAAATCCTTTTCTGTATCATTAAGGCCATCAAAACTTATCTTGAGAACATTAAAAATTTCTCTATTTGGAATTCTTTTCAAATTATCCAATTCATGTTCCCACTCTTGTATGCGTCTTTTAAATAAAAAAGAACCCAAAACTTGAAGAGCTAATGGAAGGCCTTGGGCATAATTTATGACACTTCGTGAGAGTTCCAGATAATCCTCCGACGGATGGTTGCTATTGAAAGCATGCCAACTAAAAAGTTCAAGAGCTTCTTCGTCATTCAACAACTCAACCTTATACATTTCATAATGATCTACTTTATGCTCCACCAACAAACGTTCATTTCTGGTTGTTACAATGATCCTACTTCCAAAACCAAACCAGTCATTTGCTCCAGCTAAACTTTCTAATTGCTTCAAACTATCCACATCATCAAGAACTACAAGAACCTTCTTATAACAAAGTCTTTTCTTTATCACATTGATCCCGTAATCAACATTACGTATCTTTTGATCTTCTTCCATTAGGATGTCATTCAAAAGTTGTCGTTGAAGATAAGTTAAACCATGTTGTTTTGAAACTTCTTTCACATTGCTAAGGAAACAACAATTTTCAAATTGATTAAATATTCGATTGAAAACAGCTTTAGCAATGGTTGACTTTCCTATTCCACCAGTTCCATAAATACCCACAATGCACACATCCTTTAACGCATTGTCTAGCAAAGAGGCCACTTTGTTTACACGGGAATCTATCCCCACTTCGTACTTGGCAACATTTAATGGCATATACCCCAATTCTTTTATGATCTCTTGAACAAATTTTTGGATAAACTTCGCCTCATGCCTATCAAATACAAAGCACATTATAGAAAGATCTAGAGCTAAATTCATTATTTATAACATTTGCAGTTACCATAATTAATACTTATTTCAATTTTTGTGAAGGAAAAAAGAAGAATAGTTCTGTCAAAACATATATGGGAAAATAATAATAAACAACTGAATTCATAAACCAAATTGTTAGAAATAGATTAATTCATCTTTAAAATGTTGATAACTATATGATGGTTATAAAACTACAACTAAAGTCATGATTTATATAAAATTCTATGTAGGTGCTAGGGGATGCACAAGCGGTCCTAGTACCAAGGCATTCACAAATACAGCGAATATAGCGACCGTAGGCTACTTGTGCTTATTTCAGGTGATGGCTGGACAATACATCCATACTCAAACGATGAATTCATAAAAACCCAAAAGAAGAAATAATTGAAGTATTCATATATAAAACTGGTCAATCAGAATTAAAATGAACTTTCAATACTCAAAATCCGCAAATGTAATCATTTCTACTTTAGAGAGATAAAGGACAAAAGGAAAAAAGAAATTCAGCTCTTAGCTTCTAGCAATTTGTTCCGGTCCAACCTCTGTAATCCATTTCAACCTACAATATAATTGATTTAAGATTCATATTTGAAAAATACAAATAAAACCAATATTATTATGATCAGTATTTCATTTATTTATTTTGTCAGGCAGGTTATGCTCAAACTAACAGAACGCGTATGTAGACAGTCAAATTCAAAGACCTGGTCATCTACAGATGGCAGCAAGACCTATTTTCTAGTAACAACTCTTCTGATACTATGTAGATATTCTGTTCTACAAAATCCTATATATACTCAAACTCTATAATGGAAAGATTACCTGAATTTACTAGAATCATCCTATCTTATGTTTTCTTTAAGGTATCAGAGACACCAAAGCTCTAAAGAGCACGATCTATCTAGCTTTATCATTCCCTGTTCCCTTTGTAGTTCCTAGCTCTATCTTCTCAATCAAATGGTTGCACATCCTGTTCTAAAGTACACATATTGTGACGCCCCGAATCCCGTGATCCAGTTCATCATCGACAATGGTCCGAAACCGTGACCCGATACCGAGTCCAAAATGCAGAAGCTAAAACACGGAAGACGCCACTATAGATGAAAAACCATCTCTAAGGCGACAATGGAACCACAAATAAAGTCAACAAGACTCAAACACGGCACTAAAACGGAAACTAAGGGCAAAAGGGTCCTAACAAACACGAATGCGGAATCAAAGGTCAAAACAGTCGTTTGACAACTTAATGTAAACCTTTAGATTCAGTTTTAGGATGAAAAGAAAAAGGTGTGCCAAAGCAGGGACCTGGAAGCGCGCTCACACAGTGTCCGGGTGCTCCTCCGCACGCACAAGGAGTGCGCCACGCATGGGGACTGGACATGCTCCGAGCGCTCGGAGGTGGCCCGCGAGTGCTCGGAGTTACAAAATACCTACTGGTGAACAGTAACTCCGAATCCAAACTATTTTCAAAAAAATGCATCTTTTCTTCCTTGAAACCAAAATAGTCCCCCTTAAACCTCATGTGCTCAAATGGTCAAAATGAAATGCATTGCCAGCTCATAAAGTATAAAACATGGTAAGGCAATAGTGGACCAATGTGTGTGCAACAAGCATCATTGTGTGCACCAAATAGAACTCCATACATTGCAAATAAAATGGCCTTGTGGCCTCAATAAATCATGTCCTCTAGATACAAGTACCAATTACCAGTTACATGAAATCTACAACCACAAGGGAAAGAAAATATAACATAGAGGTTGAAATATTCAAAATATACATTAAGGTACATTTACATCAAAATACATCCACAAAAGAATCAAGGCGTATCATCAACTCCAAAAGTCGTCCCGAGCAACTCCTTTCCAGAAAAATGTTATATAATAGGGGCGAGCACAATGGCTCGGTAGGATTGGTGGATTTTACAAGTAAAGTGCGTCCTTTGAAATCCCCAAGGACATGCAAGAAATGCTCAGCATCCCAAGGATGAAAGGTCATGCTACCTAAGATTCTAAGCTCCGTAAAACGAAGGGGGTCATACACCCTAACTCTAATTTCTGTAGCGTGATAGTCCGACTCAACTCAAGTAAATCACATAGTCAAATCATGTATCAACCATAGCACATCATCAAGAATATTCTCCAAAGTTATGCTTAAGCCTCATGTTCCTTCTTACAATAATTTAATTCCATTACAGCATACTCATGAATTACAGAACAAGTCCCATTTCTCTGAGCATGCATATCATTCACTCGCATTCATTGGACAACATTCCACTTCACACTCTCAACAGAAGCGTGGATATAATCCCTTTTTTACCTGAAGAGGACAGGGTTTTACTCAGGCTAGTTCTTAGCCTTCCTATACTCAACACAATTCTCAATCAAGCATGACACCAAAACATCTTCAAAGTTTGTGCAAAACACCTCAACTTTTCTTCAATGACTTATTTGCAAAAGGAAAGGTCACAATGCCCTAAAATGTTGGCATCTCTTCAATAACAACTATCAGGATGACAAAATTCCTCGAGCCCTAGTTGCACTTCATCTCAATACACTCAATGAAAGTGAATGGCTCCCGGTGCCACGGCCCACATGTAAGTTTATGATTTTATATATATATATAAATGTTAAAGTTATAAGATTTTTTTTTTTTAAATGGTAAGTGGGCCCCACCATTATATTAAACCTCACAAAAGGCCTAATGGCCATTGACTACATCAGTTTTTCTCTCTCTGCATCCAGTAGCTTCGTCTTTCTTTTTCTTTTTTTCATTTACAATTTCAAGGCTTGATCTTTCTTACACCAATTGGAATTTGGTAATACCTTGTGAACCAAAGTCTGAGAGCTCGTCGAGGCCGTCGATTTGATAAGAGCCAAGCACCATTTGGCCAAGCCTAGGGATTTCGAATTTAGGGCTTGAAATTGGGAATTTTGGGGTTTTTCTTCAATTTGGAGGTAGGGGTCTCTAATACATGATTTCTTATACTTTTGTGAGTTATTTCTCTATAATTTGTTGATTTGCATACTTAATTAGTTTGAATTCTTGCAAATTGCTTAAATGTTGTATATGAAAATGTGGCTATGTGTTAGTTGATATATTGTGTATAAGCATGCCTATGTGAAATAGAATTTAGGTTTTGTATGCTTACTATGTGATATCCATGTTGAATGAAAGCATGACTTACATATTTTAGAAATTTATTTTGGAAAGCATATGTGAAAATTCTATTGTTGAATTATTAGAAGCATGAAGCATTCATGCATCCATTGGGAAAGAAAAAGGGAAAAGTGTTTTGAAAGAAATGAAATTGTTTTGGGAAAAATGGTTTTTGAAAAGTGTTTGTGAAAAATCCGGACGCCTAGGAGGCGCCTAGTGGTCCGTGGTGTTAATGTGATCTAGAGGGAACTAGAGAGAGACTCTAATATGGTTGAGCTAACTAGGCCCAGACGACGCCATGGAGGTGCCATGTGGTCGGGGAAAGCTAGCCAACCCTCCCCTCGTGACGCCATAGAGGTGCTATGGGCCGGATTGCATTAACGGTTTGGAACGGCAAAAAATGAATTGTTTTGGAAAATGGGGGAGTGACATTGACATGACATGGCATTCATTAGCATATTTGGTGTATTTGTGATAGGATGATATTTATTTACATGCTTGTTGTGGTGTTATTGATGTGTATTCCCTATGACATGATCCCGCTTACGTTTTACCTATTCTTTGTGTGGATTCACGGGGTCATAAGAAGTGTGTCTTAGACACTTCCTACTGAGCGTTTAGCTCACTCCATTATCTTAACATTTTTTAGGTTTGGGAAAAGAAGCGGCAGACGCCAATCCACCACAAATCTAGGTTGGATCGGGATTATCATTTTGTGGTCTTTTGTGTAGAAACATGAACCATATTCTCTTGTAATGACCAAGTGTAGTTTGTGTAATGTTGTAGTAGTGGATGTTATAAAAACAAATGTAATCTTAACTATTTTGTGAAACTTTAGTTTAATTAGTATAATGTTGTAAATTATGGACTTTTAAATTTTAGCTATATTTCATGGACTGTAACTTGATGTAATTAAAGTGCGTTCCTTGTTTGGACGAGATGGAGGAACGGGACCTTTTTATATGTATTTAATCATTTTGGGAATGTGGTATAATATTTGTATTGTGCGTTGGGGCAGGATAGATTAGTTTTAAGGCCAAATGAGGCCATTACATTTTTATCTATTTCAACAGGTTGTAGAGGGACTTCTTTGCGGAGGTCATGCCGAAATTTTATATATTTTATTATTATTATTGTTATTATTTTGGTATCTTTTTGGGTCGTTACAAATTTGGTATCAGAGCAATGGTTCGAATACCATTAGTACGACGAGTAGAGGCCTACCTAGGATTGCATGGGAAGTTGAATTGCATGTTCATATGCTTATGTGCTAAGTGTTAAAATTGTTTGAAAGGCATGCTTAATTGCTTAAATGCTTATGTGACTACGTGCTAAGTGTTTAAAATTGATTTATATTATTATCATGATCATGCTTATCATTAGTTGGGTATTCCGGGAGTATGGAAAGTGTTTATGTGTTTCCATTCTTGTCAAGTCATTCATGTGAGGACTCAGTTTTCGGACGTGTTTTAGTGTCATCGTTTTTGACCTGTTTCCTTTTTCTTATAGCGTCATGCCACCAAGAAAGGACCACGGGGAAAGTTCTAGCTCCAATCCCGTGGAAAGGGATCAAGAGCAAGTTGATGAAGATGTCTTGTTGCGTGATTTGGTCCCACTAAGAAGGGGGCAAGTGAGGGGGACTGTTGATCCACCTCTTCAGATTAGTGAGGAGCAGCTTAAATTGGCAATGCAGGCGGTCTTTCATGATGTGTTTCGGACGGCGGTGTCATCATCGTCACAGGTTGTGCCACCATCGGCACCACTAGCACCACCTCCAAAGACAAATGAGTCAGATGATACTCTTTATCACATTGCAAAGTTTGTGAAGTTGATGCCGACTTTGTTTGAGGGCGGTCCAGATCCACTTGTTGTGGATAGTTTCATGGATAGGGTGGAGACGCCATGAATTTGGCGACGGACAAGTTGAAGATCACTTTGGCAACTTATAACTTTGTTGGGGATGCTGAGATTTGGTGGAAGACCGTTTCTCACACCCACAATCTGGACACAATGACCTATGATACATTCAAAAGTTGTCCTACGAGAAGTACTTTCCGGCACCTAAGCGGAGAGAACTAAAGAAATAGTTTAATGGTTTGAAGCAGGGAAATATGACTGTCACTAACTATGAGAACAAGTTCACGTCGCTTTTAAGGTTTGCACCAGGGATTGCTAATGATGAGGAGGGAAAGATAGAGAAATTTGTTGATGGCCTTAATTTTACCATCAGGCCAATTGTGGCTGCCTCAGAACCGACAGAGTATGCAAAAGCAGTGCGAAAAGCCTTAGTGGTTGAGGCCGAAAGCAAGGACAACAAAGCTATCAGAGAGTCCTATAAGCACAGCAAGAACATGAGTGCTATCTCCGAGGGTCAATCACATAATAAGCAGAAGAATGAACAATCAGGATTCAGGGGATAGTAGTCAGCCAGATTAGTGTCCATAGGTCTCCTAGACCGAATGTTACTTGTTTCAAATGCGGACAACCGGGACATTACAAGTCCCAGTGCACTCAGACTCAGGTGACTTGCTTCGGACGTGGGCAGTTAGGGCACCACAAGACCCAGTGCACTCAAGTTCAAGCAGCGTCAGGTGGATGTTTTGGGTGTGGCGAGCAGGGCCATAGGGTGAGGGATTGTCCACAGCGGGGCGGTGGTTCAGGCAGAGGTGGAGGTTCACAACAGAGACAAATGCAATCTGCCACAGTTCAGTCAGGGTTTCAACTGCCACCACCACCTCAGCCATCTCAGCCGGCTATGACAGCTCAGAGTTCTTGACCAGGCAGAGGGGCTTCTTCGAGTGCACCCACTCAGCAGTCGGGTTATCAGACAGGTGGTTCTCAGGGGCAGAGGACCCAGGGTCGTGTTTTTGCAGTCGCTCCAGCCGAGCCATCATCCAGTCCTTCAGTTGTCAGGGGTATGTTCCTTGTGTCCCATTCTTGGGCTAGAGTGCTGTTTGATTCTGGTGCTTCCTATTCATTCATCGCTTCATCATTTGCACGGGCATTGGGGTTGGAGGTTAGTCAGTTAGACAGACCGCTTTGTGTTGACACGCCTATTGGGGTTCAGTCACTATTGGTAGAGTTTGTCGGGGTTGTTCCATTACCATTGCCGGACAGATACTGGAGTTCGATCTCATCCTTCTCGAGATGATAGGGTTTGACGTCATTCTTGGGATGGACTGGTTGTTGTCCTTCAGGGCTGTTATCGACTGTTTCAGGGGTAGAGTGTCAGTGTGTACCCCGGATGGGGATTGCTTCTATTTTGTGGGGGATCAGTGTGATTCTCCCATTCCCTCTTTCTATGGTATTAGGAGTCGGGATCGGCAGACGTTCTTCTTGGCTAGCCTTTTTTCCGATGATGATGTGGAGTTTTGTGGGGTTGATTATCCGGTGGTTGTACACGATTTTCTAAATGTGTTTTCGGAGGACTTGACTGAGTTGCCTCCACGTCGAGAGGTGGAGTTTGCTATTGATTTGATGCCTAGTACTGTATCAATTTCCATGGCACCGTATCGTATGGCACCAATAGAATTAGAAGAAATGAAGAAGCAGCTTGATGATTTGAGGGTGAAAGGTTTCATTCGACCGAGTGTGTCACCATGGGGAGCACCGGTCTTGTTCGCTAAGAAGAAAGATGGTTCTTTGAGATTGTGCATTGATTACCGGAAGTTGAATCATGCCACCATCAAGAACAAGTGTCCTTTGCCAAGGATACTTGATTTATTTGATCAGTTGAGGGAAGCCAATTGTTTTTCGAAAATTGACTTGAGGTCAGGTTATTATCAGTTACGGGTTAGGGAGGAGGATATTCCAAAGACCACTTTCCGTACGCGGTATGGACATTATGAGTTTCTTGGCATGCCCTTTGGTCTGACTAACGCACCAGCAGCATTCATGGATCTAACGAACCGTGTCTTCCACGATTACTTGGATCAGCTTGTGGTAGTTGTCGTGGATGACATTTTTATGTATTCATGGACTCAGGAGGAGCACGAGGTCCATTTGAGAATAGTGTTGCAGATTCTATAAGAGCACCGTTTGTACGCCAAATATGAAAAGTGTTAGTTTTGGCTACAAAAGGTGAAGTTTTTGGGATATGTTGTCTCAGAAGGTGGGGTTTCAGTTGATCCTTTAAAGATAGAGGCAGTTCTGAATGTTTTTGAAATCCAGAGTTTCATTGGCCTAGCGGGTTATTATCAGAGATTTGTGAAGGATTTTTCCCGTTTGGCAGCTCCTGTGACCAGATTGACCCGAAAAGGGATCAAGTTTGCATGGAATAAGGCCTGTGAGTCATCCTTTCAAGAGTTGAAAACAAGGTTGACTACGGCTCCAGTGTTGGTGATACCCGAGCGTGGTTTGGGTTATGTGATCTATTGTAATGCCTCACGTGATGGTTTGGGTTGTGTATTGATGCAGGATGGTAGAGTAGTGGCTTATGGGTATCGACAGTTGAAGACTCACGAACTTAACTACCCTACTCATGACTTGGAGTTACGGCAGTCGTGTTTGCTTTGAAGTGTTGGAGACACTATTTGTATGGTGAGAGATTTAAGGTGTTCTCGGACCACAAGAGTCTCAAGTACCTTTTCTCCCAAAAGGACTTAAACAACAGACGGAGGTGATGGGTTGAGTTCTTAGAAGACTACAACTTTGATTTGCAGCATCATCCTGGCAAAGCAAATGTGGTAGCTGATGCTTTAAGCCGAAAATCTCGTAGGGCCTTGGCCGGGTTAGCCATTCGGAAGTGGAAGCGGATGCTTGAAGATTTGGCATAAATGGGATAGTATTGCTTTGATGATGATGATGATGGCAGTGAGTCAGCATTCTTGTTTAGTCTCGTGGCTCAGCCCACTCTTGTCAGACGGGTGATTGAGTCACAGAGACAGGATCCGGATTTGGATGCCATTTACACTTTGATCTCCAGTGGCGAGATCGTGAAGGATTGGACCTTACATGCAGATGGAGGTTTACGGTTCAGGGGTTTATTGGTTGTTCCCACAGTTTGTCGTGAGGACGTTTTACGGGAGTTTCACACTTCCCGATTTGAAGTTCACCCGGGTGGTACCAAGATGTATCACAATTTGAGACGTCAGTATTGGTGGAGTGGGATGAAGAAGGATGTTGCACAGTTTGTGGCTAGATGCCTTACCTGTTAACAGGTGAAGACCGAGCACCAGAGACCAGCTGGTTTATTGCAGCCATTGTCGGTAGCACAGTGGATTATGGAAGCAGATTGCCATCGATTTTGTGACAGGTCTTCCTAGGTCCTGGAGGGGAAATAAAGCCGTATGGATCATTATTAATAGATTGACCAAGACGGCTCACTTTTTGCCTATTAAGGCAACAGATGACGCAGAGGCACTTGGTGTACTTTATGTGAAAGAGATTGTAAGATTACACGGAGTTCCAGTTGCTATTGTTTCAGATAGGAATGCCAAGTTCACTTCGAAGTTTTGGGAAGGATTTCAAGCAGCGTTTGGTTCATCGTTGCACCTTGGTACGGGCATTCCATCCACAGACGAACGGCCAATTGGAGCGTACCATCCAGATCTTGGAGGATATGCTTCGGGCCTGTGTTCTTGATTTGGGAGGTAGTTGGGAGGATCACCTTCCACTTATTGAGTTTGCCTACAACAATAGTTATCAGGGGAGTATTCAAATGGCTCCATTTGAGGCGTTGTATGGCAGACCTTGTAGGTCTCCTGTTTGTTGGACTGAGGTGGGCGAGACAGCCGCTTTAGGACCTGACATTGTACTCGAGACTACTGAGAAGATTAAGTTGATCAGACAAAGGTTGCTCGGAGCTCAGAGCCGACAGAAGAGTTATGCAGATAGGCGGAGACGACCGCTATCCTTTGAGATGGGAGACCACGTTTTTATTCGGGTTTATCCACGAAAGGGGTTGATGAGGTTCGGGAAGAGTGGCAAGTTGTCGCCACGATTCATTGGACCTTTTGAGATCTTGGACCGTGTAGGAGAGGTTGCCTACAGGCTAGCATTGCCACCACAGATGGACAGGGTCCATAATGTTTTTCATGTATCGATGCTACAGAAGTACGAGCCGGATCCATCTCACGTTTTGAGTTGGGTTGAGATTGACACTGATGAGGATGTTTCCTACGAGGAGGGACCAGTTCAGATCTTTGACACACGGCAGAAGGTGTTAAAGAACAAGACGATACCGTTGGTAAAGGTTCTTTGGAGGTATCACGGAATTGAGGAGGCTACTTAGGAGCTCGAACAAGAGGATCGCTCCAAGTATCCAGAATTGTTTTCTCCCTCAGGTATGGCTTGATTTCGGGGATGAAATCTTTTAAAGTTAAGGAGAATGTAATGTTTATGATGTTATATATATATATATATATATATATATATAACATCATAAACATTACATTCTCCCTAACTTATATAAATGTTAAAGTTATAAGATTTTTTTAAAAAAATAATAAGTGGGCCCCACCATTATATTAAACCTCACAAAAGGCCTAATGGCCATTGACTACATCAGTTTCTCTCTCTCTGCGTCCAGTAGCTTCGTTACATTCTGAAGCAAAGTCGGAGAGCTCGTCGAGACCGTCAATTTAATAGTAAAAGAAAAAAAAGTAAAAGAAAAACGAAGCTACTAGACGGGGCTTGATCTTTCTTACACCAATTGGAATTTGGTAATACATTCTGAAGCAAAGTTGGAGAGCTCGTCGAGACCGTCAATTTAATAGGAGCCAAGCACCATTTGGCCAAGCCTAGGGATTTCGAATTTAGGGCTTGAAATTGGGAATTTTGGGGCTTTTCTTCAATTTGGAGGTAGGGGTATCTAATACATGATTTCTTATGCTTTTGTGAGTTATTTCTCTATAATTTGTTGATTTGCATGCTTAATTAGTTTGAATTCTTGCAAATTGCTTAAATGTTGTATATGAAAAATGTGGCTATGTGTTAGTTGATATATTGTGTATAAGCATGCCTATGTGAAATAGAATTTAGGTTTTGTATGCTTACTATGTGATATCCATGTTGAAAGAAAGCATGACTTACATATTTTAGAAATTTATTTTGGAAAGCATATGTGAAAATTCTATTGTTGAATTATTAGAAGCATGAAGCATTCATGCATCCATTGGGAAAGAAAAAGGGAAAAGTGTTTTGAAAGAAATGAAATTGTTTTGGGAAAAATGGTTTTTGAAAAGTGTTTGTGAAAAACTCGAACGCCTAGGAGGCGCCTAGTGGTCCGTGGTGTTAATGTGATCTAGAGGGAGCTAGAGAGAGACTTTAGTATGGTTGAGCTAACTAGGCCCAGACGACGCCATGGAGGTGCCATGTGGTCAGGGAAAGCTAGCCAACCCTCCCCTCGTGGCGCCATAGAGGTGCTATGGGCCGGATTGCATTAACGGTTTGGAACGGTAAAAAAAGAATTGTTTTGGAAAATGGGGGAGTGACATTGACATGACATTGCATTCATTAGCATATTTGGTGTATTTGTGATTGGAAGATATTTATTTACATACTTCTTGTGGTGTTATTGATGTGTATTCCCTATGACATTATCCCGCTTACGTTTTACCTATTCTTTGCGTGGATTCACGGGTCATAAGAAGTGTGTCTTAGACACTTCCTACTGAGCGTTTAGCTCACCCCATTATCTTAACATTTTTCAAGTTTGGGAAAAGAAGTGGCGGACGACAATCCACCACAAATCTAGATTGGATCGGGATTATCATTTTGTGGTCTTTTGTGTAGAAACATGAACCGTATTCTCTTGTAATGACCAAGTGTAGCTTGTATAATGTTGTAGCAGTGGATGTTATAAAAATAAATGTAATCTTAACTATTTTGTGACACTTTAGTTTAATTAGTATAATGTTGTAAGTTATGGACTTTTAAATTTTACTTATATTTCATGGATTGTAACTTGATGTAATTAAAGTGCGTTCCTTGTTTGGATGAGATAGAGGAACGGGACCTTTTTATATGTATGTAATCATTTTGGGAATGTGGTATAATATTTGTATTGTGCGTTAGGACAGGATAGATTAGTTTTAAGGCCAAGTAAGGCCATTACATTTTTATGTATTTCAACAGGTTGTAGAGGGACTTTTCTGCGGAGGTCATGCCGAAATTTTATTATTATTATTATTATTATTATTATTTTGGTATCTTTTTGGTCATTACACCACATTACCAATGACCCATGTACTCTCCGATCTAAGGACTTATATTGGATCCGACTATGTTATTGTGGGTAATAGTGAAAATTATCCATCACAAATATTGGACAAGCACAAGTCTTTGCTAAGGACTCACAGTTATCTCTAAATAATATGCTTGTTGTTCCCTATCTGAAGATAACTTTGATCTCTGTCTCTCAGCTTACATGTTGTTGGGTTTGTGGCTCAAATTTGCATAAATTAGTTTTTTTTTTCTTTTTGGAAGACTGAAATATGTGAAAGAAATTGTGTCTTATTATGTTTCATTATGTCTCTATTTTAGAGTTGAGATTGATTAGGTAACTCCTTGTAGGCAAGTGGTATAATTCTTGTCCAACAAGGAATTGGGTTTTAAAGACTATATATAGAGATGGTTGAGAGGTAGAGAGAGAAAGAGATAATTGTAGAGAAAGGAAAAGTGAGTTGAGTTTGTTAGAAGAGAAAAAGTGTGTAATCAAAATTTGAAGTAAAGATAGTCGTCCTTCTCCCGTGGATGTGGGCAATTTGCCGAACCACATAAATCTCGTTTTGCTTGTGTGTGCGCTTTTATCTGTTCTATTTGCCAATTGTGTGTGTGAAATCCTAACACATATGACTACCTATGTTATGTTATATTTCATGACCATGATCTTCTTATTAAGGATCAAAAGACACATCAAGTGATGGCATCGGGGAGTAAGAAAGTTGGATTATATGTCCTCGAGAATTGCACGATCAAAGCTCTCTTCTCAAATAGGTTTCGTGTAATAGATATAAATACTTCGCATAGACGGCTAGGACATCCCCAAATTAAAGTTCTAACTTATTTGCACCACAACAAATTGATATAAGTCAATAAAAAGACTTCTCGTTTATGAAAGAGTTGTGCTTTAAGCAAAAGCTCTAGACTTCCTTGTTTTTTTCTTCCAATAACTGGGTATGTGTATGTGCACCAATTGTCGAGATACATTACAACCTATGGGTTCCGACACCTGTTTTGTCTAATCAAGGCTTTTGTTACTATGTTATGTTTGTTGATGATTTTTTTATATTTACATGGGTTTATCTCTCAAAAAGAAATCAAACCATATAGGGTATTTCAAAGAGAAAAACAATTTACATGGGTTTATCTCTCACCTTCTCTCACCAGGAACACACCTTACTATCTTTTTCATCAAAAAATGGCTTGTCTATGACTTCCAACGAACTTTCGGTTGCCAATGCTACCCATATCTTTGCCCCTGCACAAAATATAAACTTAAACCAAGATCCATCCCCTATGTTTTCATGGGATATAGCGATAAACAAAAAGGATGCCGTTACCTATACCTTCAAATAGTTCGTGTCTACGTCTTTACTTTTCATAAACCTTTGCCACTAATTCCTAACCCCATTGACAACACCACCCTTTTTTTATTGGTTATCACCCTCTATTCTACCCAATCAGACTTAAAAACCCACCCACTTATCACCAGCCATTGACCAATATCATGCACGTCTTTTTCACTACCAACCTATACATTCTCCTCTTTCTTTAGCACCTGAAGCCCCTGTCTCCACTCCATTCACAATCCTACAGCCTACCATCACCCTACAACAAACTAAAGTCAACTTACCCACTCCCAGCATACCTCCACAACCTAATACACATCAAATAACAACACCAAATCCTATACACTCCATAACTATCTATAGTCAAGCTGGTATTCTCAAACCCAACCCCAAATATTCCCTCACATTAACCACATAAGTCATTCAGCCTAAACCAAAAAAATAAAAGTGCCCTAAGCCACTCGGGTTGGTATGCAACCATGGTTCATGAAATGCAAGCCCTACATCAAAATCAGACTTGGATTCTTGTCCCACGGCCACCTCACATGAATGTAAACTGAGCTGAATCTGGTGTATCATAAGGGATTTGCCTTTTCTGGTACCTCCCAAGGAGCGGGGACTGCCCTTCTAACATTTTCGGGGGATTCCATCCTCAAACGCAAAGTTTATGCCTGACCGATATGGCGCATCATCATTTAGCTATTGCATTTATTTTTCTCAGTGCTGGTCATATGTATAGAACTAACTTCGTGATGGGGCAGGGATGTATTTTTTCTGTTGTTGTTGTGAGAATTCTTAATTCATGGGTTGTAGGGAGGGATTTATGTCACCAATTGGATGTCAATGGGTTTTTAAAACAAAACTCAAGCCTAATGGATCCTTGGATCAGTTGAAAGCCCGACTTGTCGCAAAAGGATACAATTAACAAGAAGGTATAGACTTCAATGAGATATTCAACCCAGTCATCAAATTGGGAACTATTCAAACAATTTTCATTGTTGCTACAGTTAAAGGATGGAGTCTTCACCATCTTGATGTCAAAAATGCCTTTCTTCATGGGCATCTTGACACAATAGTCTGTATGGAACAGCCACCAGATTGTGAAGACACTCATATGCCAAACTATATTTGTCAATTACACTGCATTATATGGCTTGAAACAAGCTCCACGAGCTTGGTTTGATCGGTTTAGCTCTTTAATCAGTTATTATGATTTTTTATGCAGCCTGGCTGTTTCATCCCTTTTTGTGTTACATAATGGTGATCATCTCATGATGTTACTAGTTTACGTTGATGATATAATTCTCACAAGAAGCACATCAAATTTATTGGATGAATTTATCACACAAATGGGTGCTGAGCTATCCATAAAAGACTTTGGTCAACTAAACTATTTTTTGGGTGTACAAGTTCAATCGTTTAGTGGTGGGATTTTTCTATCCCAGTCTAAATATGACTGATTTACTTCATAGAATGCACATGGCTGACTGTAAACTCATTGCCACTCCGATGACATCAAAACCAGCCATTCTTGACAACGGAAATGCTGCTTATCTTGATGTCACAAAATACTGAAAGATTGTAGCCACTCTTCAGTATCTAAAGCTCACTCAGTCTAACCTATGTTATGCGGTTAATTCTCAGATACGTAAAAGGTATGCTTTCCATTGGTCTTCACATCCTTAAAATTAGCAGTTTAGACTTATATACATTTTCTGATGCCGTTTAGGATGGCTGCCCAACTAGAGAAATTCCACCACTGCCTACTGCACCTTCTTAGGTTCTTACGTTCTAATTGCATCTCTTGGAAAGCTAAAAAGAAACCTATTATCTTTAGGTAAGTGCAAAAGCAGAATATAGGGCTATGGCAACAATGACAGTTGAATTAACATGGCTTTCATTTATTCTTCGTGACATTGGCATTTATCAAGACAAGCTTCTCTTCTATGATAAGCTCTCAGCTCTTCACATGACTGTAAATCGAGTTTTTATAATCAAACAAAACACAACAACATTAATTATCCCTTTGTGCGTAAAGAAGTTGCCTTGGCACCCTTACAACGAGATTTGTTCCCTCCTATCGGCAGCTTGCTGATATCTTCGCCAAGCCTCCCTCCCGAGCCGCTTTCATGGAATTAAAAGCAAACTTGGACTCTGGGCTAACCCCACGTCAAGTTTGACAGGGGGTAAAAGTACGCTTATGTAAAACATGTGCGAAAGACCTAGTAAAATTCAAACGCAGCAAGTCCTATTTTCTTGTAACAACTTTTCTGATACTACGTAGATATTCTCGTATCTTAAGTTTTCTTTACAAACAAGTCCCTATCTAGTTGTGTTATGGATCATATTAGTCAATCAAAAAGGTAGAACTTAATTATAATGGCAATCTTAAGTTCAACCCACCTACCAAAGTCGTTTAGCTAAACTATATATTGCACATATTTGATACTAATAGAAGCATAATAAACTTTGATGAGTTGAATATTTACCCATTTGCGATATTGGTTAAATCCCAACCGCTTAAGTTTGCTGCCTCCGTCAATGCTGCCCTCCACCTTTGCACCTTTTCTTTGTCCTCCCTAAAAGTTTCTTCGTGTTTGACAAATGCTTCTCCAAAACTTCCCTTTTGTTTCCTTACTTGTGAGGGATCCACGTTGTAGAAGACTGGTAAAACGGTCTGTCCCACTGAATTCTTGCATCCGATGATCTCGACGAGTTCATCCAAACACCATGACGAGGTTGCATAATTTTTCGAAAATACGATGATTGCAAATTTTGATCCCTTGATTGCTTTGAGGAGTTCTGAAGAAATCGATTGTCCTTTCTTAAGTTTCTCATCATCTTTGAATGTGTAAAGTCCTTTATGTTGCAGAGCCATATAGAGATGCTCCACAAAATTCTTGCGAGTGTCTTCCCCGAAACTCAAGAAGACATCATAATTCCATCGAGGCGAAGAAGAAGAAGAAGCATCCATTAACACTTGCTAGTTTTGTGACTGCTGTTGGCTAAGCATCATATCCAATGAATTTCCTTACTGATCAAAGCAAAAAAAAATAGCTGGAAAAATAAATAATAATCGTTAGGATTTGCTAAATCTCTCAATTGTTGTTTGTCGGAGATCATTGTGTTCCAGAGGAGAGAGATAGAAGTGGGGGCTGCCGGCAAGGGAGAAGATTTGCCGCTGTTTAGTCTTATCCTTTTAACAAGTCAACGGTTCAGATGGACTTAAATCAAATGGCTGAGATGGAGTCTTGTTAATGGATTAATAACCTTTGGCCTTTATTTTATTTAAGGGTTAATTACATTGACAATTATTGAGGTTTAGCATAATGACAGTCATATACAAGTTGGGTCTTTTTTGAACAATGACACCCCTTCTTAGAATTCTGATCCAAACAAGGCCTTAAAAGCTTGTAAAAGATGATATTGCCCTTCTTATTTTCATTGTAGAATATCAGCATTAGTGAAAAGTCATTTTTGCCCATCAATCAACACCACCCATATATGACGTCGGTCCCACCTATCCCTTCATTTCATCTCTCTCAAACCGTTTCATTTCTGAGTCCTTTTCTGATCCAAACAACACTACAAGGCCACCACTACCACCAAGCCATAATGTCACTACAATTGTAAGATAACAAAAAATTGTCGAAAATAATTAAAAGATGTTGTGTGTGTGTATGTGTAAAAGGGTCACAATGGGAGTGTCCTTAGTGCTAAGGTGAGGCAAAAGGTCACTAATGCCAACGTATACCAGAGCAAGTGGAACACCCATAAGACTGAGCAAGAGTCTCGGACTTAAACCGCTTGTAAGCATTCAAAGCCACCGGTGGCGTTCTAGATAGCTACCTCTTCATCCAATGCCCAAATCCTGAACCAACCCGCTTCGAATCCCCAACTTCGCCGCTATCGAGATCTTGACCCTTAATCAATGGCCTAAAGCTCTTGGATCTCGCCATCAACGCCTCAGGACTCGCCAAGTGGTGGTGGCTCTTCTTATGGCGAAGCAAGCTCGACAACGGCGACACGTTCCTCGCCGGACTCTTCTCACAAGACTTATACAGTTGTGAGTTGTGGCGATGGTGGGTGCGCTAGCCATTGTGCGTGTCTGTAAATATGTGTATGTATATGAATTGTAAGTTATTGACAGAAAGTTGGAGATGAGAGGTTAGATGTTAGAGAGAGAATGTGTAACAAAGGGAAAGTAGACAGATGAGTTGACTTGCCGACTCCAGCCATGGGTAGATTTGTCTCAATAAAATGATTTATAAAATTAAAACTATTCAAAGGGTAAATTGGTCAATTCACCATGTGATAGTGGCTATTGGGGTGTCTTTGTTAACTTTGTCAAAGTTGAAGGGTTGTCATTGTTCAAAAAAAGCCCAACTTGTATATGGTTGTCATTATGCTAAACTTCAAGGGGTGTCAATGTAATTAATTCTTTACTAAATGATGTAAGTTGGGCCAATTTATATTGTTAAACCTCTTAAAACTTCTAGAATTGTCATTCTGTCAGATATCATGAAGAGACAGAATTAAACAAAATATCAAAGCCCAATGAGAAAAAAGATGGTAAAGTGAAATGTTTCCTTTAATTCACTTGTCAAGTACATCTTTCAAACACAAGTTTACACGATATATATCGCTTCAAAAATGGGCTTCTTTAAGTTAATTATAAAGGTTCTTCTACAAGTTAGATAACGAGCTTCTTTGCATATTAAATAATGAGCTTTTTTTATACGCCAAGTAAAGAGTTCTTTTGTAAGCTAATATTTGAGATAAATATAAGTGCACCCCACTTATATATATATATATATAACATCCTTCTTGGGGTCCACGACATCATACTATACCAAGAATATGCCTCGTTAAAACCTTATAAAAGAAAACTAGTGAGACAAAACCTTAGGAAATGTAATACCCCTAATTTTAAAAGGATAGTCTCGGTATTTATTTATTTATTTTTATTGTATTTTTTTAATTGTTTAATTGATTATTTGACTAACTGTTTATGTGTTTAATTGAATTAAGTGTTACTTGATTAATTGGCTACTTATTTATGTGTTATTCGTATTTTGTCTAGGTGTTATTTGTATTATTTGTTTAATTAGATTGTGTGCTTAAATGATGTATTTGATTAATTGTAATTAATTGTAAATTAAATGATTAAATGTTTTATTTTATTTTATTTTATGGTTATGGTTAGTGGTAATGGGCTAACTAATTGGGTCTAATGGACTACTTGGATAGGAGGTTAGATGGGTATGGATAATTACCCATAGATAGTTCTATATGTATATATATAGATATTTATGTATATACATATATATAAAAAGGAAAGTAATTTATTAATATTATAGTAACTTTAGTATTAATAAATAATCTGATGTATATATTTTATATATTTATATAATAAGGATACGTAACATGTTTTAAGTTACCTTTTAAATATTATGGTAACTTTAGTATAAATAAATAATCTGATGTATATATTTTATTTATTTAATGAGGATACAAATAGATTATATACGTAACATGTTTTAAGTTATTTTTTTAATATTATGGTAACTTTAGTATAAATAAATAATCTGATGTATATATTTTATTTATTTAATGAGGATATAGATAGATTATATACGTAACATGTTTTAAGTTACCTTTTAATATTATGGTAACTTTAGTATTAATAAATAATCTAATGTATATATTTTATTTAATTAATAAGGATATACATAGATTATATACGTAACATATTTTAAGTTACCTTTTTAATATTTTCATTTTTTATTTTTCTTTATTAAGTTGACTTGGATTGGGAAAAGGAATAGGGTTATTATTTAGTCTATAAATACACAACTATAGGTTGAAAAATGAGTGAAAATATATCACGTAATATATTCTAGAGAGCGAGTTAAAGAGAGAAGGAGAAAGAGGAAGGAAGGAGGAGAAAACCCTTTAGAGAAAAGATCAAGGAAGAAGAAGTTTAACTTTCAATCCGAAAATTTAAGGCAAGTTCTTCTTCTATCTCTTTCCCTTTGATTCGTGTTTCTGTACATGCCTAGAAAATTCCATGATTTATTAAACACATAAAATTAAATAATTATGCATGTTTAATTGGGTTAGAACATAGGTTTTATGAAATTGGTTCATATCTGTTCTTGTGTTATGAATTGATAAAATGCATGATTTTGATTTGATTTCTTATGTGAATTTTTACATGTTTAAATTATGTATTTTTCATATCTGTGGAATGATGGAACGTAGAAACATGCCTAAGATTCCTGAACATTAAATAGGGACTATGTTTGGGTTTTAATAAATTTAAATAGACCCAATCATAATGATACTTACTATTTGAATGTTTTAAACAAACGAATGGATTTAATCTTTTAAAATATTTTAGCAATTGAGATTAAATGTGTAGGATGAATTGGATATGGAGAATCCTTATTTAACGGTATAATAAAATATCATCATGTATAAGATTCAGTTTGTGTAGGACATATGATATAGGAAGTTTAAAGAAATAATAAGTCATTCCTATTATGTGATAACTTGATATCATATTTATCATAGTTATTTATGGAATGTTTGATGTATTTCCTTAATTGTTACATCAATTGTTGGATTGTGTGATTTAATGCACCGGTATGGGACGGTGGCATTCTAGGGATGGTTTAACTTATTAGTTAAGTCCTACCTATTTTATATAAGGGAATGGATTAACTAAAATGTTAAGTCCTACTTATATTTAAGTCAGGTCAGCTGAACAAGTTGAATGACTTATGGATGATTAATTTATTATATAAGGGAATGGATTAATTAAAATGTTAAGTCCTACTTATATTCAAGTCAGGTCAGCTGAACAAGTTGAATGACTTATGGAGAATTAATTTATACTGGATAGGATGGTTACTAGATTTTATATATATATAAGTATGGTGTCATGATATGAGCTTGAGTCTCAGGATCAATGGTTAGGGCGCGTATATCGCCAGGGATGTGTAGCTAGATATAGTGTAGTTGTGTACCCTGGTAGGTCTAGGTACTCATGCCCACTATACGTGCGTTTTGCATGTTGCCTACTATTCAGGTTGAGACAACCCTATAGTCTAGTGAGGTTCCTTTAGTGTGTATATATATATATATACGGACTACTAGTTACTGTTGGATTGACTAGGATGTATACGTGTATCGGATCTCTGCTTGGACTGTAGTAGAGTAGAACTTGTTTGTGGGCCTGACCCACCATTATTTTTCAGGTGTTCGTCACGAGTAGAGGTTGTTCGTGCTGAGCGGGGATCAGTCTACTTCATTCTTCCGATGCTACATAGGAGTTCCTTTATGATTCAGTTTCCTGTTTTAGATTACTATCATTTGTTTAGTTTGGATTTTCTAGGGGTCCACACAGTATGGATTCTCGAGTTGCATTTTGGAGGATCAGTTGTATCAGAAGAGTTTATTAATTAATGAAAGTATATTATGAGGTTTATTATCAGATTATCATTTTAGTTTCTTGTCAGCATTTTATTTATTCTTCTTTATTCTTTTGTACTCTGTGTTCGTTTATTATCAATTTGTTTTGATATCCTCGGGTATTCGGGCGTAGGCCTGGCCAACCCGTATTCGGAAATTCGGGGGTATCACAGTTGGTATCAGAGCACTCCAGGTTCAAGTGTCCTTAGGAGTATCTTTCGTTATGTGACTTCCGCGTTACGTCTCTTAAAACTTAGAGCCCGTATTAGGATTCGTTGTACTCTATTTACGGTTTGTTGGGAAGGAGCTGATGTCACTTATATTCTGTAGTCATAGAATGGTTGGCACTAGGAAAAGGATGGGTTCAAGGCGAAAGCGGTAAAGACCCAAAGGAGTAAAGGAGTACGTTATCGATTTCGTTACCAGAAGGCAAAGTTAGGGATCGATGGTTTAGGTTCATTTGGCGTTACTTTAAAAGTATAAGCCAAGGAAGGATTTAGGTGTACGTGATAGGTCACCGCATATCGGGGCTAACACGACTTCAGTTGATCTCAAAAAGGAGACAAGCGAGGAGTAGGAGTTGAAGAGGATCCTAATGGAGGAGATTATGTGCATCTAATAGAGAGGATACTAAATCTTGAAGATGGAAGATCATGCGAGGTGATCTGAATTGCTAATAGTATAGCGAATGTTATAAGTAGAATTGGGATTGATCAATTTACAAATAATTAAGCTTTCTTATCATCTCTAAAAGAGGTATATAAGAAGTATTGTTCAGGAGTTTGGAGATCGGATGTGTTCTTATCAGAATGAAATACATAATTTTTAAATCACATACAAGAGGGCATTGGTATTATGTTGTGACATTCTAATTCGATTTATAAAGTCAAGTAAGACAGTTTACATTCCGCATATAAGGAGGATGAGGGTTAAGCCCTTGGTATTTGCTTAGGAAAACATTTGTGCTTTTAAGCGATGTTTTAAAAGATATGTTTCGAGGTTAAATGATTATTTACGAAACTATAAAAGGAAATTTTGAAACAATCTAGTAAGGTTGATTTCAAAGGAGACTTTCTTTTCTAGAAAGAACGATGTCCTAAGTAGGAGTATATTTTGTTCTATTGTGTTTATCATACGTGTTTTATTTTATTTTTTTGTTAATTACTCGGGATTTGGTATGTGGTTTAGTTGGGGACATAAGTGTGTGATCAACTAATTATTGTTTTAATAACATGGAGTCATAGCGCTATTTACGCTAAATTTGTGAACATACGGTCATAGGATTTGGTAGATACACATAAATCTAACCAATCTATTGGACCTGGACATGTGTCATTATGGAGTGTTTTGGGATGGGATAATTAAACCATCACTACGAGTCAAACAATCTAGAACGATTAATTTGATATACTTTACGTTAGGTATGGATTCGTATCATATTACAACGTCATGATATTGGTGATTGTTAATGTTTCGGTATGCGTGAGGTAGTGGTAAATAAAGATCACTAAAATGCCATGATGATATATCAGAGGTGCTGGATTTGCTGAACATCTTCTTGAAAATTTCAGAAGTTGTTACCAAGTCAGAAGGAGGATTTAGTACTGGATTAAGTACTTATTGGAATGACACCGAGTGAGGATAGGAGACTGAATAAATATTCATCAGTAAAGTCTTAATCAAGAATTTATTCAAGAGGGTGTGTCATTGGGAGGAATTTGCCGATGTTGCACATGGAGGAGGAAACTAAGTCTCTTCATTTCCATAAATAAAATGGAATTATTTTTTTAGTCACAATTTGCAACAATTAGCTGTTGCAAGGAAATTGATGACTTATGTAGAGGATGGGAAGATTTCATATTCTTTTGAAGTTAGATAAAGAAGTCGGATTGTCATTAACTTGTCTTAAAAAAAGCAAGGTGTGTCAAAGACAAGATGATGAGACCAAATACTTATATAAAGATGAGGTGCATGGTATGTATGGAAATGTCGTAATTTGTTGACTTTTGTTGAGTTAAAGTCATAGTTAACTATTAATAAATTGAATTACCGATTGATTTTTAATATCGGCAAGTTTATCACGGATCAGTGGTGGATAGATTTAGTTACATAATTTGCTTTTGAAGATGCTCCAATTTAAACAATGGGTACAGACGAAAGCTGGTGGTACCGGACTAATGGTACTTTCTGTAGACAAATTTGATGGAGGATGCAAGGATTGAGTTTCACAACTCTTAGTTCTTTATTCACCTTAGTAGAAATATGATGCTTCACAGTATGAAGCAGATGTTTGGAGGACAGGCAGGAAGAGGAATATAGTGTTTTTTCGCTAAGTCTAATATTTATTAAATAGTAGAGATGGACCATCAGAGATCACTGGATTTTTGGAGCTATTTTCTATACTGAAGTGGAAATGACAGAGCATTTTCACGGATTTAGTTGAGGGATTGCTGATTTGATGCAAGGGTCAGGATTCTAGATGGGATATTGGTTGACTGATAAAATTAAATCAGTTTCATTTTGTCTATTTTGATCGAGCTGGTAAGATATCAGTTCATACGAATATAACGGATCACGAGACGGCTTAGATGGATGCAAAGTGTGAATAATAACACTTGTTATTACCAAGGTAGTTCAGGAGGTCAATTTTGAATATCGGAGCTGACCCTAGAGAAGGTGTTACCTTACTCAGATGGAGTTTAAGGTACTGGAGGAGGAGTTAGTAGTTTCTATAAATAGTGATATGACTGTCGGGCGACTGAGATGAAAATTTATAATTTTTCTTGGTACACCCAGACGGTTAGAAGGTACATCACGACATCAAATGTCAGTTTTGGTGTACAGGTACGGATAGGGACGTGTATATAATTGCCCCAAGTGTAAAACCTGCTAAAAAGGTGGAAAGTTGATCATTAGATATCATAGGAATCTTTAGCCACTTCCTATAACAAATATGAAAGTTGAACTAAACAGGAGTGATAGTTGGTGGGAAGGATCGACATTGATTTGGAATTTCAATTTTCCATATGGAATCCGAGTGGTGGATTGAGAAAGATCGTTTGAGGACATAAATTTGAGTGATGCTTATTTTAGAACTTCATAGTAGTTATATAGTTCAGTGATAGTGGTGTTATAGCATGTGGATATCCATATTAGTGGATGCAAAGTGCTATTTCGAAGGAGCTTTATGAAGATTTTGGAGCAGCAGCTCTACTTCATATATATAGACGGAGGAATTAATCGAGAGATTAAATTAGACCATAAAAGATATGTTTGAGGCGTATATCCTAGATTTTCATGGACTATTGGAAGTGTTTACTTCACTTGTCGAAATTTTGTCTATGATATTATTGGCACAAGGAGGTTAGTGTGACAACTTTGGAGGTTTTGTATTTTTCACAATGCATAGCTCTTATTTGTTGGTTGGAAATGGAAGTAAGGGTTGTACAATCAGATCTCGACTTCATTTAAAAATATGTCGGAAATAGATACTTCCCTTTATATTGAACTGCGCGCGGTTGGGAGGCAACAGTAGGATGTTGTAAATAGTTGAACTCGTATACTAGAGTTTTTCTATCAGGGAGTAGTTTGCTCGTTCTGTTTTCTATATAGGAAGAAGGCGATTTTTGGAGAAAGGTAAATTTTACTTATTACATTGACTTTTAGAAGATTGTGTTTCGCAATTGAGGCAATCGCCTCTGAATTAGCTTTACCAAATTATCAGCGCTGGGTGCATAGGAGTTTGTGCGTATATTCTATGACACTTGGAGGTATGTAGATCTTTCCCTTGTCGACATGGGCGGATTACGTTGTTATTTGATACAACCTACGCATCGTATGATTATTGTGTTTCTTAAAATATAGGAACCTTGTCTACCACTTGGTATATTGGAGTTAAGTGGAGCCCTTATAGTGAGGTTGCGTCTACTTGGGAATAGGAAGATGTTTTTCGCTCACAGTTTTCAAACATAATGAAAGAATAATGGAAGGAAGTAAGGGCGAATTCCGAGGACGGAATTCCTTTTGTTAGGGGGGAAGAGTGTAATACCCCTAATTTTAAAAGGATAGTCTCGGTATTTATTTATTTATTTTTATTGTATTTTTTTAATTGTTTAATTGATTATTTGACTAACTGTTTATGTGTTTAATTGAATTAAGTGTTACTTGATTAATTGGCTACTTATTTATGTGTTATTCGTATTTTGTCTAGGTGTTATTTGTATTATTTGTTTAATTAGATTGTGTGCTTAAATGATGTATTTGATTAATTGTAATTAATTGTAAATTAAATGATTAAATGTTTTATTTTATTTTATTTTATGGTTATGGTTAGTGGTAATGGGCTAACTAATTGGGTCTTATGGACTACTTGGATAGGAGGTTAGATGGGTATGGATAATTACCCATAGATAGTTCTATATGTATATATATAGATATTTATGTATATACATATATATAAAAAGGAAAGTAATTTATTAATATTATAGTAACTTTAGTATTAATAAATAATCTGATGTATATATTTTATTTATTTAATGAGGATACAGATAGATTATATACGTAACATGTTTTAAGTTATTTTTTTAATATTATGGTAACTTTGGTATAAATAAATAATCTGATGTATATATTTTATTTATTTAATGAGGATATAGATAGATTATATACGTAACATGTTTTAAGTTACCTTTTAATATTATGGTAACTTTAGTATTAATAAATAATCTAATGTATATATTTTATTTAATTAATAAGGATATACATAGATTATATACGTAACATATTTTAAGTTACCTTTTTAATATTTTCATTTTTTATTTTTCTTTATTAAGTTGACTTGGATTGGGAAAAGGAATAGGGTTATTATTTAGTCTATAAATACACAACTATAGGTTGAAAAATGAGTGAAAATATATCACGTAATATATTCTAGAGAGAGAGTTAAAGAGAGAAGGAGAAAGAGGAAGGAAGGAGGAGAAAACCCTTTAGAGAAAAGATCAAGGAAGAAGAAGTTTAACTTTCAATCCGAAAATTTAAGGCAAGTTCTTCTTCTATCTCTTTCCCTTTGATTCGTGTTTCTGTACATGCCTAGAAAATTCCATGATTTATTAAACACATAAAATTAAATAATTATGCATGTTTAATTGGGTTAGAACATAGGTTTTATGAAATTGGTTCATATCTGTTCTTGTGTTATGAATTGATAAAATGCATGATTTTGATTTGATTTCTTATGTGAATTTTTACATGTTTAAATTATGTATTTTTCATATCTGTGGAATGATGGAACGTAGAAACATGCCTAAGATTCCTGAACATTAAATAGGGACTATGTTTGGGTTTTAATAAATTTAAATAGACCCAATCATAATGATACTTACTATTTGAATGTTTTAAACAAACGAATGGATTTAATCTTTTAAAATATTTTAGCAATTGAGATTAAATGTGTAGGATGAATTGGATATGGAGAATCCTTATTTAACGGTATAATAAAATATCATCATGTATAAGATTCAGTTTGTGTAGGACATATGATATAGGAAGTTTAAAGAAATAATAAGTCATTCCTATTATGTGATAACTTGATATCATATTTATCATAGTTATTTATGGAATGTTTGATGTATTTCCTTAATTGTTACATCAATTGTTGGATTGTGTGATTTAATGCACCGGTATGGGACGGTGGCATTCTAGGGATGGTTTAACTTATTAGTTAAGTCCTACCTATTTTATATAAGGGAATGGATTAACTAAAATGTTAAGTCCTACTTATATTTAAGTCAGGTCAGCTGAACAAGTTGAATGACTTATGGATGATTAATTTATTATATAAGGGAATGGATTAATTAAAATGTTAGGTCCTACTTATATTCAAGTCAGGTCAGCTGAACAAGTTGAATGACTTATGGAGAATTAATTTATACTGGATAGGATGGTTACTAGATTTTATATATATAAGTATGGTGTCATGATATGAGCTTGAGTCTCAGGATCAATGGTTAGGGCGCGTATATCGCCAGGGATGTGTAGCTAGATATAGTGTAGTTGTGTACCCTGGTAGGTCTAGGTACTCATGCCCACTATACGTGCGTTTTGCATGTTGCCTACTATTCAGGTTGAGACAACCCTATAGTCTAGTGAGGTTCCTTTAGTGTGTATATATATATATATACGGACTACTAGTTACTGTTGGATTGACTAGGATGTATACGTGTATCGGATCTCTGCTTGGACTGTAGTAGAGTAGAACTTGTTTGTGGGCCTGACCCACCATTATTTTTCAGGTGTTCGTCACGAGTAGAGGTTGTTCGTGCTGAGCGGGGATCAGTCTACTTCATTCTTCCGATGCTACATAGGAGTTCCTTTATGATTCAGTTTCCTGTTTTAGATTACTGTCATTTGTTTAGTTTGGATTTTCTAGGGGTCCACACAGTATGGATTCTCGAGTTGTATTTTGGAGGATCAGTTGTATCAGAAGAGTTTATTAATTAATGAAAGTATATTATGAGGTTTATTATCAGATTATCATTTTAGTTTCTTGTCAGCATTTTATTTATTCTTCTTTATTCTTTTGTACTCTGTGTTCGTTTATTATCAATTTGTTTTGATATCCTCGGGTATTCGGGCGTAGGCCTGGCCAACCCGCATTCGGAAATTCGGGGGTATCACAGGAAAGGAAAAAGAGTACAGTATTCTGGTGTATCTAAAAATGGTATTACATAGGTTTAAAATGCCTCATTAAAACCTTACTAGAAAAATCCAGTGGGACAAAACCTCGACAAAAGAAAAGAGTACGATATGTCAATACCTTTTTGATCAATTGTTCTTCCTCATTATTGCATTAGTTCAACCATGAAGATTATTTAGTTAACGCATTCCAATGTTGTGCACCAGCTTCTTAAATGTTGTAGTTGGAAGCGCTTTAGTGAATAAATCAGCTAGATTTTCACATGAACGTATCTTTTGAATATCAATATCACATTTTTTCTAGCATTCCTATGCATAAAAAGATTTTTGGTGAGATGTGCTTGGTCCTGTCACTTTTAATATAGCTCTTATTTGATTTATGCAATGTACACAACATTATCTTCATATGACACAGTTATACTATCATTTATGGAGGAGATTGAATACGTTAAATCACGGATTTTAACCACAAGCCTACTTGCCTCATGAATTGCAAGTATCTCAGAAATATTAAAAGAAGTTGTAGTCATTGTCTGCTTCATCGAAAATAGCAGTGTTTCCAGAAGTAAACACATACCCTGTTTGTGATAGAGCTTGATGTGGGTCAGAGAAATAGCCAGCATTTGCATATCCAATAAGCTGGGATTTTGATTTCTTTGAATAAATTAATCTCATATCGATTGTCCCGTGAAGATAACTCAATATGTACTTTATTCCATTCTAATGTTGCGGGTTGGTGCAAAACTATACCTTGCTAATAAATTAACCGAAAAGATATGTCACGTCGTGTGCAATTTGTAAGATACATAAGAGCACCAATTGCACTAAAATATGATACTTCAAGGCCAATGAGTTCTTTTCTCGATGACGAAAATGATCTTTCTTGAAATCGAGTGATCGAACAACCATTAGGGAGCTCAATTGAAGGGTTTTATCCATATAAAAGTGTTTTATAACATTTTATGTATATGTTGATCGGTGGATGAGAATTTCACTAAATAAATGCTCAATTTGCAGTCCGGTACAAAATTTATCCTTCCTAGATCTTTCATATCAAATTCTTTCTTTAGATTATTAGCAGTCTTTATGAGCTTTTCAGGGGTTCCACTTTATCCACACAAAAAACAAAAAAAAAAAAGAGAATGCGAACTTGCAATGAAAATTGCCTCCAATCAACGTAAAATATATTTTTTTTTTCTCAAGTAAAATATATGTTTGGTATGTGGCAAAAGTCTAGGTCAATATTGAGGTCAAATCCATCCAATGTGGGACGTGTAAAATAACTTGCCGTCGAAAATTGATGATTTTTGTTAAATTCTAATTTTTTTTTTCTTCGTAAATATTTTACGACAATCAAACACTAAAAAAATAAAATATATATATATTTTTTCTATTATAGTCTTCCAACCAGCTAGTCCTAAAACATATATTGTAATAAGAAGTATAGCTTGCCAAAACTAGGAATCTCGAACAACTAGCTAGTGTGAATTTGGAACTTGTAATCACTAAAAATATATTCTACAAGTAGAGATTAACTAACCGAGATTTCAATTTGGATCCTCTATATTTTTAATTATTTATGTATCCATTTCACATCATTCGTGCAATAATTTATATATATATATATATATATATATATATATATATATATATATTGTATCAAGACATAATGTATTACGATAATCGAAACAGAAAATGATTCTTGCACCGAATAGTTGCATTGAATTGTTAGACCTAATTTTTTAATTGGTCAATTATGAAAGAAATAAGGAAGTGGAGTCCACCACTTAGTTGTATTTGGTATAAATAGTCAATTAAAAATTATTTGCTTAGCCAATTCATTGTAAGTGTTCAGTGTACGTATCACTACTCTAAACAACACTATACGAATAACTCTGTTTATTGTAAACACAATGGGATGTTAGAGCATGTCCAGCAGTTTGTTAAAATATCCGTTTGTGTAAAAAATACACTGCCACGTATAATGTGTAATTTTTTTTTTATCTCCAGCAATCTGTTAAAATATATTGTCACGTCATCAATGTGTAAAATTGTTGTGTATTTTACCTCACATTTTTACATAGTCACATCAACATATTTCGTTTCTCCTCTCTTTTTCTCATTCCATTAAAGAATCAACCCTATAGTAAATGGGACCTGACATGACACATGGTTGATTGTTATTAGGGGATATGTTTTTACACAGAATGTATTAAACAACTAAATAAATAATCCAAATTTTTTGTGTAAATCTATCACTTAGGCATTATAATACTAAAATCAACTAGGGTATTAAATTTTAAAATAATAATAATAATAATAATAATAATAATAATTCATTCATCTAAACTAGAGTACGGTACATTTGATTTATTTCTAACTAAAAATTGGCCATGTGACACATTATGATCTAAGTCACACATGTAAGAAAATTCTAACATAAATAGAAACATGGTTTTAATGCATAAATTTGGTAAGAAGAAGACATACCCGATATGAAAATCTATTTAAGGGAATTACAGCGAAAACCTTACTTATATCACATAGGAGACAACCTTCAACCCTCTTATCTTTCATTGCATACAGGATGATGAACTCCAGACTTCTTCGCATATATATAGATAAGGGTTGGGACCATTCCAGTAGACGTTAAGAGGTGTGTTTGTTCCATCAACCAACACAACTCTTCATATATGACTCTTCAACAAAACAACACAAGTCTTAAATATATAGGTGACTATTCATTCAAATATATGGATAACTAAATATTAATTAATTATTGTTAAACTATTAATTTTTTGCTTACATTCTCCCACTTAGTCTAACGATAATTAATTCTAATCACGTCAAAATCAAAATGATCATTGAGTATACTCCAGAAGTTAATCCATATATATAAGAAACACATCTTCCATCAATTTGGAGTACCTTCGAGTATACTAATATGGGATCAATGGCGTTATTATATCATCAATGATATAAGACATCAATGGTCACTAATACTAACAAACTCAACTCCAAAGTAACATATATACCGCATATGCATATATTCAACACAATATTTATGCAATGTATCGGTCCTACCGTATCTCAATAAAGACACACCATGTCTCAAAACAGGACACTTAAATCACAATTTTCCATACACATGTGCACTAATATGGAAAATATCTAGCAAATGAGGATAATAAATGTGATCACAAAATAAAACTGTCTTTACCTGAGCCAAATTCAACCTCCCACTAACTAGGTAAATTAATGTTGTCAAAGAGAAATATGCATGCTTACTGTACAACATTAGCGGCAAACTCTTAGTCATAGGATCAACAATATTTTGTTGTGCTCAATCAGATACTAGCTGGTTCTGATTCCTCTATTTCACAACAAGATATTAACAGTCATATTTTAGACTTCCTTGAACCCTTGTTGTTTCTTTAATACAATACTGTAGCAGAATTATTGACCTGAAATACAAAACTGATATTTTATAATGCATGGAACGTGGTCTTATAACATGCAAATAAAATTCGCTTCTATCACTTATCATAGTAGTAAAACAATACTTGAAGTGAATTTGTATAATGTCTTGACAACCAGCAAAGTCAGTTTCCACCACTCCTATAAAGATATGGTTCTTAACTATTTGCAGATAAATTAAAAATTTCTTTGCCGCTTACTATAGATCCAAATCAAGATCAATGTGATATTTGTCTAACTTTACAATAGCAAATGCTATATTATAGTTAACCATATGCAAAATCTGAGCATACATTAGGTTCCCAAAGGCGTAGGAAATGCCTTTTACCTAATACTGCTATAGATATTTTATTGGTAATTGGATTACCAATTTTCTCAACTTTTACAATGGGTGCAATTCTACCTTTATAGTATTGTATGTCAAATACTTCAGAACTTTATCTAAATAAGTTCTTTGTGACAATCCAAAATTTCAAGAGATTTATTTAGATGAAACGTAATGCTAATAAAGAGGCTTCACCAACACATTCATCTCAAATGTTTGAGACAAACTATTTAATCTCATATAAAATAATGCCACAACTATCATTTACATTTAACACAAAGATGAATTTTACTCCTACTGACTTTGAGAATAACTAAAGCCACACATTTATAGTTTAATTGATGGGAAGGTCAACTAAACTTTCCAGAGTTAATTAAATAATACTTCAAAACAATTAACTCTAAATGAGATCAACATAACATATAATAATTTTTCCTTTGGGCCAAAATTATCATATATTAGTCTCCCACTGATGAAATAATTTTCACCTTTGAAACTAATTAATCATAAAAAAACACAATAACAACTTATACTCATTTGGGTGTAATAAATCATCAATTATGTATTCCACATTAATTACCCCAATCTGCTTAGTTGGACAAAATCAATGACCTACTTTTGGGCTTGATCATTGCTTATCTCTACTAAACACCAACACAATCTCTCAACTTTAGCAAAATAATAATTTTACCACTAACTACAAATACCATTAAAATTTTCATGAGCGTGCCACTTTGGTGACTAAACACTTGATCAAACTTAACGGCATTGTGCTTAGGATTGCAAAATGATTCAATTTTTTCGAATGAATCAAAATACCATATACATATTATGCAATAATATGAAACATGAGGCACATGCATTATTATGTATATAATTTCAATAACATGTATAATTACATAATTCATATATTTTATGAGACCAAATATTTAATCATTAATTTTGCCATGTGTACACACAAATTTTGTAAGTCTGCAATAGAAACAAAATATGGAGCAAAATAGAATTTTATTAATTTATAAATGTGGAGTACAGTCCTTTGTAATATCTTTTACAAAAAAAGAATGGTCATTTGATTCGATCTCCTTGTTTTTGGTTGGTTGGATCCAAGGGCTGAACGAGCTTGTTCTTGAATCACTGTGGAATTTGATGAAGAACGGCACGTTGTTGGATGTGCTTGATGTTCTTCGCTTTTGGGTTTCAATTCTGAATTTGTGTCTGAATTCTGAGTCTCTGGATTTCTGAGGCTCTGAACTTCTGAATTCTGAATTTGTGTCTGAATTTGTAGACTTCTGAATTCTGAATCCTCTCCCCTTTTTTCTTCCTCCAAGCCTCTATTTATAGGCTTCTTGGATTAATAGGATGATGACACGTGTCATCTCCTGATAAGGATAAAACTATAACTGGGCCGGGCCGGTTATATTGTGATAATTATCCTTAAAGATAATTATTCAAAATATATTTTATTAGGAATAATTATCGTTTCATTTAATTATCTGGGCTGGGCTAATTAAATAATTTAAGTAAACCAAGCCTGGTAAATTAAATAATTTATTTAAACATTAGGCCTATATTTAATGGGTCCATTCGTTAAAATCAAAGCCCACTAAATTTTAGTGTCTACAAATTGCCTCCACTTCAAGTCCCAATTTTGACAAAACTTGTCTCTTTTTCCAAGTGGGACTTGAAGTTTCTTTTTTTTTTTTTCCATCTTAATTGTACTTTCCTATTTAAATTGAATTATCCAAATCTCAATACAACTTGGAGGTATCTTGTTGCCTATATATATCCTCAATATTGTAGGGTTTGATATCAATTCCAAAAATCTCTGAAGACTTATCAGATCACAAATAATTGGTACGTGTGTTTCTTCTTCTTCTTCTTCTTCTTCTTTTTTTTTTTTTTTTTTTTTTCTCTCTCTCTCCACGCATGCACGAGAACATATTTTATTTTATTTTATTTTATTTTATTTTTTCTCTCTCCACGCACGCTGGAGAACCTTTTTTTTTTTTTTTTTTCACTCCACACATACTGGAGCAAATTTTTTTTTTTTTTTTTTTTTCTAACCCTTTTTTTTTTTTTGCAGGGTTTGATTGAGTATAACAACTTGATTTGTGTCAACCGTAGCAGAAATTGAACCCTCCTTCTAGACAACACCGATTTGAGCTTTGTTATCCATCATGGTGGTGTTCAAGTGTTTTGCAAAGCAAAAGCTGATTATCTTAGAGAGCAAAAATAGTCAACGAGTCCAAGGAACGACATTAAGTGTATATGACTCACTTTTTGGTCGCAATGCTATTCAAGTGCCTGATTCTAACAATAAACATTATTCATCTCATTGGACATGCACGGCCACATGCGAACTCACCGACTTTGGTCCTGATCAGATTAATGAAGAATCTATTGTCTCTAAAGCCTTGATACTAAATTCTTCACTTCATGAGAGAGTTGTTGAAGAAAACCAGTTTTCACTATTGGGTCTTAATGTTCAGGCGAAGGAAATATCATGGAGTATTCCCTATAAACTTCCTGCTGAATTGCTATACACCGAACTATATTGGGAGTGGTTAGAAGATGTCTTGGCGCGTTTCCACGACTTTCTATCAAAACAACAACTATATGGTGCTTTATTCGCCTCCTTATTTTCCTATGATCGTCATGAAGATGTATTCAAAGCATTCCTTGAATGTTGGTACCCAGCCACTAATACACTTCATTGTTCTATTGGCGAGCTATCAATTTCTCTTCGAGATCTATATATGCTAGGTGGTCTCCCTCACCAAGGAACAATTTATGATGAAGTTATTCCTTGTGCAGATGAACTATTAAGAGCTGGCAACAACAAAAATTCTATCCCTTTGAGTTGTCAACACCTATTTTTGGCCTTCCACAGACTTTCCAGAATGTGAAGATATCTGACTGGATTAATTTCTGGTTTAAAGGTGCATCAAGACATGCCAAACCTTCAAAGAAATCAACAAAAAATAAAGTTCACCGCCCTATGAGGACTCAAAATCCGTCTGGTGTGATCCCTCCTGTCCGGTCGATGTCCACCAAAGAGAAAAAAATATTTATCAACCTTGGTGTAGATGAAACATCGAGAGACACCACTTATCTAGCTGCTTTTTTAGCATGTTGGCTCTGCAAATTTGCCTTACCTGCACACCCTGGCAACATAATTCGTCCTGGGACTTTCAAGGTCGCAAGCATGTTAGTAGATGGCTGCAACATTTGTCTTTCCATCCCGGTTCTGGCCAGTATTTACAGAGGCTTGAACGAGATTGTTTCCTCACCAGATCCTGGAAGCTGCTCTGCGATATTTCCTATTCACTATGTATTCGGATGGTTGAGTGAATATTTCAGAACTAATTTAACCATTCCTAATACCAACTATTGGCCTAGAATGACATTATATGCAGGCAAAGGAGGAGAAAGATACTTTGACCATTTTGAAGCCCAAAATTTATTCAGATCATGTAAAGGAATAAACTTAACTCGAATGGCTAAAAGATCTTCAAAAGAGCGACTTATTGTAGATAATGGCGAGATGATAAAGGCTGACTTTGACACTCTAATCAATCTTCGATCATGTTATTTGACATTGCGCCAAAATGACCGTCTTATCATTGAGCCGTATAGTCCACACAGATTTAGCCGACAATTTGGGTACCATCAAGATATTCCTGGAAAATTAAAAAATGACTTTCGTACTTGCACCTTAGAGGAATTTTTAAAGCATTGGAACTCATCCATTTATTATTCTTCTGGTTGTGATGCGTTGCTTCCTTCAACCTTCAGCCACAAAAAATCCTCAGTTACCAGAGCATATGCCAAATGGTGGTCCAGCGTATATATTAATCCATTTACACAGAAAGAAACTACCTCAAAGCAATCTAAACGCACAATTTCCCCACCAGAGAAACCAACTAAAATCAGGAAGGTTTTAATTAAGGGGCTGAAGTCAAATCTCCCATCTAAGCCAGTGCCAAAGTTAACCATCAAATCTCATAATGATTGTGACGTTGTTGGAAGATCTAGTAGCCATCACCAAACAGCAGAAGATGTCCCACCACTAATCAATAACCATCGCCGTCGTCAGTTGTCAATGGAGTTAGATGAGGATGTGAAAGCTTATGATGAGGATCGTAACTGGAAGCATGTCACCGACAAAATGAGACTTGATTCAGTACAGGAATGTGTTGCCACTTCTCTTGATCATTTTTTTACTGGGGTACCTAGCAGTTCACAACCTATACAGGTAACTGTTATTTTATATATATATATATATATATATATATATATATATATATATATATATATTTTGTACTGCAAATTACCATTATTTATTATTATTTTTTTAATAGATAAAAGACAGCAAGGGATTTCTTGGGGAAGATGTCGTCATTGTTGCTAACCCAACATGTAGTGAAGAATCTATTTATGGATCGTCTGCCTTAGAGTTGGCCACTGCGATAGGAAAAGGTACAGAGATTTCACTACAAAGAAGCAGAGTTAGTCAACACTCGGATGTTTTGGGGGTTGCTGAAGTGACTAGTCAAGCTATGGAGGTGGTTGAAAATATTGGTAAAGATCATGTAGTTATCCCTTCTTTGATTTTAAGAGAACAGGGTCCACCCTTACATCGTGTTGCCTCTTCTGAAATGTCAATTTTCAATGCGGAAGAGATCGTTCTTGATGTTCATCGTCGTGCTGCTTTATTCTTTATTGATTTCATAAAGAATATCATACGCGATACTCCTACCGATAAAATACCGTCTCGAGCACCTAAACTTCAAACACTTTATGAAGGACTCGCAAAACTCCCTGGAGACCATTCAGCTTTGAAGAGGCGAATTGACTCATAAACCAATAATGCGGCCAATTATATTGCTACATCTTCTTCATATGCTTGTATGATGACTTCAGACTCTCAATCCCAACGATTGGCCAGTATTGATGCACAGCTCACCAACGCTAGGTCTATAGAAGATGATGGTGCTAAGCGTATAAAATCACTTCAATCTAGTTTGAGTGAAGCTGAATTTAAAGACGCTAGATTAGTGAAAGAATTGCAAGAAGCCAGGGAAGAGACTCAAGGGCTTAAAGTCCTCATATCGACAACGGATGCACAGTTATCTCAGAAGAAGGAAGCCATCAACAAACTTTGAGAAGATCGAAAATCAATAGAAGAAGCTAACGTCATCTCGAATCGCGATCTTGAAGTAGTGAAGCAACTGGAAGAGATATTATGGCAAGAACGTGACGAAATTATCACTATGGAATTTTAGTATTGATCATCATTTTTTTCCAAAAAAAGTTGTAACTTTGAATTTTAGCAATAAAACAAATGATTTATTATCTCCATTTTATTTACAAAGATGTTATCATTATTTATTTGTTTCACCGTTCACAGTTTATACTCTTGCGGGCCAGGAGTTTATAAAGAATTTTTTTTTTTGGCGCACTGAACTTAGAATAAAAGTCTAAGTTGCCTACGTACCCTCAAAAGAGGGATCAAGTCATCACGTAGTTCAATAGAGATAAGTTTTTTTTTTTTTTTTTTTTTTTTTTTTTTTTTTTTTTTGCAATCACAGTTTTAACTCATGTAGGCCAGGAGCATAATGCAGTTTAAGCTCGTATGATCAGGAGCATTACCTTCATGGGTAGTAGCGCTTCAGGAATTTGCCATTAATGGGCCCCACTCTTACTCCGTCTTCATCAATAATGAGATATGCGCCGTTAGTATAAACTTCGCGAACAACATACGGTCCATCCCATTTGGATACAAATTTATTTCCCTTGCGATTTATGACAATCGGTCAACGAACAGCTAATACTAAGTCTCGAACTTGAAATGACCGAGGTCGAACTCTCTTATTAAACGCTTTAGAAAGTCGAGCTTGATAGCACTCTAGCTATTGTTGAGCTTCTAATCTCTTTCCATCCAATGCTTCCAGTTCTTGAAGACGTAAGATGGCATTTTCTTCACTTGTAAGACCTTCTTGTATGGCTATCCTTAATGAAGGGATTTGTTGTTCCAATGGAAGAACTGCTTCTACGCCATAGACCAGAGAATATGGAGTTGCTTGAGTAGGTATCCGATGCATAGTGCGGTATGCCCATAATGCTTTTTCCATTCGCTCATGCCAATCTCGCTTTGTTTGGTTGATTACTTTCTTCAATAGCTCACATAGAGTCTTATTGAATGCTTCTGCGAAACCATTTGCAGGGGCATTGTACATGGAGGATTTACGTTGTTTGAATCCAAATTTCTCACAAAGGTCAGTTACCCAACTGTTTTTAAAATTTGTCCCGTTATCAGTGATGATATATCGAGGGACACCATATCGATAAATAATGTTGGACTTGATGAAGTCAACCACTGTTTCCTTTTTCACATGTTTATAGGGTGCAGCTTCCGCCCATTTTGAAAAATAATCAGTTGTAGCCAAGATATACAAGTGGCCTTTTGAAGACTTTTCTAAAGAACTAACTACATCTAATCCCCATGCATCGAACGGCCATGACGTCACAGTAGGGTGTAATGGTTCCAGTGGTTGGTGTATGAAGTTGGCATAGAATTGACAGGCTTGACACCTTTTTGCATACTCCAAGCAATCTTTGACCATGGTGGGCCAATAATAACCCATTCTTTTGACGCGAAAGTGCAGCTTTGGACCAGATTGATGAGCTCCACAAATCCCAGAATGTGCCTCCTTCATTGCATGCGTTGCTTCATCATTTCCAAGGCAGCAAAGGAAAAGGCCCTCATAGGAACGCCTATACAATGTATCATTGTAATAGATGAAACGAGGTGCTCGCCTTCATATTTCAGTCTTATGGCGTAGGTCTTCGGGAAGCTTTCCATGTTCCAGATAATCAATGATAAGGATTCTCCAGTCTTCTTCCTCTTGTGTCCAACAAGAAACCACATTACTTTCTTCAAATTTATCCTCTAAGACTTGTGGCAAGATGCATCTTTGACATACAGGAACATCAACCAGGTCTTCATCAGTTAACGCCAATGTTGTAGCCAAATTTGCCAAAGCATCAGCTATCCGATTTTCTTTTCTTGGAATGTGCTCTAGTATGACGCTATCAAACCGTTCCAACAAATGAGAGGCGTAACGATGGTACGGTACTAGATCATCTTTCTTAACCTCATATTCTTTAAGAAGTTGGTTGATCACCAACTTAGAGTCTCCATATATTTCAAGGTCCATGATGTTCATCTCATTCGCCATTTGAAGGCCGATAATCAAGGCTTGATACTCAGCTACATTATTTGAGCAGTTTTCAGCAAGTGCAAAAGAGTATGGAATGACATGTCTCTTTGGAGAAACAAAAACTACACCTGCTCCAGCCCCATCTGATCGTGCTGCCCCATCGAAAAACATCATCCATGGAGGGAGGATGTCCACAAGGAAGACTTCTTCATCAGGAAAATCTTCAGAAATTTCCCAATCGGCTGGAATAGGATGGTCAGCTAAGAAATCAGCTAAGACTTGTCCTTTTACTACTTTTTGTGGCACATAAATAATTTCAAATTCGTTGAACAAAATTGACCAACTCGCCAATCGTCCGGAAAGGACCGGCTTAGACATAACATATTTGAGAGGATCTGCCTTTGCAACAAGATGTATCGTATGAGCCAAGAAATAATGCCTCAATTTCTTAGAAGCGAAGACAAGTGCGAGGCATGTTTTTTCAATTGGAGGATAATTTCGCTCCGTCGGGGTGAGTTTGCGACTTAAATAATACAACGCCTTTTCTTTATGTTCTTCATTATTTTGAGCAAGTAAGGCACCCAGCGATTCTTCTTGCGCAGCAATGTAAAGTATGAATGGCTTTCCAGGTACTGGTGCTCCCAATACCGGAGAATTGAGAAGGTACTTTTTGATACTATCAAAAGCATTTTGGCATGATTGGTCCCAATTAAATGGAACATCTTTTTTTAGGAGTCGGTTAAAAGGTTGACAACGACTCGCTAAATTTGAGATGAACCGATGAATGAACGCAAGTTGACCTTGTAAACTTCTAAGTTCACGTAAATTCTTTGGTGGCGGCATCTTTTGAATGGCCCCAATTTTATTAGGATCAATCTCAATACCACGATGACGTACGACGTATCCCAGGAATTTTCCTGAAGTCACACCAAATGCACATTTAAGGGGATTCATCTTAACTTGATATTTTCGAAGGCGATTAAAGACAGTACGTAAATCCTGTAAATGATTTCTTCGTTCTTTTGTCTTAACCACCAAGTCATCAACTTAACATTCAACAATCTTGTGGAGTATGTCGTCGAAGATCCTTTGCATAGCGCGCTGGTATGTTGCTCCCGCATTTTTTAGTCCAAAGGGCATAACTTTGTAACAATATATGCCTTTAGGAGTGCGAAAGGCAGTTAACTCCTCGTCCCTTGGAGTCATTCTTATCTGATTGTACCCAGAGTAATAATCCATAAAAGAGAGAGCTTCATGTCCAGTGGTTGCATCTACAGTGAGCTCAGGGATGGGAAGAGGAAAATCATCTTTTGGGCATACCTCATTCAAATCACGAAAGTCCACACAGATTCGAATCTGTCCATTTTTCTTCTTCACTGGAACAATACTCGAAATCCATGTTGGATATTTGACCTCACGGACAAACCCTACTTCAATCAATTTGTTGAGTTCTTCCTCTATCCTTGGAACTAGCTCTGGACGGAAGAAACGTTGAGACTGCTTAATCGGATGTGTCCCACGTTTGACAGCGAGATTATGCACTGCAATTTTAGGATCAAGACCGGGCATCTCTTTGTATGTCCAAGCAAAGACATCCTTGTACTCAGACAATAATTGAAAGTAATCATTTTCTTCTGAGGGGTTTAGGAATGCACTAACAAAAACTGGTTTGGGTTGATCGTCAGTTCCTAAGTTGATTTCTTTGAGTTGATCAACAGTAGCCTGCCCCCCGTCTTCTAGTGTTGGTGGAGCTTTCTCGATATCATCTGGTTGTTCACAGTCAGGTTCCTCTTCAACAGTGATGTGGTATGAAGTAACACAAGACGATTCGCCAGTGCCTTCTATTCTATCCACTTCTGCTGATTGATTAGTAAATACAATGGTTCGCCTTCGAGCTTTCAATGTAACATCATTGGTGACATCTATCTCTGTCTTACGTTTCATTCGCGAAGCCACTAGGCTCTGAACCTCACTATTATTCACCACGTCGATGTTAGCTTCTTCTGACTTCACAATCTTGCTGTTTTTTAGTGGTGCATCATGGATAGTACCAATTCGAGAAAATATTGACTTTCGAGATTGAGGTTGTGCAGATTTTCTTCCTTGGTCATGAAAGCTCATTCTGTTAAAAACAGAGTTATGAGGCAAATTGCTGATATGAGAACTTGAAACATTTGATTCTCAGCTTGACAACCTGTTGAATACAAATGTTCAATCGCATGGAGCTCTTATACGGTCAAAGACTGATTTTTGATGCCCAGTCTGCTGATCTTGTTCATCCTCAACTTCTTCAAACCCAATGTATGAGGTGCTTGACTTCTTATCCCTCTTTGTGATTTGAATTCGAAGTGGCTCAGAAGTTACGAAACCGAGACCAGACTTAGGTGAAATGATTTTATGCCCTTGATCTTTCAACTTCTTCTGTATCTCATTGAGGCCGTGCACCTTCTCACCGGTGACCTCAGCATTCAGTTTTCCAAGGCTTGCAGGATTTGTAAAATCATACCCCGACTTAGCCAAGAGTTGGTATGCTTTAGGATCGAATCCTTCGTCGGTCCTTTGTTTTGGAAGTGATAAATGATCAACCATAGATTGAGAAAGCCGCATGAACCCTTTTAATGGAGACTTGGAAGGCGAAGACTTCTGCATCTTAGGGAGAAGAAGAGTTAACTCTCCTTTAAGCTTTTGCATATCTTCTTTTTCCTTGGTTTGTGACATCTTTAATTTAAATTCCTTAGTTTCAATTATCTCGATAACAGGTGCCTGCCCTTCTTGTCGCTGAGATTTTAGAACATACTTTAAAATAGGTTTCGTCCGATGTGCTTTTATCAAGACCCCTCGCGTTTTAGCTACCTTTACAATGTCTGTCACTGAAACGTCTAGTGGATCACTTAATGTTTCTTTTGCTTTTGTAGATTGAATCTCTTGTGTAGACGGAAGGCTTGGGATGGGCACTTCCGAAGGTGTATCATGATCGATATAGATATTGGCATCGGCAAAATGAGATTCTGCCTCTGTAAATGGCTTATGATCCGCCACAACCGTTTGTACGCCATTTTGTAGAATTTGAAGCACTGATGAAGAGTCGATGGAATGACGCCATTACTATGTATCCAAGGCCTTCCCAACAACAAATTGTAGGACGTCTTTGCATTAATCACATGGAATAAGGTTTCTGCTTGGAGATCGTCAATAGTTAGCTTTGCCCGAATCATGCCGATAGCTCTCTGTCCTCCTTGGTTAAAACCTTGAATAATAAGACGGCTACGCGATAACTCGTCAATTGTGATGCTAAGATTTTTCATCGTAAATTTTGGCATTAGATTCACCGCCGAGCCACCATCAACAAGAATACGAGTAACTCTTCGTTCTTTTATGTAACCGGAGACGAAGAGAGGACAATTGTGCGGCTTCGAACCCAACTGAAGATCCTCGTCCGTGAAAAGAATTGGTGCACAACATGACTCAAACGTACCTCTGACCACTTCATCATCATCAGATTTTTCAATGATGGCTGTATTATAGTTCTCTACAGTCTGGACTTCATCTTGATCCTCGTTCTTCTCATCATTAAGGCTTGTTTTCTTAGTTGAAACCATGTAAGTTGTTACAACTTCGTCATTTAGGTATCCTTTTGGAAAGAACTCTTGCAAAGTAATAGGCTTCTGACTCTTTTTGCTTATAGAGGTGTGTTTAGTTGACTGTGTCTTCTTGACCCATTTTCTGTTATGGCCAGACTGTTTATGGTGATATTGGGGTTTCTTCTTCCTTTGCCCTCTGTCAGAATAATTAGTCTGAAAAATATCAGCCTGTTGCTTCCGTGGTTTCTTTCTTGTCACCAGAGTCCATCATTCTTCATCATCCTGAGGAAAAACCCTTCCAATTGGATGTCACGTACACTCCCTTGGCCAATATAGATTGGGATTGGTTCCAATGAACCAAACTGGATAGTTGTGCAAGATACCTCCGAAGTTAAAGGTTGAGAATGAGCACTCCCCACGACAGAGGTTGTCAAAGTAGCAATAGTATGATTTGAAATTACAACTTCGTCTGTATCCAACAAGATTTTTCCTTGTTTTGCCAGATTCATCACCACCTCCTTGAAGATAAAACACTTCTCAATTGGATGACTGATAATGCGATGATATTTGCAGTATTTTGGATCGTTGATACGTCCCATCTCTGGAGAACGTTTGCATTCAGGGAGTTCTATAACTTTACTTTCAAGTAAACATTCTAAGATACCAGGAACATCGGAATCGGGGAAGGAGTATTCTTTCTTCTCTAACTCCTTTAGCGTAGGACGCTGTCTCTCCCTCTCTTGAAACTGGCGAGGCTTTTTATCATCCTTCTTGTCATCTTTAACAGATATCTTGATTGGGGTGGTTGAGATAGCCATTGAATCTTTAGCCGCATTTTTTGATGACTTGTCGCCCTTCTTCCAGTCTTTCTTATCTTTACGTGGTTCTATAGTCACGGGACTTTTGCCGTCATGGGATTTTATACTGATCTCCATGTCATGGGCACGCGTAGCCAATTCCTCAAATGTGCGAGGTTTTATGCCTTGCAGAATGTAGAGCAGGCCCCAATGCATTCCCTGCATACACATCTCCACAGCAGATACTTCTGACAAACGGTCCTTGCAGTCAAGACTGAGGGCTCTCCACCGATTAATGTAGTCAATTACAGGCTCATCCTTCCATTGCTTCGTGTTAGTCAACTCTATCATACTAACAGTACAATGAGTGTTATAGAACCTATTCAAGAATTCTCGTTCCATCTGGTCCCAACTATCAATTGATTCTGACTTTAGGTCAGTGTACCACTCGAACGCGTTTCCTTTAAGGGACCGGACAAACTGTTTGACTAGTAAGTCCCCCTCTGTTCTGGCATTGTTACAAGTCTCGACAAAATGGGTAATGTGTTGCTTGGGGTTACCTTTTCCGTCAAATTGCTGAATCTTCGGAGGTTGGTATCCTACATGCATTCTCATACTGTCGATTCTCCTTGTATAGGGCTTTGAGTACATGAGAGTGCTCTGTGAGACACCACCATATTGAGCTCGGATTGTATTTGTTATCATATCTTGCAATTATTCGACAGATAATGAAGAGACTGAAGAAGAGGTATGATTGGTTTGACTAGTCGCCTGTTCTATCCCCGGCGTCTGGTTTTGACTGGTCGCTTGTTCTGTCACCGGCGTCTGTTTGGGATTCTCCCTGTGAGTACCTTGTGCTGTAGAATTAGGATTCTCCGTTAGTATTGCTGTGGAAGATGTAGGTTTCCCAGACGGTGGTGGTGTGAAAGTTGCACGATTCCCGGATGGCATTGGTGTTTCACCGAAGGTCTGAACTTCCAATTTATTCATTAGTGTAGCGATTTGCAAGTCCTTTTCTTCAATAGTCTTTATGAGGTTCTCAATGGAATGAGCCATAGTTGCTAGTTGTTCCTCCACCGTAGCAGCTCCAGTCATCATAGCAGTAACCACATCTGAGTATGATAGGCCTTGAGAATCCACGTTCCTTGAAGTGATTGATTGCTCCGAAGTCTGACGTGGTGACTCTGGGGGTGAACCGACACTAGAGTGAGCATCATAGATAGAATGAAGTGAATCTAGTGGTGGAGCCTCCTCTGGAACAATGTCAAGGTTTTTGACATGTTGAGTTTTCACGTTCGCCAGTGTTGCAGGATTAGTTTTCACCACATCTTGCTGAAGTTTGAATGACACCATCGCCTGGGACTTGCTACGTGTCACAGGGCCCGTCAAGGTACTTCCATCGTTTAATTTGGTCTTCGTGCCACTTTTCATGGTGGCTTTAACGTCGACCTTTGCAATAGCAATGTTCTTTTGGGCTTTCTTGTCTGTCTGAATCTTAGGGGAAGCCATAGAATCTGATAGAGAAGAAACTTGATGGTAGGAGAAAGAGATGAGAGGCAAAGGAAGTCCCACCGGGCGTGCCACAAATTTGTACACACAAATTTTGTAAGTCTGCAATAGAAACAAAATATGGAGCAAAATAGAATTTTATTAATTTATGAATGTGGAGTACAGTCCTTTATAATATCTTTTACAAAAAAAGAATGGTCCTCTGATTCGATCTCCTTGTTTTTGGTTGGTTGGATCCAAGGGCTGCACAAGCTTGTTCTTGAATCACTGTGGAATTTGATGAAGAACGGCACGTTGTTGGATGTGCTTGATGTTCTTCGCTTTTGGGTTTCGATTCTGAATTTGTGTCTGAATTCTGAGTCTCTGGATTTCTGAGGCTCTGAACTTCTGAATTCTGAATTTGTGTCTGAATTTGTAGACTTCTGAATTCTGAATCCTCTCCCCTTTTTTCTTCCTCCAAGCCTCTATTTATAGGCTTCTTGGATTAATAGGATGATGACACGTGTCATCTCCTGATAAGGATAAAACTATAACTGGGCCGGGCCGGTTATATTGTGATAATTATCCTTAAAGATAATTATTCAAAATATATTTTATTAAGGAATAATTATCGTTTCATTTAATTATCTGGGTTGGGCTAATTAAATAATTTAAGTGGACCAAGCCTGGTAAATTAAATAATTTATTTAAACATTAGGCCTATATTTAATGGGTCCATTCGTTAAAACCAAAGCCCACTAAATTTTAGTGTCTACACCATGTATATCATTAAAAATATAAAACATTCAACTAGTGATGATAACTTAATAAAAATGGCATACTTATGAAAATTTATTAAAGTACTAAATCAAATCTCAAGCATGAAAATTTATACATGTTATAAAATAAAGAATTTCAGAACAAAAATTTGTCATATAATTATTCGTACACGCTCTAATTGAGTTTGCTATGGGTCTATAGTAAAAATCACCTCTAGAATATCACGTGCATAACTCTTGGTACATAGATCACAAATACAGGTGCATGCAACACGCATGATCAGCAGTTGCATAGACACGCCTATTGGTTAAAATCCAAAAGATATGCCTATGCCTATTGGTTAAAACCCAAAAGACATGCCTATGCCAAACATGACTATTAATTCCATAAGATATGACTATTGATTGAAATTCAAAAGACATGACATCCATATATATATATAATGAATATTTGTGACCCAAACTAAAACATGCCAAGATACGTTGTTGTATGAGTGGTACTGTTTCACTTACAACTGTCATAAACAGTCCTGACCACTTGATATTATTAACAGTACGTAACACTGGTAACACATGAATGTTAGAAATTCATGTTGCCGCTTAACATAAAGAAGCGACAATTCTTTCAAGAATGTGTTCATGTCTCTATAAGTGTCACAGTTCTTGTCCAACTCGTGTCACTCTCATAGAGATATGAATACCCAAAATTACATTCATGTTGTTGTCCAGCACATCCATATTAAAACAACTATGATAACAATTGTATAAAAACTATATATATATATATATCCTTGTATGTACATAAATTCTGAAGATCTTGGGCATACATGTTTGTAATACAATATAATTGTACTAAAATATTTGATACTTTTATGCATACATAGTGTGTATATATGCGTGTACATGAAAAACAGAGTATATATATACATATATATCTTTGTCCTTTTCTATCTCAAACATGTATTACATATAAATTTCATACGATACTATTAACAATATATTATTAACAAATAAATCAAATTTATGCATCAGAGTCCATGTTGGTTCTGATACCACGTGTAAGAAAATTCTAACATAAATAAAAATATGGTTCCAATGCATAAATTTGGTAAGTAGAAGACATACCTGATATGAAAATCTATTTAAGGGAATTACAGCGGAAACCTTACTTATATCATATAGGAGATGACCTTCAACCCTCTTATCTTTCATTGCATACAGGATGATGGATTCCAGACTTCTTCGCATATATATAGATGAGGGTTGAGACTGTTCCAGTAGACGTTAAGAGGTGTGTTGGTTCCATCAATCAACACAACTTTTCATATGTGACTCTTCAACAAAACAACACAACTCTTAAATATATAGGTGACTATTCATTCAAATATATGGATAACTAAATATTAATTAATTATTGCTAGACTATTAATTTTTTTCTTACAACATAATCATTTTCAATAGGTGTCGCTCTCACGTTCCGAACGCGCTCTCGCTCAAATTCTACTGCTTATGCCTTAATTATGTCGCTCTTATGCTCTCGCTCTAGAGTTCATTCTCACTCCCACTCCCACTTTATGCTACTTAGATTATGATGTTAAAGTCATCATTCATCAACAAGTGGAGTATTAATCAAAATACCCTAGTTCATCTCAACTAGAATACTTTAAATTTAATTTAAAAAATAATAATAAAAAAGCCTCCATCAAGTAGTAGAGTATTAAATATATATATATATATATATATATATATATATATATAATAAAAAATAAAAAATAAAAAAAACCTTCTTTCATCTCAACTAGAATAATTTAAATTTAATTTTAAAAAAATGGCAAAAGTCAACAACTAGAGTATTAAATAAAAAATAAAATAAATAAAAACCTCATCCATCTCTAGAGTACTATAAATTTGATTTTTTTGATTTTTAATTTTAAAGAAAACAAAAAAAAGAAATTGACCATGTAACACATTATATACTACCAAAGTCAACAACTAGAGTATTAAATCAAAAAACCCTATAACTAGATAGTATTATAAATTTGAATCCCATTATCATAAGATGTCATGTGGTGATGCTCTCCCCTAGGTGTGCACAAAATAATGCATAACACCTTGAGATTAGAAATTAGTGTCAAGTGGACATCATAGTTAAATTTATAAACCGCTTAACACCTATACTATATAATATGAGTGAGAAAGGATTGTCCCAAGGGATTGGAGTCGTACTTGAATGTGAAAATGCAACTAGGGTCAGTAGGTCGAGTGATCAACAAATGGTTGGTTGGTTAAGTAAACTATAGAGCAACTAAATTAAACTAAGTAATTGAATGTAACAAGAGTAAGCAAGAGAGAGAGAGAGATCTTGGGGTTTAGAGATTACCACCAAGCAATGCTTTTCTATACTTCCAACTAGTGACTAAAGAGGGTAAAGTGTGTTGCAATATTTGTGTGTATGTGCTTGGTTGATTCAATTAGCAAGGGTGACCAATATAAGCATATATTGTCTAAACAACATGTGAAAAGCACAATATATCTAGCAATTAAGTATATATTGTCTAAATAGCATGTGAAAAACACAACATATCTAGCAAGTCATTAATCCTTCCATTAAGTTCACAAGCCAAACACACCACAAGGTTAGAGACATATGCTACTTGCATTCAAAAGTATGGAACATCAAACAACTAGCATGGATTGTCCTCTCATCTAACAATTATGCTATCACTACACTACAATTAAACTAGTGGCATGAAATTAAACTAACTAAGCTAAGGGAGAGGCACAATCCATCAAGAAGTGAGCATGGACCATCTAGAAAATCACAAGAGCATTCTTTTAAGCACAATGTTTTGACAATCCCTAAATCCATAACATTAATACACATAGACATGCATCAATTACACAAGAAATAGAGGTAAACACATGAAAATCTATTCTAGCATACATAGACATGTGGATAGAATGAAATGATTGATTGGAAGCATTAAACCACATAAATCATTGAATAAACAAGATCTATATGTATAAAAGTGTCAAAACATTAATTACAACACTAATCCCTCAATAATACACAAGATTAAGATATAGAAAGCATGCTTGGGGCTAACTCTAGTCCCAAGAGGATGTCTAGCCACTCATGGTGATGATGCTCCAACCCTCAAGGGCTAACTCCATGGTTGAAATCTGCTCCTTGTTGATGAAGAGTCTCTAATGGTGTCTTTAGCCTCCTCTTCCTCCTCTAAGCTTCCTCTCCAAGAGATGATATGAAAGTAATGTTGGCTCCCCTTGAAAAAGCAATCTTTATCCTTATATAGGTGGGTCAAAATGACACCTAAAATGAGCTGGGGTCGTGCACACAATATTCCCTAATGATTGGATAAAGGACAACTTTCAATGAGATGGAATTTTAACTATTTCGCACTGGAGGAAGTTCGATCGATCGAAAGTAAGTGAGATCGATCGAACTTAGGCTGGATCGATCCAACTAGCTGAGTTTTTTGGAAAAAGACAAATTCGAGATATTTATGGGAAACGGACAAAAGTGGTAAGTGGGTGGTATAGCTGTGGATAGGATCAATCATTTGAATAAGGACAAAAGTGTTCGATCGATCGAAGGATGGTGTTGAATCGATCGAACTTTTGGAACTTTATACTTTTGTGTCAAGGCTTGGATCTATCTTGAAGTACTGAGATCGATCATTGTTCGATCGATCGATTGAACCTTGAACTTGGATCGATCGAACTTTATTGTTTGCCCCCTTTGGCTTCATTTGCTTCCTTCTTTCTCCACTTTGCTCTTTCCTTTGATTAATCCCAGAATTGCTTCAATTAAGCTCTTATTTGGCTGAGTTAGCTTATTTTCGGGATAAGTGCCTGAAAGTGGAAATAATACGAAATCAATTTTTAAAACGGTAAAGTAAGATAAATAAAGGTACTAGAATGCCTAAGCTTAAGGGGTTTAAATATGCACTTTTCAGTACTCATCATCATGGACCTATGGTGATGTCACAACATCACTTCAGAATTCCTGAACTCATATAATTCATCGTTTTTTATTCATATTTTCAAAAAAAAAATTTCACCATTCAAATTTTCAATTGAGACAGTAGAAAAGCAACTGAAAAACTAATTATTTTTTTATTTTTATGTTATGATTAGCATTTATGGCTATTGTTAGGATGAAAAAAAGGTATTTCTATTATTAATAGTGCTGCCATAAAATTGTTAGTAAAATATATGTTAAGTGGCACATTTTAATTTGTTAGGTAATAATATTATTTTAAACTTTTCTGTCACTAATTTTATAATAATATATTTTGATATAGTGTTAAATATTTAAGCCTTATTTGATGTGACTTCCTTGGACTCCAAAACGGGCTAGGAAGCCATTCTCTAAAAAAAAGTGTTGGGTAAAAATTTTAAACGGGCTTGTACAAGAAGTGTGGTGGTCTGCTATGCCTTTATGCTGTGGCCATTGGTTTTCTTATGTAGCCCTCTAGGGCAATGCAAAATTATAAGCTTTGTACAGCATTTTATCTATGCATAACACTTTATTCACTTGGGAAAAAAAAAATGGAATATGAAAAAGATAATGAATGTTGGGCTGGGTATCTAACTCAAAAGGTTAATTGTAACGGGGGCGTGCTTGTCCATTTATTGAAAAGCTCAAACTATTAGGTAGTGCTATATATCCACCCATTTATATCCAATCACTTTTCCATCCGGATTCAATGTGGGACAAATGACCCTTGTAACATTCTCCTCCACCCCCCAAACTCGCAACGCCTTCGTTGTGGTCGGGCCACCCTGCTTACCCGGGGGTGGCTCACCCGGACGCCTTCCGGGTCAGGCGCTTGGCATGACATCAAATCAAGGACTGGGTCTGGCTCTAATACCAACTGTAACGGGTGGGTACTTGCCCATTTATCTAAAAGCTCGAACTATTGGGTAGTGTTGCATACCCACCCATTTATACCCAATCATTTTCCCATCCGGATCCGATGTGGGACAAATGACCCTTGTAGAATTAATCTATTAGGTGAAGTGACAATTGCCCTGTAAAAGTCTCAAATTTATTTGTTCAGTAATCAATGTGGGACTCGTTCAACTATCTAACAATTCCCTCCGTTGAATGAGGTTCAACCCGGTGGATGGAACGACACCGATCTTATCATTTTTCTGCCAACTAGCGGATCTTGAATTTACATGCAATTCTTTAAAACTTGGCACTAATACCAGTTGTTGGGTTCAGGGTATTCAACCCTAGAACCATTTTCATGGAATATAGAAACATTTTACCTTATTCTTTTCTTTTTCAAATCCTATCTAATTTAATCCTGTTTCGAATTCCATTCTGTAAAGTCCCATTTTCATAACTTGACTTCAATGACCTCATTTACTTTTCAATACAAAATGCCTGTGAATATTAGGATTATATAATTATCTCCTCATATTTATATCACCTTGTAATATCCTAAAATTTTACAAAGTCCTTTATTTTAGTATTATGAGCTTAACGTAATTTTGAATTAAATTTACATATTTAGTTGAGATGGTAAAACTAAATTATAAGTTTGGCAAAATCTGACTAGATAATTGTTCATTTTTTAATTTTTAGTAGTCATTTTAGTGAAACATGATTAATGAATTTTTTCTTCTTCCATTTTGGCTTTCCATCACAGATTTACTTATACCATTGGTTTTTAAAAAAATTACAGCTAGTGCCATAGTGAAAATTAGAATGAAATGCCTTCACTTTCACAATGGCACTAGTTGTAATATTTTATAAAAATGATGGTATATTTAAGAGTGAAGGTAATAATAGATGTGTTGTTTGTACCCTTAATTTTTTAAAAAATATTATAACTAATGTCATTGTGAAAGTGAGGTGACATACATTCACTTTCAGAATGGCATTAGCTGTATAAATAAATAAATAAAAATTAAAAAGGTATGACAAAATATGTGATAGGAAGCCAAAAAAAGAATAAGATAAAATTGATCAATGAGTGTACTTAGCACTCCTCTTATGCTAGATGTGTGGATATACCTAAGTATTTTGGGATGTGGAATGAATGGGTGATGCATTTTTGCGATATACCTAAGCATAGGGCGACTATACTTAGCACTCCTCTTATGCTAGATGCGTGGATATACCTAAGCATTTAGGATGTGGAATGAATGGGTGATGCATTCTTGGGATATACCTAAGCATAAGGCAACTGCACTTAGCACTTCTCTTATACTAGATGCTTGGATATACCTAAGCATTTGGGATGTGGAATGAATGTGTAATGCATTTTTGGGATATACCTGAACATAGGACGACTGTACTTAGCATTCCTCTTATGATAGATGCGTGGATATACGTAAGCATTTGGGATGTGGAATGAATGGGTGATGCATTTAGATTATAGAGAAACTCTGGTTTAGCTTGAATGACATATTGTAGCCTTGTAGGAACTAATGGTTCTTATAGTTTATATGGAAATTAAACTAGGGTTGCCTAGCTTATAAGAAAATTATGGTTTGAATGAAGAGTTGAATAAACTTTCTCTCCTTAACCTTTCACCCTCTCTCCAACAGACCCTCTTCTTCCCCTCCGCTTTTCTCCCTACTCCTTTCCATGGGAGTGGGGAGGTAACATTTTACCTCTCACGGCTACAATAAATTCAGCGTTTTTCAATAAGTTTGCTCCATGGGTGTTTTTCACGTCCTTTTTGCTTTTGTTCGGCTAGATCTGCTTACGTTTGGCTTATTTTCAGCTAGTATGGATGGATCTGTTGTTTTCTCTCTGGCTAAATCTCTGATATATGTCGGTTTTAGTTGTTCCCGACTTTATTTGATTTTTTTCTCCTTGATTTGATCTTGTACAGGTTTTTGGGTGGTCTTCCCCATGTCAGAGGCGCCTTGTGGATGTAGCTTTGGAGCTATTGTCTTGATGATGGCTAGGCCTTTGGGTCACTCCTATTGTTACGTTTCTCTTTTGGTGGTTTTTGTTGCAGAGCTTTGGATCACGTTATTAACAAATTTGGAGCCTGTTTTTCATTTTTCTTGTTTTGCTTCAAGATTTGTATGCATTTTTCTGGCTTGACTTTTACCTCTATATTGCCATTATGCATTGGCCTTTGTGCCTTTGCAATGATAAAAAAATAAAAAATGAAGAGTTGAATATAAAGTTTTCTTTTGACCAAAAGGGTATTTTGGTTTTTTTTTTCTTTCTTTGAAACGATGTTAACAATTTATTGTGAATGAAATTTTTCTATAACATTCTAACACCATAATTCTCACTGTCATGTGTTTGTACACCGATTCACGCACATATAGATACATTACACACTTATATATACATTTCACCTCTCCCATAAACCAATCAAATATGTGCTTGATGCACCATCTCAAGTTATATTGTCAATTTGGTTTTGGTTTTGCTATTGCATTTTCCACATGCAATGGCACATGATACACTTCGAGCGATCTATTAAATGCCTTCATTAAAAAAAGAAAAAAAAAGAAAAAAAAAAGGGTTAATTACACTCACACTACCCGAGGTTTGCTCAATTGACATCTAGATAGTTAACCATTTTTTGGACAATGACACTCCCCTATCAGTTTTTTCATTTTAAAAAATTAGTGAAATATCTATATTGCCCTTCATTATTTAATTCATTAATTATGACAAAATATCAAAAGTGGAAAATAACAAAAAAACACCCATCATAATTATCCGTTATTATTTAATTTATTTACTGCTTTCTCTCTCTAATGTATCAGTCGCCCGCATCATGCTCACTGATGCAAATATGACGGCGAGATTGAGGGTCTTTCTCTTTCTTCTTGTAGACGAGCCCTTCCTCACCCACCACCCAACCCCTTTCTCCAAACCCCCTTACCATTTTCCCTTCACCCATCGATGAACCACCACCTCCCAACCAGAAGACCAGGTAGTTGTGCACAACAGTTATAATCTAGCAACACATATCAACGCACGATCGGAGTAGTGTGCCTTGGCGATGATCCAATTGAAAAGCTCCCCGTTGACACAAAGCTCCATCACCAAATTGTCGAGGCCATTAGATGGTGGAGATCATGATGGGACGAAGCCACCAACTCCGCCGACGGCATAAGGACGTAGTTGATTTGGGAAGGAAGAATCTAGAAGACCAACGCGAAGAATCTGGTTATATACATATATATTTACAGATACTAATTGCTAAGCTCTGTCAATGTATATATATATACATGCTTATATATAAGAAGGTGTGAAATTGGTGTATATATATATATATATCCAAATCAATGGTTATTTTGGTTCTGGGCTTGTGTTCAGCTATGGTTATTTTGCTTGATTTTAAGGTTTATTCTTTATATATATATATATGCTTGGTAGAAGTATCTTTCCCGAAATTATGTTATGGATTTTCAATTTATTGCCTAATTAATTAAAAATTTGCTATATATTGTGAGTTTTGAGTGTAGTCTGGCAATGAAGTCTTCTTGTGTGGTGGTGGCGGCGAAGATGGGTGCTGGAAGAGGCTGATGGTGTGTGTGAAATTTGTATATATATATATATATATATATATATATATATTTGTGGGGATGGCCTATAACATGGTGGTGGCAGCGGCTATAGTGGGGATAAAGAGGAAGAGAAAGAGAAAGGGGGAGGGCAATTGTGGGTAGAGAGAGAAGCTAAAGGTTAGTTTGGTAATAAAATGAACTGTAACTGTCAAGGAACAATAATGTCAATTGACTATGTGTGAGGGTGTCTTTGTTAACTTTATAAAACCTGAGGGGTGTCATTGTTAAAAATAGGCTAACTTTCATCTGGTTGTCAATAGGACAAACCTTAAGGGGTATAAGTGTAATTAACCCAAAAAAATTAGTTACAAAATTATTTATAATTTTTTTTCAGAAGCTAATTATTTATAATATTTGTTGTTAATCTTAAGATTTCATCCAAGAACAATCTAGAAGTTTTGATAATAACAAACTATTAATGATGTTTAAGGACTAATGTTTACATTAAGTGTTATATAGATTATTCACATTCAAAGAATGACCTTAATGAAGTTACAAAGATAATTTCAAGTATTCCATTACTCAAGATTACATTTATAGAAAGCAAATGAGACAAAGGAACATGAAGTTGCAAGGAACCAAATGCAAAGTCCATCCAAAGATAGTTTAGACTACAACGAGCAAGAAAGCAACTCAAAGAAAGGAAGAAAGCAAGTCTACCTGAAAGCCTACACGATCATGGACAAAGCGTGAAGAAAGGGGTAGATAGGATGGTGAGTGTTTATGATTCAATGTCAAAGTATTTATGAATCCATTTGAAGCTCATCTATGTAGGACCATGCATATTATATCATCATTCATATGTTTCAATATATATTCGTAATAGACTATGCACTTCATTTATATATAATTGCACATAAAGTCATTGCTAAAGAGTGGGTTAGTTCAAGTTTGCATAAGTTTTGAAAGAACTCATCACTTGTGCTAGAAATGTTAAGACCATGCACATCAATCATATAATTCATATTGGTTAACAATTAAGGCATGAGAAGTCTTCATTACCATGAGTTGGTAACGGACATTAGGACCCCAGAATGCGCGTCATGAAAAACTGTGTTTTTGGCAAAGTGTGAAAAATGAATTTTTGAAATAATGATTATTTCAAAATAATTTTTTCTAATAATAACTCCTTACACTTCAAATGGTCTAAACTGATTTTATCAGAATTTTTGATCAATTCTACATTGGTCTAAATGAGGATTCATTTTTACCAAAACTGTCAGAAATTTAAATTTGTACTAAAACTGAATTTCTACATTTTGATTTATTTGGATTTCAATTTTCTAGTATTTTTTATTGAATCCAAATGGGGGGTACTTCATTATTTACATTGTAAACTTAAAGTGAATGAATATATAAATATTGTATAGACATTTACTTAAATATTTAGAATGGAAATAAGGTATGTTGTAGAAAAACTGTCATCTGTTGTCTTAGAACATTTTTCTAAAGAAGCAGTTTTTCTAAAACAATCCATTTCGGCCGACCGAAATAGAGAGGCAATCTGAATCGGCCGACCGATTTAGGCAGTAGCCATACTAAGTTTGGGATCACAACCGGACGACCGAAATGTTATTTTGGACGACCGAAATGAAGCAGTCAAACATACCTCAGGTTATTTCGGACGACCGAAATAAAAACCTCAGTCATTTCGGACGACCGATGTAAGTCCAGTTTGAATCTGAACGGCTATTTTGCCTTGAACTCCGTGCACAACAGCTATATTTTTGAATTAGCTGCATCAAAACTCTTTAAATAGAGCTGGGGACTTCGGGATTAAGGGTTGCTACTATAAAGAAACATCATATAGCATCCAAAGAGCTTTTGTTCTTGTACTCATACATCCCATATTATTCATAGAGTATTGAGCTTCAATATATTCATATAAACTCTAGTTGTGAGCTGAAAGTTGTACTTCAAATATGTGAGAGATTATTATGTACTGAAATTCTGATCTTCAAACATTTGTAAGGGCTGGTGTGGCCCAAAAAAGAAGAAGTGAGGTAGCTTCAATTTGTAGGGGTTGGTGTGACCCAAAGGAAGACTAAAAGATGTTGTCTCTTAGCAAGGTGTTGCTTCATGTAAATGTTTGTTGTCCACCCGTAAGGAGGTGCACTAGTGGATTGGGAAGTCACAAGAGGGGTCTTGAGCCGAGGAGTAGGAGTTTTCGAACCTCGCTAAAATCGTCGTGTGAATGTTTGCAATCTTACTTTACTTATCTCCTTTATATTTATGCTATTAATTAGTTATGTTTATATCCTAATTATTGCATAATTATTAAAAGGGTTTAGTAGAATTGATTGTGCTATCTAAAGAGTTGCATATGTTCAAATGGAAAATGATAATGTACTATCTAAAGAGTCACCATCAATTGATTGTGCTTTTGAATATAATTTTTGAAGGAAGTCATTGATCATCAAAACGGCACTTTAGCAAAATTAACCAAAGGAAAAGAGAACTTGAATGCTATGCTTGGAAATCAAAGAAATGTCTCTTTCAAAAATGGAATAAGATATGATCCTTGCAATAAAGATGCATGCTTATTGAAAAAAAGAAAGCTCTTAAATGATTCATTTGACAAAAGTTCTTTTCAATATCCTAAATGCAATTATTGTAAAAGGTTAGGACACAAAATTTACAATTGTCTATTTAGAAAGAAGAAAATGATCAAGAAGATTTGGGTTCCAAAAGGAACTTTTGTACCATTGCCTAACCCTTATGAACCCAAGAAAATTTGGGTACCAAAGGAAGATTTCCTAAGTTTACCTCGTAGGGTTACTTAAAGAAATTTTCATCATCCAAGGAGAAATGGCTTCTTGATTATGGTTGTTCAACATGGGATGTAAGAAATGTTCCAAATTCGTCACTCTTAAACAAAAGAGCATTACAATTGGAACAACTACAAAAGTATGGTCATTGGTATACTTCATAGAAAATTTTTATTGCTTGACTCATTTGACATGTTAGAATCATTCTTGATCAATAAATGGTTGCTAAATAAATATAAATCATTAAGTTTTTGGTCATCACATATGAGGAGTTCTTGAATGAATTATACTAGACCAATGAAGACTATGATGATTTGCTATATATTGTGGATGTCTTATCTTTATGTTCCAAGTACTTATTGTTTATGCAATTTTTTATTGCATGGTTTATTGACTGAAAATATTTTTATTCATGCATTACATTGAAATGAGTTTCTTGAAATTACATTTGATGAACTAGACTTAAAAGTAAATAAAACTGATTAAAAGTGTAAGTCTTGAGAATGAACTTACTTTCCAAATGAGTTAACACTCTTTAAAAATAAAAGATTTATTTTTGAAAAGAAAAGTTTTTCCTTTATTGTTGAATCTCTTAAGGATTTCAAAAAGAGGCAACTTAATTTCTTTTTGCCTACTTAAGAAGAATTTTGTTCTTCTTGTCAATTTTTGAATGTGATCATGGAAAATGCACATGGAACTATATTATGATCCATATATGAAATTATGTTATGCCACTTAATTATTACTCATTTCATATTGGTACATTGAGTTGTATGTAACCATAAGCATATATACTTATTGAATTGACAAATGCACTAGCATGCTATAGACATTTAAAATTCTAATTTAATTTGAAGCATATTGATTGAAGAAAGTATCACATTTGTACCTTGTATTGATTTGAGCTCCCAAGAAGAACCTTAACAATGTGTACTAACTCACAGAAACCCTAAAAGTATTGAGTACCAAAGAATACCACTTGAGTATATTTTGTAGGTTAATGACTTATTCTTTTAAGAACAAGTAGATTCACAAATATGGATGGATAAAGCATATAAAGAGAAATCAATTCATGATTTCCCCTTGCTAACAAAAGGATGAATAATGCATTTCATTGAGAACAACTCCTAATATAATGGAGTTAGTACCATAGGTAAAGAATCATTCTCTCCATCAATGATGTGTCTTTAGTTTATAAGCTTAAATATAATCTAATTGTGCTATGCGATAAGGACTAAATTATCATTTCTATATCTAGTTATGACATAATTAATGTGATTGGTGATCTTAACATGAATGTTACTTGTTGCAAAAATGTTTATGTTAAAGTAGCCTATCTTGGATTATGTAACTTAAACATGCGAGCATGCATCAATTGTTAATCAAGACTAAATTTGTGAAAGATGTTTGACTATTGCATGCAATTAAAGAAATTCACTCAAAAATGTTAAAAGCTACTTCATTTGAATATCTAGAAAGTCATTTATATGCCTCTGTGATTTTAAATGTTTCACTTACATTCTTTTGGCATCACTAGCACATAATATGAAATTATCTAAACTTGAAAATAATTAGATCAAATCTGGAAAGTCAAGTTCTATTTCAATGAGGATATTTACTGGTTTTGCATTCCTGCATAAACCGATCGACCGAAGCTAAAACCGGACGACCGAAATGACCATTTCGGCAGTCTTAAAGTGTATATCGGCTGACCGAAATAAGCAAATGAAAATTGCTTCAGGGATGTAAACCGGCCGACCGATGAAGTCATTTCTGTCGACCGATGTGTGTGTAACACCAATACTTAAAGGGCAATCAAATCTACATCATGATATGCATTGTGGGTTATTATTAGTAATTAAGTTAGAATATATTCTCAAGAGTTCAACTAATAAAATGGCTTGTATATATGTCTTTGTGCACATATGAATTTGAATTAAAGCAATAAGAATGCTAAATGTTTTTGCATGAAATGATTTTTATTATATGCATGACTTATTAACTTCATATCTAAAAAGTCTTTTGAAAAAAAATCACTCGGACTTGAAATGCATAAATTTTGAACAAGATGTTTAAAATTATCAATTGCCTTATGCACATATAAATAAGCTCCTAGAGCTCATTTTGAAAGGTTTTAGTGATTTTCTCATGAATAATGGTTTTTTACAAAATTAATATATATCTTTCTCATTATTTTCAAAACCATTGATAACATTGTGTTGATTGCACTTACATGGATAATATTATCTTTAAATCAACATTTATGTTTTGTACAAAGAAGTTTACCTCAAACATGCAAAATAAATTAAAATTAACATGTAAAGTAAACTTAATTTCTTCTAAGGAGTGAAACTCCATTAGTGTCATGAAAATCAAAACTTATATATTTATTTGACACTTTAATATTGGGATTATAATTCTTAAAGAACACTTTGTTCTAGCTTAGATGGCTAATGTGATATCAAGTGCTATTCTACTTTGATGTATCTATTTTTAGCATTTTAGAATTTCATATGATATTTCTTGATCACTTCTTAAAGAACGTGTCTAAAAGAAATATTTAGCTCACCCACATAGAAAGTCATATAGTCAATCTCATCACATCTCTTAAAGAATACATTTTGGTATCAATGTCTGATTCTATACAATTCATGAAATATCTCGTCATCACCTCTTGAGAAATATGAAAAAGAGAAATATTGAGCTCATCCACATGAAAAATCATATAGGCAATTATTTCTAATCATATATGTCCAAAAAAATATGCTTTTGCATAATTGAAAATTTATTGCATATAACTAGGAGTAATGCCACTACTTGCATATATGCTCTATATGTTTCATACCTTGTAAGATTTTGATCATTCAATCATATACTTAGGCATCACTGGCTCATTCCATATATCATTACTTTATTACATTATCTCGCATATCCATAATACTTGATATATGATGTAAATGGAAGCATACTCATAGGGGGAGATTATTGGTAATCTCTTGTGAAGAAATATTGCATGACTTGTTATGCCTAATTGAATTATTTTGGAAATTGTCAAGTATGCTACAAAATAACTTGTTGGTCATTATATTCACACTCATGAATTTTCATGATTTTGATTAATTTTCCCTCATTCTTGAAAATATTAAATGAGAAAAATATATAAGGATTGAAGCACTTAAATTCTTAGATTTGCCTCTACAAAGGTTTTTACCTTTTGACTCATTCTAATCCATGCTTTATTTTTATTTTTGTTATGTTTTACTATGTATACTTTTGTGTATTTGAGTTTATGCTTCATTCTTTGGTTTATATCTTATGTATACTTTTGTATATGTCATGAACCTTAATGATCTATTTAACTCATTATATCAATGAAATTGGTATCTTATAATATAATTGCTTATATATTGTCATTTCATGATAATCAATACTTCATTATGTTAAATGATCTATGCTAAATGAAGTTATCTAGGCCTTCCACCTTTTTGAGATGACAAAAGGGGAGAAAAGTGTGACGTGTGAAATGCTATGTTATTTCATATCAAGGGGGAAGATGCCTTTAGTTGTTGAATTAAATGCTTCATGTTATATTCTATTATGTTATAATATCTTTTGATAGAAGCATGTTGATAAGGGGAGATTTTTAGAAATCTCTTGAAGAGTAAAATGATCTTAAATGCATGTTGATGATTAAAATGACTAATGATATATCAAGCATGCTATGTATGACATTATGTTTAATGTATACACTTTGATAAGGGGCATTTTTCAAATGCCACTCCACTTACTTATGAACACATCAATATTTTGTCATTATCAAAAAGGAGGAGATTGTTGACCTTAAGATTTCATTCAAGGACAATCTAAAGGTTTTGATGATAACAAACCATTAATGGTGTTAAAGGAATAATGTTTCATTGAGTGTTATATAGATTATTCACATTCAAAGAATGACCTCAATGAAACTATAATGATCATTCCAAGTATTCCATTACTCAAGATCACATCTATGGAAAGCAAGTGAGACAAAGGAACATGAAGTTGCAAGGAACCAAATGCAAAGTCCATCAAAGATAGTTTGGACTACAACGAGCAAGAAAACAACTCAAAGAAAGGAAAAAAATAAGTCTACCTGAAAGCCTACACGATCATAGACAAAGCGTGAGAAAGGAGTAGATAGGATGGTGAGTATTTAGGATTCAATGTCAAAGTATTTATTAATCCATTTGAAACTCATCTCTGTAGGACCATGCATATTATATCATCATTTATATGTTCCTATATATATTAGCAATAGACTATGCACTTCATTCATATATAATTGCGCATGAAGTCATTGCTAAAGAGTGAATTAGTTCAAGATTGCATAAACTTTGAAAGAACTCATCACTTGTGCTAGAAATGTTAAGATTATGTACATCAATCATATAATTCATATTGGTCAACAATTAAGGCATGAGAAGCCTTCATTACCATGAGTTGGTAACGGACATTAGGACCCCAAAATGCGCGTCATGAAAAACTGTATTTTTGGCTAAGTGTGAAAAATGAAATTTTGAAATAATGATTATTTCAAAATAATTTTTCCCAATAATAACTCCTTACACTTCAAATGGCCTAAATTGATTTTATCAGAATTTTTGATCAATTCTACATTGGTCTACATAACGATTCATTTTTACAAAACTGTCGAAAATTCAAATTTGTACTAAAATTAAATTTTTACATTTTGATTTAGTTGGATTTCAATTTTCTAGTATTTTTTATTGAATTCAAATTGGGGTACTTCCTTATTTACATTGTAAACTTAAAGTAAATAGACATATAAATACTGTAAAGACATTTACTTAAATATTTAGAATAAAAATAAGGTATGTTGTAGAAAAACTGTCATCTGTTGTCTTAGAACATTTTTCTGAAGAAGCAGTTTTTCTGAAGCAATCCATTTCGGCCGACTGAAATAGAGAGGCAATCTGAATCGGCCCACCGATTTGGGCAGTAGCCATGCTAAGTTTGGGATCACAACCGGTCGACCGAAATGAAGCAGTCAAACATACCTCAGGTTATTTCGGACGACCGAAATAAAGACCTCAGTCATTTCGGACGACTGATGTAAGTCTAATTTGAATCTGAATGGCTCTTTTGCCTTGAATTCCGAGCACAACAGCTATATTTTTGAATTAGCTGCATCAAAACTCTATTAATAGAGCTGGGGACTTCGGGATTAAGGGTTGCTACTATAGAGAAACATCATATAGAATTCAAAGAGCATTTGTTCTTGTACTTATACATCCCACATCATTCATAGAGTATTGAGCTTCAATATATTCATATATACTCTAGTTGTGAGCTAAAAGTTGTACTTCAAATATGTGAGAGATTATTTTGTACTGAAATTCTGATCTTCAAACATTTGTAAGGGCATGTGTGGCCTAAGGAAGAAGAAGTAAGGTAGCTTCAATTTGTAGGGGTTGGTGTGAACCAAAGGAAGATTAAGAGAGGTTGTCTCTTAGCAAGGTGAAGCAAGGTGTTGCTTCATGTAAATGTTTGTTGTCCACCCGTAAGGAGGTGCACTAGTGGATTGGGAAGTCTCAAGAGGGGTCTTAAACCGAGGAGTAGGAGTTTCCGAACCTCGCTAAAATCGCCTTGTGAATGTTTATAATCTCTCTTCCCTTATCTCCTTTATATTTATACTATTAATTGTTTATGTTTATATCTTGATTATTGCATAATTGTTAGAAGGGTATAGTAGAATTTGCAAAACTAAAAATTGACCATTATTTGCCAAAGACTCTATTCATCCCCTCTAGAGACTATACTTGGGCAACATTTGTTAACATCTTCAAAATACTTCCACTCAATTTTTAATTATATTTACTGTATAGCCAGATGTGGATAATTAACTCCCTTCAACCCCTCAACGGTCGGCTGTTGTTGAGAGTTAAATCTCTTATTCATCATACATAGCAGAAGCATCATCACATCATATCAATACAAGCATATATGGAGATAACAATCATACACATTAAAACACAACACAATATTTTACATGATTCACCCAACTCTAAGGTTACGTCCATGAGAGAAAGATATTTCACTATTACGAATAAAGAAAGAGAATAATGTCAAAAAAACCCACACATTCACTTATATATACTCTCCCATTTTTTCACAACACTCACCCTTAAACTCTTTACATCTTTTCTTTCTGTTCTCTCTCTCTCTAAACCCCTCACACCCATCTCTTTTTATAGAGTCTTCAAAACTCAATTTTTTATTGGATAAATATTCCTAACTTGCATACAAGGAGTTATCATATCAATTTCAACTCTAAAATAGAAACTTAATGAGATATAATTTCCTTAAAAAAATTTAACATTTCAAAACGAAAAAGGAAATTTATTTCTATACACAATTTTCAACAGCAAACCCAACAATTTTCTTTAACAATGACAACTTTAAAATAGAAAGACATAATTTCCTTAAGAAATTTCAACATTTCAAAAACGAAAAAGGAAATTAATTTCTTACTTGATGCACTACATGGACAGACATTATATTTGATGGGGTGGACCCCATTGTGACCCATTTGCCACAAAACTTGAACAGTTCATGAATTCAAACGTAGGAGAAATTAACTGGGTAATAGACCGGTTGCTGCCATGAACCCAGTTGTCACTGCTGCCAAAGATTAACACCTATAACAACAATTCCTAAAGCACCTAGCACTTCAACCACCGGCTTTAGAAAAGTTTTCATGTAAAAGTTAGAGGTGTGGCCAAAAATTTCTAGTGAAAACATATTATTGAGAAATAATTTTACTGAGAGTTTGACATTCAAAATTTCTAGTCAAACATTTTAAAGTAAGTTTTTCTTTTTATTTTATTTTATTTTATTTTATTTTATTTTTATTTTATGAAAATTTAGTATTTAAGGAAAATTATTTTAATTTTAAGACATTAATTTCACACAGCGGAGCACAATTTTGATAGAAACTCAATTACACAAAAGCTGTGTTTAGTGAAATTAGAACCTTAAAATTGAAATTTATAAAATTGAAGAAAATTCAAATTATACAAATTTTAATTTCAAAACTTTAATTCCATAAACACGATCACCACGGAATAGTTGTGCAAATTTATCATTTACCTTGATGAGTACATATTATTCTCTTATAATTTTCAAAACATGTTTATAGGTAACAACTTTTCAAAAAATCTCAATTTATATAACATGTGAATATTTTACTACTCCTTTGTCTCAAAAAAAATATCTTTTTAAGAGAATAGATATTTTAAACTACAATGATATAAAATATATTATTTGAAAAAGTGACTGAACAATTATTTTAAGACAATTCAAAAAGAAATGAACATTCTTTTTAAGATATAGTATTTATGTAAAAGCATCCAGTTCCAGAGGAAATAGATCATTTGAGAATAAATAAAGAGGAAGAGGCTGGTGCGGGTGAGGAGCTGAGAGCCACGTCGCTGGCCCCACACACTATCGTCTATCCCAATCTCCATAGATGCAAAAGTTATTTTAATAAATAAATTAAAAATAATAAAGTGTACAGTGAAATAGTAAATTATATATATATATATATATATATATATATATATATATATTTTATGTATATCTGCTTCATAAAATACGTAGCATCAGTGGTATAGCCATATAAGGACAAATGGGGCAACTGCCTTCACTGAATTTTAAATTTTTTTAATTTTTTTAAAATTTTATATAGAAATATTTTTATATTCTTAAAATATAAAAATATTATATTAAAGGAATATAATCTTTTGTAAAAAATATGATATTTTTTTTCATTTTTTTAAAATATTATATTCTTTCACACTTTTTCCAAAAAAAATAAGATATTCTTTTTAATTTTTGACTTTACCACAAACAAATGCGTTGTTAATTTTTAAAAATTTACAAAATCTAAACAAATAGTGGGAGATAGGTAATCTGATATATAATTTTTTATACTATTATTATGCCACGAACATTTTTAAAACTCGACTGCGTGCTTTCAGAATATAAAAAATATAAAAAATATTTTGAAATATTTAGTACTGTTTAATTTTTACATATATTATTTTGGTTCAAATAATATATTCACATAATATATATATATATATATATATATATATATATATTATTGCTGTTAAATATTGCCCCCCACTGAAAAAAATTTTTGGCTACGCCCCTGTGTACCATTCAAAAGCAAGACCTCAAGACTTTCCAAATTTCGTGTGGGATCTTGGCTTTGGCTAAGGATGATGTTCTGAGTCTTGTTCCTTAGTTTGGTGGTGGTGTTCTTGTTTTCCGTTGTTCTCTTCTTTGCCCAAAAAAAAAAAAAAAAAGAGGAGGGTTGTGTAGAGCAATTTTCACTAAATGGTAGAATCAATTTCATTCTACAAGATGGACACGAAAAAACTTTCGTTGAGTGTAAGATATTTATGTGTACGAGCCGTCAGAAAATGGGAGGTTGCAGAACAACCACGTGGGATGAACCCTAATGCCACGTGAGGAGTAGTTTTTATTAAATGAATCTCTGGCCAAACAAAATCTACCAAATCGAGTTGTGTATAGCAATTTTTATTTGCAGTCTCCCATTTTCCGACAACTCGTACACGTTAGTATCTTACACACAGCGAAGTTTTTTCGTGTCCATTTTGTTGGTAACTTCTCTTGAAATCGAACGGATCAATTTATGCTGGGTTATATATATACATTTTGATTGTGATTAAGATATCAGAAGAAAATGGAAGTAGGAGGAGGAGAAGCAAGAACAGAGGTAGAGAACAAGCAAATCATCTTCAAGGGATTCATAGAGACAACTCCAACGGAGACAGACATGGAATTGAAGCTTGGCAACAAGATTAAGCTCAAGGCTCCAAAGGGTTCTGGCTCGTTATTGGTCAAGAACCTCTACCTTTCTTGCGATCCTTACATGCGTGGCCGTATGCGCGAAAACTACGACTCCTACATTCCTCCTTTCACTCCTGGTTCGGTAATTAACCCTCTTTGTGTGTGTATTTGTGTAATTTTGTATATGTAATTCATGTATATGTAATTGTATATGCACTCCAAGTAGTTGGGAAAATGCTTGACTAAGTTGAGTTTAGTAGAATTGGGACTATAAGTTATGGTCATGACTTCCATATCTCCAAAGGCCCCATTTAGATCATGCATTTTACATCTTCAATTCAATTTTTGCGTTTCGTGACGAACCCATTTCGTTTTTGTGGAACTTCTGCCTGATTTTCAACTTTAAGCTACTTTTAGCTTGCCAATGCCACCAAATTGGAAATGGGTTCCAGTTTGATATTTTTTTCCCAGCACTAGCTTTAATAAGTAATTTTGGATGTCGGTATTTGTATAAATACTGGAATTGTCACTTTTACTATTGGAAAATTTCATGTAGATAGCAATGTCAATGCGAATCTCTACTAATTGCTTGACTGCTGAACTATTTGGTGAAGGTCATCCAAGGATTCAGTGTGTCCAGAGTTGTGGATTCTGATAACCCGGATTTCAAGCCTGGTGATCTGATTGCAGGGTTGATGGGTTGGGAAGAATACAGCTTGATTCAGAAAACTGAAAAGTTGAGGAAAATTCAGCCAGATGATATCCCCCTCTCATACTATGTTGGTCTTCTCGGTATGATAACTTTCTAGTTCAGTAACTTTATATCTCTTACAACTGCACTTCAGTATATGAGTTGTGTGAACTGAGGGCTTAGTCCATCTGTTTCACTTTGTGCTTGTTATTCCTTGAAGGATTTCTTGTATGAGATGGAGAAAAAGAAACAGCAGATATGGTGATTTATGCTTTATGCTTTACGAGAATCTGAAGACCTTCTATACTGTCCAAATCCGATATGCCTTGTTCCCTTTTTGTGTGGGGGTTTGGGGGGTGTTTGGTGTAGTGAGGGTAGCTCCTTTGTATTTTGTGGCTTGGACTTTCTATTTAGCTCCTGAAAACCTTTTTTTTTTCCCCTTTAAAGAAGAGGCTTCCATTGCATATCGCCTTTTGATTTCTTGAATTTTGCTTGCGAGTGAATTTATGTATTCAACTTTTGTTTAGTTGAGTAGGAAAAATATGATCTTTGATCAATGCAACTTGTTTTGTTCTGATTTCTTTTGTTTTTTCTAGCCAACGTTTTTGTTTTTACATATTATCAATTCTTTATCTCCCTTGCTTTTCTGTAGTGTTGTAGAAACTCCTTCCATTTTGTTTTTTAACATTAAACATGCATCCAAGGTTTTTTAACTAAGGATCCTGTTGAGCCTAAAGAGGTGCTATGCAAGCCTAGTAATTGCCAGCATGAAATATTATTCTAAATTTTTAGAAGTTATTAAAGAAAAAATATATTTTTATATCCCCTGAAAGGTCCATTATTTGACTACGTCCTTCTATAAACCCTAATAATCTAGTCATTTGTTGTCCCAATTTCCTCACCATCTAAACTTCTATATTTTCTGAAAAAATTCCCCATTGAACAGAAGAAAGTCATTGCATCAATCAGAATGATTAAATAAGACCATCATCTGTGTTCTTGATATTTTACAAGTCATTCTTAATAGGAGGAGCTCATGAATTATAGACCACTTAAAAAACTAGGATTAGCCTAGTGCATGAGGCTCCCGCCATTGCGGGGTTTGGGGAGGATCATATGTATGCAGTATCTCTACATGCGAAGAGAGTGTTTCCCATTTCAATCCCCTGAACTCAAGGTCACAATGGAGCAACCTTACCATTGTGCCAAGGCTCACCCTCAATGATAGACCACTTCTACTACTCAATTCATCCTTAAAACTTTGTTTCGACCATATGCTAGTTGGCCTTATCAACCTTCTCCTCATTTCCTAGCAATATGAAATGCCATTGTTATTATACCATCAGAATTTAGTTGAATTTTGAATTGGCAAATTTTGCTGGCCAGAGCTTTAAAAAAATTAAATATGACTTCAGTTGGCAGCGGCCATTACTTGGTGAAGTGGTAAAAAGTGGGATTGGCAAGTGTGAGAATGTCGATTTGAGTCTAAAATCTAAATGTGGTCACTTTGTACAAAAATTGTCCCAATTTAGGTCTTACTCCGATTCCTCTTCTTAGAAATCTTGGGGGTCCTTGTAGAATTTCTTGCAGTCAGCCTTCTATCCTTATTATTGCTTTCCTCTACCTAGTCATGGTGCTTTCCACTGAACTAAAAAACCAGCAACTTCGTTGACCCTTTTCACTCACTTTCCAGCCAATTTTGGAGTTGAATAGAAAGAACCTAAACATATTATGCATAAATTTGTTTTCTTGTTGATCTGAAAGACAATTTTTGTCTCTTTTTGGTGAATATAGTTTCACATATCCCAAGCATTAGTTTTTTGAGCCACAAATACATGATTTAATGATGCAGGTATGCCAGGTTTTACTGCATATGCTGGTTTTTTTGAGGTTTGCACCCCTAAAAAAGGAGAAAATGTTTTTGTTTCCGCTGCCTCTGGAGCAGTTGGTCAGCTTGTAGGCCAACTTGCCAAGTTACATGGATGCTATGTAGTTGGAAGTGCTGGCACAAACCAGAAAGTAAGTTTATTTTAACAAATTTATAAAGTACCACTGTCTCTATAAAGTTCTTACAAGGCTTATTTAAGTGATGACCTTCTCCAAGTGATACAATCTGTTCAGTCATTGATTTCTATCTGCATTGACTAGCAAAATAATTTGAATGGGACATATTAGGTGGATCTTTTGAAGAATAAACTTGGGTTTGATGAAGCTTTGAACTACAAAGAAGAGCCAGACCTCGACATAGCTTTAAAAAGGTGAGTAAAGTTTGATTGATGTTGTTAGTCCAATTTCAGTGCCCTTGTGGACTCATCATTCAATTCAGTATATTAGATAATTTATTTTTTAATCAAGTATTTCCACATGATAAATTTGGCTTACCAGCAGCTTATAAGACATGGAATGATGATAATGAGATACGAAATGAAACTAAGGTTAAAGAATCAATTGTAGGAGCAATATCCATGAGTAACTCTGGTAGAATTTGTTATAGAATATTTGTATATATGTATTAATCTTTATTTATTATGTATGTTATTTCCTTTTAGGATCTCAAAAGACTATTTAGGGATATTAATTTAAGAAGAAAAATTATGAGGACTATAACTTCTACACCAGTAAAATAAATTATTACACTAAGTACACATGCAATTGTAATATTGTGAAATGAAATAAATAAATTTGGTTAAAGAAAGAAGTTGGTTGTGAGATTGAGAGTCACATGTAGATCGCGTGGTCCTGACGTCAATACTTCCTATGCTGCCTTTCAGACGTGTATAGGAAGATTACATAACCAAGTCTGTCTTATTGTCCAAAACCACGTAAAGTAGTGACATATATATAAGAGAAAAACATAATTGAGAGGAAAAAGAGTTCACCAAAGAGATGGTGGAGGCCTCATTTTTTGGGTTTAGGTGCAATGTTTATTTGTGATATTAATACAATAAATGAAACAATAAAAATAGTAACAGAGCCATCATCAAATCATGTTAAACATAACTGAAAAAAAAATTTAAAATAGAGAGTCAAATTTATGATTTTAAAATGCTCTTAACAGAATTCACTGCACAAAGATATCTAGTTTGTATCAGTTTCTGATAGTCAGCTTGCTAGTTTAAAGATTAGTTGAATGGAACTTATGTTTGTGGGCCATTTAAGCTCTTTCAGTACCCTTCCTGATGGAAAGAGCTGACGGGGAGCTTATAAGATTTCATTTCTTCTCCCTTTTTCCAAGTTTACCTGTTCACTGAATTTTAAAATTTTATCTTTAGATATTTTAATGTAACTGTCAAAATTCATTGACAATTCACTATAGAACAAATGGAAATTATAAGGGATAATATACATATAATACACATATTAATTAGAGAGACTGAGAGGTGTGCATGTGTGTGTGTTTGGGCTTTAATAATTGTTGGTTAAATTCTTAATTTTGGCTGTTCAAAGATAGAGAGGTACAAGTAGTAGACAATTCTTATCTTCCTCCAATGATTAATTCTAGGAAGACCCAACTATCTTTACTACTTGCTTTAATTATTTAGACTTGTAAAAACTATCTCATGACAAGTGTGAAGAAGCAGTTCCCTAAGCTCTATTACCAAAATGAGGGAAGACATTGGCACATCGCCTTAAAATTGAGAGTGATACCACGGAGGATTGTGATTAATTGGCTTATGTTGATGAACATAGTAGGCTTAGGGCTATGAAAGGTATTAGAATGATTGTAGGCTTTGTATAAGGGGAAATGTTGTGGTATTCTTGTTTTAAAGGTAACATGTTGCAGGATTTCAGAATTTAGGTTGTTGAAAATTATGGATAGTGTCTAACTGTCTATATTAAGGTTTTGGGTGTTGGATAAAGGCTTGTAAGGTCTACAATGGTTTAAGGTTTTAGGTTGAATAACAAAAAATGCCTTTTACAAAGTTAATATTGATTCTTTCCAATTGTCATGAAAAGCATAATTGATTACTTTCCACCAATTTTTTTTTTTTTGGGTGACCAGGGACTAGTAATCGAGTGCTTGTTAATTTATATCCTACTGAAGTTTCAGTATTCTGTTCAAAGTTATATTGATTCTTTCCAGTTGTCATGAAAAGCATAATTGATTGCTTTCCACCATTTGTTTTTTGGGTGACCAGTGACTAGTAATCAAGTGCTTGTTAATTTATATCCTATTGAAATTGCAGTTTTGATTTTTTTTTTTTTTCAATCGAGAAAATCTGCTTTATATATGCACATAATAAATTATATGTGAAGAAGGATGCCTTTTTTTAAGTGAGTCAACATCTGCACTCCTCTTTTAAAGAAAATTATATTATTGTCCCTAACTTCACCAATAAGAGAATCAAACATTAGTTAGATTAGGGACACTTTTGTCATTTACTTAAAAGAAAAAACAAAAAGGGGAGTGCATTTGTTTAAAAATGGAGTGCTTATATCGCCTCCCTTTTCAAATTGTTTTTTCTTTTTCCCCTTTTTGATACCACACAAACCTTAGATGTTCTATTTGAGAGGTGAGATCAAGACATCACAAGGGACTTGACTAAAACCATTTCCTTGTCCCAACTTAGACAAGAAGGAAACTATTTCATGCAGGAATCTATTTATCAGATTCAAGACAATCCATATGAAAGGATGCTTCTGTTACCCCTCTTCTTCTCATGCCTGTGTAATATTTATTTCGTTGGATTATTGGCCACCATTTTTCATGTCTCTATTTTGATATTGAATGTTATACTCTTTGAGAGGTTGTGTTTAGTCTGTATCCCTAGTTTTGCAGATGATAGTCTACCTCAATCTTCTTGCTGACTAATTTCTTGTTCACTAAACAGGTACTTTCCCGAAGGCATTGACATTTACTTTGACAATGTAGGAGGAGCCATGCTTGATGCAGCCCTTGTCAACATGAGGATTCATGGCCGGATTGCAGTTTGTGGTATGGTTTCCCAGCAAGGCAGGTATGATCCCCATGGGGTTCACAACTTGTTCAATCTCGTAGTAAAGCGCATAAGGATGCAGGGCTTCCTTCAGAGTGATTACTTGCATCTATTTCCACGCTTTCTGGAAGAAGTTATTAGTTTGTACAAGCAAGGGAAGATTGTTTACATTGAAGACATGAATGAAGGTTTGGAAAGTGCTCCGGCTGCCTTTGTTGGGCTATTTTCTGGGAAAAATATCGGTAAGCAGGTCATACGTGTAGCCCGTGAATAGTTCTTGCATGTTTGGTGCGTCTTATGCTACTTGTTAGATATATGGAACTCTTATTAGAGCCATCTGCCACAAATTTCACACTCCATTTACTTGTGTATCCTTGCAAATAAGGGTCATTATGTGTTTGAGACATCTGACTCCATTTACTGGTGTATCCTTGCAAATAAGGGGTTATTATGTGCTTGAGATATCTGTTCGCAATTGCAATTCAGATTGTTTTCACCCCTTTGGGAAAAAAAAATTGCAAAAAGGGTAAAGACTTCATTGTCTGGTCTGGATCTCTATTGCCAACTGTAATTTAGATTGTTTTTACTACTGTGGGTAAAACCTATATTGTTATATATGCAATAGTTGTAGTTATGATATTTCCTCTACCTAGCAAAGGGATGGTGTGCGTTCGAGTTCTGATAGGGACAAATGGGGTGCGAGTTACTTGTCAATGAAAAAAATAATAATAGCCATTCGGTTGGGATGAGCTAGGCATCCAAGCAACCTCATTGTAAACCAAGAATGCTCTCGCATAGACTTGAACCCTTTACCTTTCACTTTGAAAGGAGAGGAGATATCACAATACTGCAGAGAAATGAATGTCTTCCTAGGGAAATTATATGGCCATATATTGATCTTCTATTTGAAGAACATAATAACCTTATGGTTTTGTACTTTCTCACAAGTGCTCCTCAATTTTTATTTTTTATTTTTATTATTTCATCTAAGGTTATGTTCTAGATTTCTCTAGGTGTGCTTGGTTTGAGGAAATGGAGTGGGACTGTATTTGATTCTGCAATTTCAGTTCAAAATCTGAATAGATATAAACATACCAACCAACAGGAATTCGAGGCTCAAAGGAGACATGGTGTCTCAATAGGGAAAGATATGCTATTCTGAACTTTAAATTGTCCTGGCAATTTGAACCCTTATCATACTACGATGGATTATAAATTTATGTTAGATAAAGCATTCCAATCCTCTCTGGATTATTTTGGTTTCAATTTTTAAAATTTTATGCTTTATAAATAAGAATTGCAACTTATTATCAATCACGAAATCTTTTATAGAATTAATTATATATGACTTAAGAAAGAGATGGCAATGGCCAAAAGGAGCACATTCAAGGACTGGTAGTCCAAGATGAACCCGAAATCCGTTCCCATGGTCACTCTCTGACCCAGATTGCCATGTGAATCGACAGTATGAAGTAGTGTTTCAATCGGATTCGAATGGGAGAGTAATTAAGTATATATATATTGGGTGTTAATCCCACCAAATAGTTTAACTTTTTGAGTAAATGGATAAGCACTCACCCATTACACTTGGTATCAGAGTTAAATCCAGTTTTTGATCTGGTGTCACGCCAAGCGTTCTGCCCTAAAGGTGTTCGGGTGTGCCATCCGGGTAGGCAGGGTGACCCGACTACAACAAGGGCATTGCGACTTGCGAGTTTGAGTGAAAGAGAGTGATTAAACTTTTAAATAAATAGACAAACACCAACTCGTTACAAGTAGCAGTTAACATTGACATAAAAAATGATGTTTGTTTGACCGTGCACTCAATTTTTTTCTTTTATTGTGATCATTTTAGTCTCTTTTCTTGTTTTTTGGACACAGATCTTGGGGTATGAGATTGAGTTGATTGATCATGTGACTAGTGTGTTAAAATGATAGGTTGCTTAATGATATCTATCTTCTGTTTTTTTTCACGAAGAAGCTTTTTTTTCCCCTAAGTTCATGGAATAGCCAAGTCTATATTGGAGACATTGATGATAATTGAGTAAGTAAGAAAATTGTAATTGAAATGATTTTATATACAATTTAAATATTATGAAAGTTTTATGTATTAAAATTTTGATTTTTTTTATACCATGGGAGAAACTTAATAATCTATAATTTTTTGAACTATTACTATTGTTTATTTTACTACTATAAATTTTTATTTTTATTATTATTTTTTTCTGAATGGTTTGTTGTATTAAAATAAAAGATCATAAAAGTCATATCCTTAAAGAATAACCTATCATAAATGAAAAAAGCACGCTTCCAAACTAACCACTTACAGTAAACAAACATATTAAAATTAAAAAATAATAAGAAACTTTAGACAGGATGAGAGGACGAGTACCCTGGAACCAAAACTTTGGACCTCATAATTGTCCGTCAATAATCCACCAGTGTTAATTGTATCAAAAACAAAAGACAAGTTGCCATTTATACACATGTTTCACCAAGTAGATTATTAACACATCCAGTGCTTATTTAATACATATTTTTTCTCTAAATTTATATTTATTTTATTTTAATTAATAAAGGGCTTTTATGTCTTTTCAGGTCTTTGGTAATTTTCACATCATTAAAGGTTATATCTATTATTTTAAAGAAAGACTAGATCAAGCATACGAGTGCATTCGGGACTGAGATTGTTTATAGAGATTCTAGAAAATATTTATCAAGATTTCATTCTCTGCCAAATTTATTCTTCTTTCCTTTGGAAAACCCTTATAGAACTAGTATATAGAGAGGACACCAGTGTGAAGAGATATAATACAAAAGAGAAGGGGAGGAGGCATCGAGCATTAGAAGACATCGATCCGGATTTATTTGTTTTAATTCTTTTTACTCATGTCATCTTTCCATATATTTACTTTGTTATTTTATCACGTGTAACTAAATCCTCAACCTTAGTTGAGGATGAAACCTACATTAATGAAATAAAGTTCTCTTATTCTTTTATCTATTTCTATTTGTATGGTTTTAATGCTTATGATTTTTGCTTCATATGATTAATTGTTGTAAGTTTCTTTCACCATTATTATCATGTATTGATGGTAGTTAGAATTATCAAATAATTAATCTAGGCTTGCTTTTTATATTCTTGTAATAATCTTTGATTTTATGTTTTTCATTAAGTCGAATACATAGGATGCTTAAAATTTTACAACTTGTAAGTAAAAGAAAATCTAGATTTGAAAAAATCTTTCAAAAATAATGGAGTGACTTCCGAATTATTTTTATTACTTAAGGAATTAATTAATTGATAATTGAGACTTTATAGATTTAATGGTGGTGAAATTTGATACCTTAATATTTTCTCTCTATTGATTTCAATCTTTATTTTTATTTTAGTTGTGTTTGTTTATTATTTATTACCCTACAATCCACTACCAAAATTTAAAAATTCACTTAAAGTTGAAACTCATTCATACATATTTTAAACGATTTGACAATTACAAATATTGTTAATGTTGTTAAATCACTTATATAGTTGTGATTGTTCTAAGATTTGTAATCGCGATATTGGTTGTAATCATTGACGTAGTCGCGGTGTAATAGAATTAGATTGTTGTATAGTTGAATAGGTTATTCAGCTGAATTTATTTATTTTATTTTATTTTTATTTTTTATCTGACACATAGGGTCCAAAATGCACCGAAACACATTGTTTTACAATATAATTTGATAATGATAAATTTTTACTAAATTTTTAAAGACCATTTAACACAAGTAATAATTTATTTATAATTTTTAAATTGCAATCCTAATTATATTTTTTGTAAATTAATGAAAAATAATAAATTTAATCATTAAATAAATACAACATTCATGTGAGTAGAGAAAAAAAAAAAAACAAAAGAAATGTAAACCAAAAGAAATTTTGAACTATTTTATATTTTTAGTGATTTGAGAAAAGAAAATTGTGGTAAGAAAAACACAAAAAACAAGGAATGAAACCTGCCCTTAAAATCATTCACTTCGTGATATATCAAATGTGAAGTTTGTCTTGAATTTTTTAGCAGGACACGTGTTACTCAATGATATTTATAAGAAACAGAAATGTGAAATTCTTATTTTCTAGTGTTAACAAATATTTTTTTTACTAAGTATTTTATGAGACAAAAAAACTAAGTTAGACAACAAAAGCACCTTGAAAGGCAATCCAGGCATCAAGCCTAAGAGGGAAAAAGGATAAGAAAATTATTCTTTGTAATAATTATATTAAATCACTTATATATAGTTGTGGTTATTGTCAAGATTGACAGACGGGATATTAATCGCAGTTGTGAATTTTCTTATATCTCACACATAATGTCCAAAATGCACACATACGTATCTTTTTACAATATAATTCAATAAAGATAAATTTTCACTGAATGACCATTTAACATAACTAATAATTTATTTATAATTTTTAAGTTGCAATTTGTATTATATTTTTAGTAAATTAATGAATAATAATAAATTTAATCATTAAATAAATACAACATTCATGTGAGAAGATATATATATATATATATATATATAGTCAATCGTATCCAAAAAAAAAAAAATTAAGCATAACAAATAATGAACACAATTCAACAAAAATGAATTTTTTAGTAAATTTTTATTGGATATTTTAAGACCATTTAACACAAGTAGTGGCTTATTTATAAATTTTACATCTTTACTCTTTGTTAAAAAGTATGATAATAATATTTATAATAAGTAATAATATATTTTAATATGAAATAAATTAAAATTCATTTCTTATATAAAATGTGAGATCAAAGACAGTAAAAATAACATACACAATTAAAGAGTTAAAAACAATTCACTCACCCACCCGAGACTAAATCTCTAACTTTCATTTGATAAGTATGAGTCTCTTCAATATTTTAAAATTATGAAGAGATTGTGATGTACTGCAGGAAAAGATAGAAATTCTAGAATATTGAAAAATATAGAGTTGGAATACGTTAAAATATTAGAAAGGTAGCAGATATTTATAGTGTAAAATATTTTAGAAGTGTTGACAGTTTTGTAAAGTCATAGATATTTTACCGGGCCCTATGGAGAATGTGGTCAGAAATCCATAATAGAATCCGACCACAACGACCGAATTGATTATCTTCATGCATAAGGATACTAGATTACTTAGTAGAAAAGATTTAAAAATCATCACAAACCTCCCTTTTTCTTTTCTATTGCAGTTTCTGGATTATTATACGATAATTTTTTAACTTTCCATATATAGAACATATATAGAAATAGAAAGAGATAGACTAGAAACGACATCTGTTATGTCAATGACACCAAAGGGATATTAAATGAATGGAATTGGGATATGGATGGAATATAATGACTTTCTTAAATATTCATTGTAATGCATTTCATCGAGAAGGATGCTATAAATAAGTGCGTATCATTTGTAACTTCTAATCTGTAACTTCTAATCTACAAACACGAGGGACACTCATAAAATAAGATAGGTACAAGAATTGTGAGACAGGTCACAGTAGCGAATATGAAAATCGTGACACCTAAGTTACCTTTCCACATATGACGTCGTGTTCGCACGCTCGTTATCCGCGCGTGGGCATAAACATTTCTCTTTTACAAACGCTTAAAACCTCTTTTGACGCCCTCTGTTCTCCTTCTCCACCATTTTGCCCAAAATGTCCGCTCCGAAGCTCTTACTATCAAAACTCCTTCGTCGACGTCGATACACACACACTCTCTCTTCATTTTCTATCTCTTCTTCACTTTCGCTCTTCACACCATCGCACCACAATACAGACGCACCTCACAATCACGGAACCAAAACCTTCCAACACAATCTTCACTTCCCATCGTCCATTGGACCCTATAGTTTCTTCTACTCTCGCTCTTTCTCAACTCGTGATGACTCAGATTACGGAGGAGTCAATCTTAGTGATGACTCAGCGGCGACTCAGTCCGAGGAGATCTTGGACCCAGGGCTTGGTGGTGGTCAGGAAATTGCAGAGACAGTGGCTGGAGCTTCAGAGTCTATTCTTCCGGTTCGTGCTGTTATTTCGTTGCTTGATGGATACCATGATCTCACTGGCTTGCCTTGGTAAGTAGTGATTCGGCTTTACTGATATTCGCACTTCAGTGTTTGGATGTTGAGAAATGGAAGGAAAGTAAGGAGGAATTAAATTCATAATTTTAGGTTGTACTTTGTATGAGATTCCAAATTGTCCTTGATTAAGCTGAAAAGTTGTATTGCTCATGCCCCTCACTGTTTGATTACTGAGAAATTGACAGAAAGGAAAATCAAATGATAGATTGATTGTCAAGTTCGTTTTCGTGGTTGGCAGAATTGGATTTTTATTTTGAAAATTTCGTTATATGGTTGATTGTTTAATTACAATTCGCAGAAAGACAATTTATTTTTTCCTTGCAGTGATTAATAACATTATGTAGATCACCACTGTCACAAAGGGTTTTATTTTGGAATTCAAAAGCCAATTTTATCTTTGGCTTAAATTAGTCGTTCAGATTTCCTGACATTTGGACCAAATTTGAAAATTGAATTTTTTAAAACTTGGGCCAGCTTTGATCAACCCAAGAGCTTTTAAGTTTCAGACTTCTTGGTCTCGTTTCACCAGATTTTAACTGAGCTATTAATTTTTTATTTTATTTTTATGGTTGGATTAGTGGAGTTTAAATAGGATTCATCCCTACAAATTGTCAACAAACTCTGTTTGGGTAATTTTGACTATATACGGCTAGATATTGCAACTTTCATTTCTTGATAGCAGAACTGTATTGCACTATGCTTATTCTTCTATTTGAGCCCTGTTGCTAGTTGGTTTGGTGATTTAATATTCATTTTTTTTTTATATATAATTTTTTATGGTTCTTTATCGATAACAAATGATTTTCCAGGTGGATAATAATTGCTTCCTCCACTTTGGCTCTCAGAATCACATTGTTCCCTATTCTTATCTTGCAACTTCGTAAGTTACAAAGGATTGCAGAACTGTTCCCAAAATGTGAGTCTTTTCTTCCTCTTATAATGAATATGAAGCTCTAGTTGTTTTTGCTTTTTCATAATGTTTCAGTATTTCCTTCATAAGCACTGCAGCGGTTTCTTTCATTTGCGTCTCTTCCTTTACTTAATTCTAATTGTTCTTGTCATGCAACTCTAAAAATTTTAAAAGAAGGAAATTACCTAGTTCCTGTCCCGTTAAGCAGCGTCCCGGGGAGGAAGACTCCAGACTGACTTGACCTTTGGTATTTAAGGAAGTGGCTGCTCTGAAGTTCAAAATCGTACTAATGGCAGTATATGACACTGGTGTTCAAGCTTGAAAACACGAAACCAGAGAAGTTAATTTTTTTTTAAAGACTTTTCCATAAATTTAACTATGTGAGTATGCACTGGCAGAGAAGGTGTCTTTGTGGGTCTTTGGATGGACTAAACACAGTTATTTTTCGTTGTTTTCTTAGGTGACTCATATTTGGTTGGAACTGTTTATGATAATTGTTGATTGCCCTTAATACAAATAAATTAAAAGAATTATTGTTGACTATACTTGAATATCTTGATTTCAAAATATGATGCAAGACCAATATGTCTCCCTTTTATGGTATTTTTACAAAGGAATCCTTTTACATTCTCCTAAACTCTGCTATTTAACTTACACATGATCTTTACTCGACTTTCTTATGCATCTCTTAAAGTGCCTCCTCCATTACCACCACCTCTGTCAGGAAGGAGTTACATCGACCATATTTCATTCTTCCTTAAGGAAAAGCGAGCGGTTGGATGCCCTTCTTATTTATGGTTCCTTGCATTCTTCTCCGTCCAGGTGATTCTTCTGTCTCCTCATGCTGGGATATTGTTCTTTAAATCAAAAGAATGATTTTACATTTCATAGCATATTAACAGCTGCAAGCAAACTGTATAAGATTAGTCATGACATCTTTGGGTGTAGATTGAGGAACTATTACCAACCAGGTTTTTTTTTTCTGGAAATAAAAACTACTATCCTTTGACTGAGCGGATAACACTTCAAAGTTAAACTATATCATTTTAGGATAAAGACTGACAGAATATATTAAATATCCTATTTGGAGTAAAAGCAAGGTATGCTTCTTGTTAGTTGATCCGATATACCAATGAAAGACTATACAGTCTATACATGTTACCTTTGCTGGATTGTCAATAAGGAGGGGTCGGTTAATTGGTTCCCTTTTTAGAAATCATAGCTAGTACCTTATTTCATTGATCATAACTCAGACTTTCCACCTCTCCATTCCTGTCATCAACTGACCTGAGTGTTTTTTGGGTGTCTTTGCTTGCTTTATGCAACTTTAATGTATATATGTAAATATATGTTCGTGTTTATAACTTTATACGTGTATATGTATATGAGATGGATATGCATAAGTCACATGCAATGGCATCAATTAGTTCAGGGCCTTTTCTACGGCTAGAAAATCACAAACCTCCGCCTGCCATTGGAATGAAAGTTTATATGCATCACAATTTATGTGAGATCTACTGAGGGAATTATAACATTTGTCTTGAATTCCCGGTATAGTTGGAAGTTCCTATAGCATAATAAATCAGTAATTTTTGTGGTGGTGCATCTGGAAGGAGAGAAACAACAGAATGGTCGAAGGAAAGGAGTCGTCTACGACGACGCTGAAACTTTTTATTATTCGCTCTCTTTTTAATTATGTCAAGAGGAGTTCTTGCTCCTCTTCTGATGATTTAATTACTTTCTTGGATTCTTTGAGGCTTTAGCCTCGTTTTCAATCTTGTAATTGGGATGCGTTCCCCTTTTGAACCTCTTTTTATTTAATTTTTACTTATCAAAAAAAAAATAATAATAATAAATCAGTAATTTAAAAAAAGAAGAAGAGGAATACAGCCTTTCAAGTTTCTTTGCTTTCAATGGGCATTATTTATCACGTAGAAAATTGAACAACAGAGGACAGGCTATTGGAATTGAACCAATGATCATCTTAGTTTCCATTCACATCATGGCAAGTGGTATAATGCATTTCAAGCAGGGACCAAGCCAATCTGAGCCCAAGATGAGGCATAAAGTATCAATAATCTACAACCTTCTTCGCATGATGCGAGCAATGCCATGTTTATTATATTTCACTAGTGGGGCAAGTTCAGTGATGTCATGTGTTCCTTTATAGTCCCATTACCTTGTACATTTGAATTGAACAAATATGATGTATTCTTAACATTACATAAATAAAACCAACCATGTGTAATTATTTATAATTTGCTTTTAATTAGTGAAAATTTTTCTGGCTTAGCATGCGGATATGTAGGTTGAATTAGCTTAAGAGCAAATAGAAAGTAAAGTTTTTTTCTTTCTCCTTTTCCATAAGCTTTAGATTATGGGACCTTGGCCTACATAGACTAAATTTTATCTGGCTGCATGTTTCCCTGTCTTGCACTTTGTTTGCAGGTCCCATGCTTTTTCTTGTGGATGGCAAGTATCCGAAGGATGTCGCTGGATCATCATCCTGGGTTTGATTTTGTAAGGCGCTGGCATATTTAATCCGTATATACCTGTAATATATTATAGTTGTGGTACTATCGCTCTCAAAACTAAATTTTCTACTGAAAGTCCTCTTATGAACTGAGAAACAAGTTTTTCGAAGCCGCTATCATCGTGGATGTTTTTATTTTGTAGACTTTGTTTCAATGCGGCCGACCCCATTTATGGGAGATAAAGGCTAGGATGCTGATGATGACAACATTGTTTCAGTGCCACATATAGTAGAACAAATGTATCATAATAGAGTTGCAAACAAGCATTTTAGTCCTCATTGGGAGCTATGTTACATGGACTCTTTAAAAGTAGTGAAGTACCCGTGTCGGACACCTGTTGCTCGGACATGGGTATGAGATACGTGTCCGACACTTTTGGTTGGACATGTACTTAAAAAGTATATCTAATCATTCAATTATATTGTTTTAGTACTTTAAAATGAGTTAAATGCCTATTTTGAACATTTTATTTGATAAAAATATTACTTTGCTCTAGAAAATAAAATAAAATAATTAATGAAATGAATATTTAGCTGTGTCCGTGTGTCCTTTTGTTTGAAGATTTGACACGTCCGACACATGGATACATGCCCGTGTCCACCACATGTACCCGAGTCCATGTAACATAGATTGGGAGTACGTAAAGGGAGGGAAGAGACTGTCACGTATGGTTCCTTAGAGAAGGGTGTGATACTACCACGTATTAGGCCTGATGAGCAGTCCACTGAGCTGCATACCCACTCACTTGGTCCATGCACATTTCTTTCTCCATGAGGTTGGCTGCCAATCCTAGATCTTCCCATTTCCAATAAGATCCTCGGCTTGATCCAGTTTAGTATCAAGGTTATTTCATATTAGAGTTGCACTTCCAATTTTACTGACCTGATTTTTGATGGGTTCCTCACATTGGAGTTTTGAGGTGTGCTGTTTTTATCAGAGTATTATGATGCTTTGGGGTCTTCTTTTTTTCTTGGAAGGCAATTTGGCGAAATCTCCCCTTTAAATGTTGCTTTCTTTGTGTGGTTGGTGGCATTAGGGAGGATCTCGACGATTGATAATTTGAGGAAGAGGCGACATATTATAGACATATTATAGTGAATTGGTTTCATTTATGCAAGAAGGATGGGGATTCAGTGAACCATCTTCTCTTACATTATTTGGTGGTGAGGGATGTTTGAGCCATGTTTTTTTACTATATTTGGTGTACCTTGGGTTTTACCGGCTTCCACTATGGGCATGATTGAGGCTTGAAAGGGTTGTACAATGGGTAGCCAAGCCCGAGATGGTTGGAGTTTCTGGTTTCAGACTCAGGAAGATCGGAGGAGAGATTCTCCTTTTTTGGCCCAAATAATGATGGTTAGAACAGTGTCGTACTGCATTCCTCCTCTGTCGAACAGTAGTGACATTAGAATGGTAAGGGTCCTTTAGTTTTAAAAACATTCAGTTGCATTAGGAAGGTTTTGGAGGGCTTCTATATGACTTGAAAAAATGAAATAAAGGTGCCTTTTTGCAACTTGGAATGGAAGAAGACTAGATTGATGGAGAAAATCACACCATTTGATGAGGAGGAGGGCAATAATAAGCTGAGCAAAGTTGAGGTGGTTAAGAGAGGATAGGAAGGCTAAGATGGAGCTGATTACTCTCAGGGGAGTAAGTGAACCAGAGGCAAAAACAGGGACTTATGGTTGAAATAGGGTGATAGGAACATGAAGTTCTTTCATCAGCTTACCAGTACTCATAGACAAACCCATCATGTTGGGGGATTATGGTGGATAGGATGGAGATTAGTAGAAACAAGAACATCTAGAACGGATTGCGAAGGTGGTTTGCTAAGGGGTTTCCAGATGGAATCAATATCCACTCCATCACGTTCTCTCTCTTGTACTCCCTGACACTCTCTACCAATGGTTCAGAATATTCTACATCGGCTGATTAACACGTGTCTTGATTTTTTCAAAACTGTTAGCATTTATGATACCACGATTTATGGAATAACTTACCATAATAGCAGAGATTTGACTATGCATATATATGATACCACGATTTATGGTATGACTTACCATAATAGCAGAGAGTTGACTATGCTATATAATATGCCATAGAATATGCTTTAGAATAAGTTGTGATTTGATTTTGATTTGATTTAGTTTCCTTTCTTGTAATATGAGCATGTGCTCATTTTATCTATAAATACTAGAGCTGTGAATGAGTAAAACATCTCATTCAAGCCTTTACGCAATTTTCTCTTTTATCTTCTTTTTATATATTTCTACTTGGTATCAGAGCCAACACCTTTCCACGCTTTTCAGCAGTCTTGCTACTTGTGCGACAGCTACCTTAAGCTGTTTATGACATCGTGTGACGTTGCCTACATATGTTTTTCTGTGTTGCTGTTTTCTGATCGAAAACAGGTATTTTTAAATTTTACAATTTCTTTTTCACTCTTCTAGGATTGGGTAAATTGGGATAGTTGGTTTCCAACACCTAGAAGGGCTTGGGTAAAAAAAAAAATTAGTTTACAAAGAGGTTCCGAATATTAAGAAGGAGGCTGTCTGGCTATATGTAAGCGGGCAGCGCTCCTTAAAAAAAGGTATTTATTTGGATTTTTCGGGAATGGTCTGAGGAGACATTGTAAATGGTCTGAGGAGACCCTTTGATTTATTAACAGACTTTGTGGTGTTTTTTGGAGTTCTTTTTATTGTCGTGTGACAGATTATGGCAGATTCGGGGTCCTCGACTGTTAATTCTTTTGGCTCGCGTTCTGTGGGTGGTGGTGCCATTTTTTCCACCAACTCATCGGAAAATCCAGGACTTCAAATCACCACAGTGAAGTTGGATGGTTCCAACTATTTGATTTGGGCACAGTCTTCCAAGATGTTCATTGGTGGCAAAGGCAAGATTGGCTATATTACTGGTTCTGAGAAAGAGCTAGCTGAGTCAGCGAAGGCATATCCACAGTGGTTTGCAGATAACGTTATGGTTTTGTCTTGGCTAGTTAATTCGATGCAACCAAACATAGCTGTTGGCTATATGTTTATAAAGACTGCTAAGCAGATTTGGGATTCAGTTCAACGCACTTATTCTCAGAGGCAGAATAATGCATGAATTTTCCAACTGGGGTGAGATATCACTAGGATTTCTAGAGTGACTTGACAGTTTCAGGTTACATCGCCAAGCTTCGTGCTATTTGGGAGGAGATGTCATATTATGATTCCTTCCACTCTTGGAAGGATCGAGATGATGCAGTTTTACATGCAGGAATTGTGGAGAAGAATCGAGTGTTTCAGTTTCTTGCCGGGTTGAACGACGAGTTTGAGTATGCTCGTGTTCATTTATTGGGCTTATCTTCATTCCCTACTCTTGAGGATGCATATTCCTATGTGTTGTCAGATGAGAGCCGCCGGACTCATCCATTAGGTGTTGCTTCTGTTGATCGTTCTGCTTTGGCAGTTCGGATTCCCAACCTTTCAGGAACTTCACCATCCCAATCAGTTCAGAGCACTACCACCGGTCCTCCTCTGGGAAGACAACGTGGACGGTGTGACCATTGTGGAAAAATTGGTCACATCAAATCTTGTTGTTATGCTCTACATGGACGTCCACCGCAACAGAAACAACAGCCTCGATCCTCTGCACATTCTGTTATACAACCAGTCTCGTTGTCAACTCCTGACAACCCTGCCTCTACATCTTCTGCCACGGTTACTTTAACTCAAGCTGATTTGGACAAGTTCAAGCAATTCTTCAACCAAATGGAGGCATCATCTTAGCTAACCTCCACTTATGCCCACTCAGGTACTATTGCGTCTGCACATAGCGTATCTACATCTTCAACACCATGGATCATTGATTCTGGTGCTTCAGGTAATATGACTGGTATGTCCTCACTCTTCCAATCTTATAGTATTTGCTCTGGCCAACGCAAGGTCCGCCTTGCGGATGCCTCTCCATCTTCCATTGCTGGGAAGGGTTACATATCAGTTACTCCTTCATTAACTTTGTCAAATACACTTCATGTTCCAAAGTTGACTACAAATCTTATTTCTGTTAGTAGCGTTACCAAACAATTAAATTGTAGTGTTAACGTTCTTTCCCTTTCATTGTATTTTTCAGGATCTGGTGTCGAAACGGACGATTGGCAATGGCGTGAAGTGGACGGTTTATACTTGTTGGATGCTCCTTTGTCACCTCAAGCACATTCAGCTTCATTTTCCAATATTGTTTCATCTAATAAAGCCCAGCTTATGCGTTGGCACATGCGTTTAGGACATATTTCTTTTGGTTATTTGAAACATTTATTTCCTTCCTTATTTTGCAACGTGGCAATGTCAGATTTATCCTGTGAAACATGTCATATGGCTAAACATGTTCGTTCCAATTATCCTGCTAGTAGTAATAAATCTGCTTTAACACCTTTCGACCTTGTTCATTCAGATGTGTGGGGTCCTTGCCCAGTTACTTCTAGTCTTGGATTTCGATATTTCGTATTGTTCATTGATGATCATAGTCGTGTTACTTGGGTTTATCTTATGAAAACCAAAAATGAGGTATACACCATTTTTAAAAATTTTATGACAATGGTTCAGACTCAATATGGTCGTACCATTAAAAAATTCCGATCTGACCAGGGTACAGAGTACACTTATGGGGAGGTACAATGGTTATGTACAGAATTTGGGATTGAGCATCAGCTGGCTAATGTTAAAACTCCTCAACAAAATGGTCGTTCTGAGAGAAAGAATCGTCACATCCTTGACTTAGCCAGAGCAATCTGCATTGGCATGAATGTTCCCCAGTCATTTTGGGAAGATGCAGTTCTTACCGCTGTTTACATCATTAATAGGACTCCTTCTAGGATTCTTAACTTTGTAGCCCCACTCTCAATCTTACATCCCAATTCATCTCTATTTTTTATTCCTCCGCGAATCTTCGGATGTGTGTGCTTTGTTCAGCAGTTGGGGCAAACTCGTACAAAGCTTGACCCCAAGGTTTTGAAGTGTGTATTTTTGGACTATTCTCACTCTCAAAAAGGTTATAGGTGTTACCATCCTCCCAGTCGTCGGCGGTTTATATCCATGGATGTTTCTTTCTTTGAGCATACACCATACTATAGTGGTTCAGTTGGTTCTCGGAGTGAATGCTTCCCATTGAATATAATGGATGATCACCTTCTTCCGTCTTCAACTCCTCTACCATTACCTGTTTTTTCTTTTATAATTCCTCCTCGTGATACCCCTCCAGCAGGGGGAATTGTTCCTTTTTCATAGGTTTATAGTTGGAGACAACAGGTACAAGCTTCTACTCCCACGATCGACTGCCCTGTTCCTTCGGCACCAGCTCCGCCTTCTCAAGCTATTGTTTCGCTTGATGATCGCCCCATCGCTCTTCGAAAGGATAAGCGTTCTTGTACTTGCCCTATTTCTAATTTTGTTTCTGATTATGCTCTCTCGCCCTCCTATCGAAGTTTTCTTGTTTCTGTTGCCTTGGTTCCTATTCCTTCCAGTGTTGCAGATGCGCTAGCATAACCTCAATGGCGTGATGCTATGACAGAAGAACTACAAGCACTTGAGAAAAATCAGACTTGGGACATGGTTCCGCTTCCTATTGGACGAAAGGTTGTGGGTTGTCGTTGGGTGTTTACAGTTAAGCATAATCCAGATGGGTCAGTTGCTCGTTACAAGGCCCAATTGGTTGCCAAGGGTTATGCTCAGACTTTTGGCATAGATTATCAAGAGACTTTTGCCCCTGTTGCCAAGATGAATACCATCCGTGTATTATTTTCCGTTGCTGCAATTCGATCTTGGCCTCTATTTCAGTTAGATGTCAAGAATGCCTTTCTTAATGGTGATTTGCAGGAGGAGGTGTACATGGTTCCTCCTCTGGGCTTTCGTTCTCCTGCTCATTCTAGTATGATATGTCGTCTTCGTCGTTCTTTATATGGCCTCAAACAGTCTCCTCGAGTTTGGTTTGATCGCTTTGGCACTGCTATGCTCAAGTTTGGTTTTCATCAAAGTGCAGCTAATCATAGCTTGTTTTTACGTCACTCAGGCAGTAAGACAGTTGCTCTCATTGTGTATGTCGATGATATTATTCTTACCGGCGATTATACTACCGGAATTAATGAGGTTAAAAGCTATCTTGGCCGTCAGTTTGAGATTAAGGATCTTGGTCCCCTACGGTACTTCTTGGGCATTGAGGTGGCTCGCTCCAAGACTGGCATTTTCATCTCTCAACGCAAGTATGTTCTTGACTTGCTTTCTACTTCTGGTCAGCTTGGCACTCGTCCTGCTGATACTCCGATTGAGCAGAATCATCGGTTGGTTGATTCTGAGGGGGAGTTGTTGTCAGATATTGGTCAGTATCAACGACTTGTGGGGAAGCTCATCTATTTATCCATGACTCAACTTGACATTGCTTATGCCGTGAGTGTCGTGAGTCAATTCATGCACTCTCCTCATGCCCCACACCTTGATGCAGCTATTCGGATTCTTCGCTACTTAAAAGGGTGTCTAGGCCATGGTATTTTGTTTGCTAATCATGGTCACTTACGTGTAGAGGCTTGGACAGATGCTGATTATGCAGGTTCAATTTCAGATAGGAGGTCTACTTCAGGTTATTGTACCATTATTGGTGGTAACTTAGTTACTTGGCGCAGTAAGAAGCAGGATGTTGTCTCTCGATCTAGTGCAGAGGCAGAGTATAGGGCTACGGCTCTTGGGCTAGGTGAGTTGCTTTGGCTGAAAACCTTGATGACAGACTTGTGCCTTCCAGTGTCACTTCCATTCTCACTCTACTGTGACAACAAGTCTGCCATTAGCATAGCAGCAAATCCTGTTCAGCATGACAGGACTAAGAATATAGAGGTGGACCGTCACTTCATCCGAGAGAAGATCATCTCTGGTCAAATTTGCACTCCATTTGTCACAAGCTCTCAGTAGCTTGCAGACATTCTTACAAAGGGCGTCAGCAAGATTGTGTTTGAGAATGCATTGTCCAAGTTGGACGTTTCAGATATCCACACACCAACTTGAGGGGGAGTGTTAGCATTTATGATACCAAGATTTATGGAATAACTTACCATAGTAGCAGAGATTTGACTATGCATATAATAGCATATATATGATACCACGATTTATGGTATGACTTACCATAATAGCAGAGAGTTGACTATGCTATAGAATATGTCATAGAATAAGTTGTGATTTGATTTTGATTTGATTTAGTTTATTTCTTGTAATATGAGCATGTGCTCATTTTATCTATAAATACTAGAGCTGTGAATGAGTAAAACATCTTATTCAAGCCTTTACGCAATTCTCTCTTTTCTCTTCTTTTTATATATTTCTACTAAAACAATGTAGTATTGTTTGATGAAAGAGCAACTGATGTAGAAAGATTTGAACCATTGAATCGAGCATCATGAAATACAGGATTGAAAAAGTAATGGAGAGGATCCTTGTCCTTCCAGATAAGGGGTTGTTGTGGGGAGTCCCTTGGTATAATCCTATCTTTTATTTTCTTATGAAATGTTGATGTTCTGTGAATTCCAGGAAGATCAACTGAAGCACTTGAGATTTATTCTCATGTTCTTCCCGGCATTTGTTCTTCTTGGACCTCTTCAGTATTTTAGTCAAGCTTCAGGCTATGGTTGTGGATTGTTCGGGGCTTTCTGAGAGGGGTGGGTTTGGACATTCACTTCTATATAGCATTGCAGCATTAAGAGATGCGGAATATTTTGGAATTCTATGGCATAATATATGACCAGGATGTGTTCAGGGTAGAGGAAGCTGCTTTATGATGGTTGAGGTTGAGGGGAGGGCTCGGGGTTGAAATCTTTTTGCAGGATTCATGGAATTTGAGCTGGTTGAGGTTACGGGGAGGACTGTTTGAGGTGAATTCTTTTTGTTCGAGGGCTATTTGGTGCACAAAAGCGCCCTAACGTAGTATTTTCTTTTCTTTTCGATGCAAGTTAATGGAAAGATCTTGACCAATTGTTTTATTGTTTCCACAGAAAATTGTCCGTTGTGGAATTGGCTAGGTATCTATTGTTGCTCTCGTGGCTAGGATTAGTGGGCCCTTATACGTGCTCTGCTTGGTGTTTTTTCAATGAAGCCTAGGTCAGCAGGGGAAGTGTCAGCCAGTTGAAGAGGCTGCAGAGTGAGGAGTAGAGCCAGAGGTTTATGGCAAATACTCTGATTTGTCTTTGGTGGAGCATTTAGTGGGCGAGAGGAATAGGAAATTGTTTAAGGTGAGGAGTCTAAGAGTTTAAGCTGTATTTATCATCATCATCATGGGTAGCTCATCGTTGTTGACAGATTCATCTGTAAAGCTTTTGGCTGAGACGAAATATATTTGAGCTTTGTACATTTTCTTGTTTAACATCGGATGTACAACATTGGTGCCTTCTCATTTAAATAGTGTTTTCACTATCTAGTCTTATTTGGATAATGTTTGTGTTGGAGCATGGTCAACTCTTTGATATTCACTTGTGAAGTGTTAAGGTATCTCTAATTTTTTTGTCTGGTGCTGACAAAATTTCCATTCAATTCATTACAGGGTGGAACTCTATGGTTCCAGAACCTGACTGAATTACCTCATGGCATTGTTGGCTCCATCTTTCCTTTACTGATAGCTGGTTTGCATTTTGTTAATGTTCAGGTATGTGATTCTTTCATCTTCTTACCAACTTGTGGTAGAAATTCTTTATTTACGTATCAGAAGCCTTCTCCAACTTTGGATGATTGTAGTGTTTGATAGTCACAGCACTTCCATGATGTTGTAAAAGATTCTCATTTTGCTGCACTGGGGTGGTTGTGTATGTGACCAGCAGAGCAACGTAGGAAGAACACCCTCAACCCTGGCAACCTAACACCACCACTACAGCCACCAAATAAAAGGAAAAGAGTATGAAAAAAACAAAGAAAAAGATGAAAATGGCTTTATGCTTGCCCAAATCTTAGTTTGCTTGAATTGCTGAGTTCAGTGCTGAATTGAACTACCTTCACTCTCTAAATTTTAATTATTTTATTGAACCTTACCAAATCTATCTCTCTTTTCCTTAAATATTTGTCAGATTTCCTTGGTAGATTTTGTAAACTAATTAATATATAAGTACTAAATTAAACCCTGTTTGGTACTCTCATTTAGCTCTTAGCACATAACACGGTCAGCGATTTTTAAAAATAAGCGTGTTTGATAACCATTTAGGCTTTAAAATATTACGCACCTCTTAAAACAGACCAAAATTTTAAGCAACAATAACCTTGCTTAATGCTTGTTGACCGTTACCTTGCTTAATGCTTATTGCAGAAAACAGTAAGTGATTTTAAGTTTTAAAATATTTTATTAATGATAATATTACCCTCAAATAATCAGAACTTCTCAAGTCTCAATACTTCTTTGTACTCTCCCAAAAAACACGATAAATTTAGCTTTTTGTTACATCCAAATTAAACACATTGATTGAGTTTCTATGTTACCCTTCTCGTTCGTGTTGCATTTATATTCCTCCTTAGGTTGCAAATTAATGGATTTTTGTTCTTAATTTACTCCAATATCTCAAAATTTGCAACTAACATTGCTATTTTCTTCTCAAATAGTGTGAACACAAATAATATTCAACAAAATATAAATACAATATACACTGCGTGGTTCACTTAAGTTTATAATCAACCGTCATGCAATGCAACTCCTCTCACCATTGTTATGATGCAAAAAAAAAAAAAAAAAAAATACTATAAATAAAAATGGAATGATTTGTGCGTGAATTCTAATCTCCTTTACATAAGTCATTCATTTTATATTAATTCATTTCATCTGATTGCCAATTTTACCAACACAATTTTTATATTTGTGCTTGGTTTACATGAAAAGATTTTACATGTAATAGTTGGACGAAAACATGTTAAGTTTTGAACATTTCTTTACAAACAAACGTGCCAATATATCAATCATTGATTAAGCAATTTCATCAAGGTTGTATATTTTGCTCAACTTAAGTATAATTTTTTAATCCTACCGCAACTCAACTCTTTCATTAACCCAAGCTACTCAACTCAAACCAACCCAAATACGTTCAAAATTTAAAATTGAGCTCGAGTTAGAATAGTCGAGTGAAAATTCGGTTGATATTGAATTCCATCGAGGTAACATAATTATTCCCAAAGTAAATTTCTTTCCTACGTATCATCTTTGCACACTTTGTGTTTTGATTTTGAAATTTTATCATCAGTTTTGATGTTAATATCCAATATTAAATTGATATATTTCTTTTGATGAAATTCATTATTTTATATATGTGTTTATATTTTATATATAGTATCTTTTATAACAATATTATGTTTAGAAGATATTGAAGGCAAAAATGTAATATATACAACATTCAGATTTCAGCTTTTGCATTTAACAAACAATCTTAATGAATTCTGCGCTTAAAATTAACAGAGTATCAAACAAGTTTTCAGATTAATACATTCAGCGCTTAAAATTCTGTACTTGAAGTTTTCAGTGCTTAATTTTCAGTTTAATCAAACAGCACCTTAGTGAGCCAATCTTCAACACAGACTCATTTTTGGATATATAATTTTTTAAGTCAATTTCCTATATTCTATCGAACTTTCAAGATATTTAGGTTGTTTTTGCCGAATTACATTTTTATTTTTTAACATGGGATGATAATGTCATATTAGATAAATATAACTTTGCTCCTCATGACTCATGAGCATTGTCACACTAACTAATATTCTAATCACTTGTGCACTTTTTTTTTGGATTAAAGTTAGAGTTAGGTGCACTGAACTAAATATCGGTTCAAGCATCGACCCTGGTGTATAAATAGCTAGATTGCTACTTTGTATTGTGTGTGAGATAATAAATTTATGCATAACACTCGTCATGCTGGTGCCTGATATGTACTTGTCAGTTAGAATTTTTCATGCCACTTTTAAAGCTTTCAAATTAATTTGATTTAGAGTCATCAAATAATCACTTGTTAGATCTTGTATTTGTTTGTATTAATAATGCTTTTGAAGCTTATTCCTTAGCTTTCTGGCTAAAATCTATGTTTCCGTACCAAGATCATTTATCTGTCTTTCAATTTCTTTCTGAACAAGATCACTCTAGAAACTGCTCTAGTAATTTTTATTTTTATATTTTTTTTGGCCCCCGATGAATTTATTGATTAGATTGTTTGTTATAATGATACTTAATTTAATTAATATGATAGTCTACTTTTCTTGGTCTTCTAGATTTCGTGTGACATTATATTTAGTAGCACATTTTGCTTAGTGTTCTTGGATATATTGGAAAAGTTTTTCTGACCATTTTTTTCCCCTTAACCATTTTCAGATTTCTTTTCGGTCATCTTCCATTGGAAAAGCGAATGGCTTGTTCGGCTTATTAGCCAAAGTAAGTAGACAGAAGACATCTACTAGTTCAAATTTCCTGGATAATTCTATCTTATTATAGTTGAAAGTTCTGGTTAATTGAAGCATATAATTGAGTTTATGATGAGTTAGCAGAGTGTAATTGTAGCATAATTTCTTCAAAGTAGGGTGCAACTTGGGAGGGTCAGTTGGGTTGAGGGGTCAATCCAAGCTTCTCTCTAGCCAAATCTAATCGCAACCCAGTTCAAATGGTTGAACTTGAGTTAGCGAAATTAAGCTGATAACGGGTTTGATCATTCCCGCAGATAAAAAAGTCCAAAAAAGTGAATGTTAATACATAAAATTTTGTAAACCAATTCTCAAGAAATTCATTTTTCAAAGAACTAATATACAATAAATCAAGGTTTGAAGAAAAAGAACTAAATGGAAAATGGTTGATCACAATAACAAGTATATATAATATATTTAAAACTATAATTATATAAAACTCATGTTGAAATTTGGGTTTGGGTTGCTGACATCTCAACCAAGCCCAATCTTAGTTAAGTTTGGGGTTGAGATTTTTCAGCTCAAGCTCAACCCTAATTGTAGAAATTGTTGCATAAGCTGGTGAAAATCAGGTTGAGATCACCCAAGCCCCTACTTCAAAGTGGAGAAGCAAACATATTTTGAGAGATTTCTGTTAAAACATCCCATACTTTATCCCCCTCTGAGCTGTTACAGTATATTTGACTTTTATATATATATATATATATTTATAATTTATTGCAATGTAATTATAAGAGTTACCTTTTTTTGTTGCAGTATTACAAGTACTATTTGGAGATCTTGACACTACCCATATGTTTTACTGGATTTTTTGTTCCTCAGGTAACTTAGAGCATATCTCTACATTTACTGAATACTGGACCATATCGCTTTAGATTATTTAACTTCCATGTGAGTTACCTTAAATAGATAATTGGTTGGGTTGATTTGTTTTCTTCTTGTTTAGACATCCAGCCAAATTAAATAGGGCTAGCTAGTGATAGTAAGTCATTGATGAGACTACTATCAGTTAAGTCATGTCCTTCCATATGTTTTTAGTATAGTTTCGGTTCTCATATCTAATGTTTTCTTGGGTAAAAAATTTAAATACTTGGAAGTTCTATTTCATGCAAGGATTTGGAACACGTAATTAGTGGGCAATGGAAACTTGGAAGAAGCTAGAAAGTTGTTGGGAAAGGAGTTGTTCACATTCTGGCTTTGATACAAAGCATGTTAACTAGAAGAAGGATGGAATGGAAAATTTATATGGGGTCTATTTGGGACCTCATGTTGATACCTTGTTTGAATGCACTTACGTATCATACTATACCCAAATATAGTGCATGATTGATTATTAGTTAGTGATAAATCAGTATATTTGCACTTTCGTGAACTTCTTATTACGTGCAGCACTTGTCGTAAAGTAAACTATGCCTTATATATAGTAGTTATTTATATTGAAATATATTTATTTGCTATCATGTCCTTGCTTTGTCTATATCCTACTTTTTAAAATTTGTTGTATTGACAATGTATGGCTGTGTTGTGTTAGTGTCTTGTGTTGATGTTAATGCTTCAGAGGTGGTAGGAACAATTTCTGGGTAGTCTTTGCACTTTCTGTTTTTTGTTTTGTTTAGTTTTATTTAATTAATTATTATTATTTTTTTTACGGTGTTTGTTCTGTCTCTTATTCTCTATTTGTTTTCTCTTTTTGTAAAATCTTTTTTGTCACTCTGGGGTTCCCCCAATCTCTCATGCTGTTAGAAAATCTAGTTACTTTTGGATAAAGCCCCAGGTCCCGATGGTTTTACCATGAAATTTCTTTTGGAGTGTTGGGAGGTGGTCAAAGGGGAGGTGATGGGCACTCTTCATGCTTTCCATTCTCGGGGTTCGTTTGAGAAAAGCTTGAATGCCACGTTCATTACCCTTATTCCGAAAAAAGGGGGGGCGTTGGATGTTAGGGACTTTCGCCCTATTAGTTTGGTGGGTTGTATCTATAAGTTGATAGCCAAGGTGCTAGCTTCTTGACTGAGGAAAGTTATGGATGGCATCATTTCGGATTCTCAAAATGCTTTTGTCGGAGGTCGTCAGATTTTGGATTCAGTTCTTATTGCAAGCGAGCGTGTGGACTCCAGACTGCGTAGTGGGGTCCCAGGTGTTCTTTGTAAGCTGGACATAGAGAAGGCATATGACCATGTGAGTTGGAGCTTCCTTCTTTATCTGACGGAGAGGATGGGGTTCGGTGATAGGTGGAGGAGATGGATTCACTTTTGCATTTCCAGTGCTCGGTTTTCGATTCTTGTTAATGGTGCTCGTTCCGGTTTTTTCTCTAGCTCAAGGGGCTTGAGACAAGGGGATCCTCTCTCTCCCTTCTTGTTCTTGTTTGTGATGGAGGCCCTTAGTAGATTGATGAGAAAGGCTTCAGATTTGGGTTTTTTGAGGGGCTTCCGGGTGGGCAGGGATGTTGCTTCTCAGTTGGAGATCTCTCATTTGATGTTTGCTGATGATACTTTAGTTCTTTGTGATGCGAATGTGTCCCAGATTAGATATTTGAGATGTGTTTTGATTTGGTTTCAAGTTGTCTCCGGCCTTAAGGTGAATGTGGGCAAGAGTGTTTTGGTGCCGGTTGGGGAGGTCCCTGAGATTGAGATGTTTGCTGACATTCTTGGTTGTAGGACTGGGTCGTTTCCCATTTCTTACTTAGGTTTGCCTCTGGGTGCTCCTTCGAGATGTGTAGGAATTTGGGACCCAGTGGTGGACAGATTTGAAAGAAGGCTAGCGGGTTGGAAGAAGCAGTATCTTTCCAAGGGCGGCAGGGTCACTCTGATTAAGAGCACCCTCTCTTGCCTCCCCACTTACTTTATCTCTCTTTTTCAAATTCCCTCTTCAATTGCGGAAAGGATTGAGAGGTTGCAGCGTAATTTTCTTTGGGGAGGTAGAGCTGAAGAGTTTAAGTTCCATTTGGTGTGATGGGATCAGGTTTGCAGGCCTATTCGGAATGGTGGGTTGGGTCTCCGTAGATTGGTGCCATTTAATAAGGCCCTTCTCGGGAAATGGTTGTGAAGATTTGGTGTGGAGAGACATTGGCTTTGGAGGAGGGTTGTGGCGTGTCGTTTTGGGGAATTGAGAGGAGGGTGGAGTTCCTTGGAAGTGCGGGATCCTCGGGGGGTAGGGGTTTGGAAAGTGATTCGGAAGGATTGGGATGAATTTTCTAAACACATTCGATTTCGTCTTAGAGATGGGAGGAGGATTTGCTTCTGGGAGGATGTGTGGTGTGGAGATGTTCCTCTCGCTCTCGCTCTCGCTTTTCCTCAGCTTTACAGGATTGCTTCAGATAGGCAAGCCATGGTAGTCAACTGTTATCATTTTGATAATGGGAGACTGGTTTGGGATGTTCGATTCAGGCGTCACTTTCAGGATTGGGAGATCAAGGAGGTCATTCGCTTCTTGGAACTGCTTTATCGCCAAAGGATTGTGGAGGAGGTTTCGGATTGTTGGTCTTGGGTAGCAAACTCTCATGGGTGTTTTGAGGTGAGGTCCTTCTTCAAGTGTCTCTCATTTGATCCTGATGTTCGTTTTCCTTGGAAGTCTGTTTGGCGCTCCAAGGCTCCTCTCAAGGTGGCTTTCTTTGTGTGGTCTTCGGTTATGGGTAAGATCCTAACCCAGGATAATTTGCGAAGGAGAAGCCAAGTGGTGATCAATCGTTGTTTTATGTGCCTTCGTAATGAGGAATCAGTGGATCACCTTCTCATTCGTTGCTATGTGGCTAGAGAGTGTTGGGATTTGATGCTTGGCTTATTTGGGCTTTATTGGATTATGCCTAGATCTACAAGAGGGTTGATTGAGGCTTGGAGAGGTTGCCCTGTGGGGACTCACAGTCAGGATGCGTGGAGGGCTACACCGCTTTGTGTATGGTGGTGCATTTGGCTTGAAAGGAATAGGAGATATTTTGAAGGAAAGGCGATGTCGATTTCGGTGCTTAAATTCTCGATTATTTCCACTCTTTATTATTGGGTTTTAGGGAGAGATCATAGATCTTTTGAGGAAATTGTTGATTTTTTGGCCTCTTTGAAGGATTGAGTGGCTTTTTGTATTGTTCTTGGGTTCCGCTCCCCCTTGGAGTGTTTTTTTATAAAAATTTTTATTTATCAAAAAAAAAAACGGAGAAAAAATATTGTTGTTGATCATTGATGTTATTGGGTGTTTAATGTTGCAGTTAATTCGTTGCCATGTTTCAAAGATTGTTCCACTGGTATTATTGAGTGATGCCATAATGTATCAAGATATATCATTCTTTCTTTGAATAGCAAGGAAGAATATTTGCATAGGAATTTGACTTGTCAATCACTTAAACATTTTACACAAGAACTAAATGCTTCCTCTGTAATATGCATCTGCAACCAAAATGTAGGAAATATTCTGTAACGACCCTAAACTGATACCATTTTAAAAAAAAATTTTAGCATGACCTCTCCTAAAAAAGGGACTACAACCACCTGCTCAAATAATAAAAAAAACGTAATGGCCCTTCCTGGCCTTTCAAAACACCTCCAACCTGTCCAACACATAATACAATTAACATACTCCAACATCTCATCCATCCGTTCATTATACCTCAACATGGCTCATCTCATGGTGGAACATCTATATACTATTTAATCCAAATTATCATAATTACAGTCCCAAAATATAGTTACAATAACAAGAGTTCACAAATCTCTATATCAAATATAACAAACTAAGATTTTACAAAAATATGGAACTTAATACAAAAATAGCAAAAAGAAGTCTTCTAATCCAAATTAGGCCTGTGGTGGAAAGTCATCCGCCACTTCTTTCCCGTTTCCTGAAAAAAATTATTAAATAATAGGGTGAGCATAAAGCTCAGTAGGTAACACTTAAAACACGCATCTTGTGCCCTTGTGAATCCATACAAAGAATAGATCAATAGGAATGGGGATCATACAATGTCGGGATAATACAACATTTCAACCAAACTCAATTGCAAACAATGCAATGCCATGGAATGCAAATGCGTGCCGATGTCGCTCTCCATTTTCACATTTCAAAAACCATCACTGTCAAACTGTTAATACAACCCGCCCTTTGGTGACCCCGCAGCGGAACGAGAGGAGGATTGGCTAGTGTCCCTGACCCTTGGTACCCTCGCGGTGTCATTATGGGGCCCAGCTAGCTCAACCACGCTAGGGCGACTCCCTAGTCCCCTCTAGGCTATATTAACACTCCGGCCCTTTGGTACTTCCGCGGCGACCGGGTTTTCATAAAACCATTTCGTAAAAACGCTTTTCCCAAAATTTCCCTTTTTGTTTCAAGCAAATTCTCCCATTTCATGCAAACCCAATGGTATGTACATGTATATATGTCCCATGCTTTCAATATTATGGCATTTAGAATTTTACACCACACAATTAAGCATACATCATATTTAACATCTCCAAATGAATTATCAACACATTAAACACAACAAGACAACACAGAATTTTACACCACAAAATTAAGCATACATCATGTTCAACATCTCCAAATGAATTATCAACACATTAAACACAACAAAACAACCTCTAAGCATGCTTTTCAACTCATATTCATAATCATGAATTTTCCTAAACATCATTTATATAATCATTGAAACAATTAACTTCCAAATTAAACATGCTTGTCACAACAAGAGAGATATAATTCACAATGGAGCAAGAAAAACATGGATTAAGAGCCCCTACCTCTAAATTGAACAAAACCCTTGAAAGTGGGTCTCTAAACTCGAATGCACAAATGAGCACCAAAACTGAAATTGTTTCGTTTTGCCTCAAATGGGTTTCGTTTTGCCTCAGATGGCACTTAAAAACACTAAGAGATGAGGGAGAAATCAGCAATGAAAGTTTGAAGTGAAAAAAAAAAAAAAAAAAAAAGAAAAAGAAAGAAAGAGAAGCCGAGAGCAGACAGAGACGGGAGAGAGTGTGAGGAAGCAGAGACCAAATGTGGTCTCACAATTCACTTAAATGGGGCGTGGGTCCCACTTTTTTTTTCTTTTTCTTTTTTATTTATTTATTTATTTTTTTTTCAATTACACCACACACACACAATTATATACATATGTACATATATACACAGACATTACATATTCTTATGATAATGTTTATCTCCCCCCTCCTCTTTCTCTTATTGCTGTTTTTTTAGCTTGATATTGTTTGATTTTTACACAGCAAGACTTCGTTCCCATGGAAAGAATAAGAAGTTTTTTTTTTTTGGACAGGGAAGCTTAGTCTACTGGCTTACCAACAGTACTCTAACTCTTGTTCAGGTTGGTCCTCACAAATCCTTTTCCTACATATAGAAAAATTTATTTTGATACTGTTCCTTGAAGTTAGTCCAAAAGATGATTTTGACCATCAATGTAAAAGGCGAACTCTGTTTGTTATACAGGGGTAAGTTATATATTTAGATTAATACAGCAAGGATTCCTTAACTTGAAAAAGAACAAAAAAATGTGGTGAGTTGGTGAAGCAATAAGGTTTCTTCCATGAGGTTGGGAATTGGACCTTGTTCAATGCCAAACTTTCCCTGCCATTACTAGAACTGAGCCATGGTAATGTCTAGCTGAAGTTGTTGCCCATCTTAAACTTATTTGCATTAAACATCTGATATAAACGCATTACTTAGATCATATGATATAATATACTCAACTTTTTTGATGCAATGCTTTTAAGCTTGGTGATAATTTCTTTAGCTCTTTGGGGCTGTCTTTGGAATTCATGTTTATGGGTAGCCTATTGAAAAGGGCTTCTTGAAAGTTAATTCAGAACTTTAGGAATCTTAACCAGATAACAGTTCTAAAAGAAAAATATTTGTTTGTATTTCACCATACGCTATCAACTTTTGCAGCAATTATCTCTCAACCATCCTGGTGTTCGCAAGAGTTTGGGGCTACCTGCGAAGGGTGAACCAGCCAAAGCTGCAAATCGTGAAGAAAAGGATACACCTGGAACAACACTATTAGATCCACCAAGGAACCAGCAGAAAATTTCAGTACAAAACCTATCCCCTCCAGAATTACTTCGAGTGAGTAGCAACGAACATGAACCCAGGACATATGTGAATATCAGAAATAGTCCTCCATTTTCATTTAACTTGTATCATATCTTCTTTGTTGGTGCTTTGAACAGCTTTCAATCCAACTATTAGCAAAAGGGCATAAAGATAGAGCAATTCCATTGCTACGGTAACATCCCTTTTCTCTGAAGGTTGCTGGCTTTGTCAATGGTGATTGTACGGTATAAATTAACTTAGTATTACAGACTGGCACTTGACAAGGATCCTGATTACGTGAGAGCCTTGGTTGTTATGGGGCAGACACTATTGCAAATGGGACAGCCAGTAGAGGCTACTGAATTCTTAGAACGTGCTATCTCCAAGGTATGGATTGAGTTCTATATACTTGTACATATGATATGCATTAACTAAAGCATCGTTGTGAAGGATTTAATGGAGAGAAATCGCCAATACGTTTGCTGCACTTGCCCTTTACTTTTTCCTACTTTTAGCAAGTACATTTAAATAAAATCACATTCTTTGCTTTTTCACTAATCAGAAGATTTTCGAACTTCTTGTCAGCTCTTCCTTATTGGCCATCCAACAGAAGTTGAGGAGGTCGACCTCTTGATTCTCGCATCTCAGTGGGCCGGTTCTGCCTATGTACGGCAGGTAAATTCAGTAACTTTGTTGCAATTCCACTTCAAAATAGAATCCAAAGTTTGGAAGGGACTTATTTCTCAAAGGGGAATGTGAAAATTGGTTTCTAATATAATATGCTCTTGGAAATGCAAACGGAGTACCTTGGCATTGGAAAATGCTGTTGCGAGTTTTCTTCTGATCAGTCTTCTAATTAGCCATTTCCTGATCTATTATCTCGGCCGCTTTAATTAAGTTTCTTGTGGTATCTTGAACATATTTTTATGCCTCCTGGAGTTCTGGGCTTTAGCTTTATGAGCTACCCTCGGGGTGCCCATGAGTTCGTGAGTTGGATCAGCAAACATTTGGACCAATAACTAATTATTGCTGGAATGCTTGTCACTGTTAAGCTTTTCAATGTTATTTTTGCTACCTTTTTGTGGCAGGGAAAAGTTGCAGATGGAATTATACACCTACAAAGAATAGCACATCTGAAAGAGCCGGAGGATTCAAAGAGCAAAGCTCATTATTACGATGGGTTGCTGATGCTTTCAAGGTATGAACTTGAGCAATTAATTGTGTCGGGTTGATAAAAATTTCTACTTGGCATGTTCATCTTCCCCATGGAATTTGTCGTTTCCTTAAACATTTCTTCTTATCATTAAATCGATATTGGATTCTTTATTTCGTTTGGTTGAAAAACATTTGAATGTGATAACTTGGCTTTTCAGTGCTTTGTATGGCGAAGGTCGTAAAGTTGAGGCTGCGAAATATTTGCGCTTGGCCGCTGCTTACAATCCTGCTTATAATGAGTACTTGGAACAATGTGAAAAGGAGGAGGACAATTTTGTAAGTGATCTTGTTAGCAGTAGGAGAAGAGATTACTGACTCCCACTATTCCTTAAATGAAATTAATTTTTTTTCATTCTTTTCATCTCAACTTTCTATATATTGTAATTGATTTGTATCTGTAATAAACTTGACCATGAATAAATTTTGCTTTTTATATGATATGATATATACAAATTTTCAATGAGAGTGTTCTAGTGCCTGAAAAACTGATTTTGGTGGCATTGGGGTATTCAAGTATTTCAATGTTTTAGAAGTCGCAAATTATTATTATTATTATTTTTTAAAAAATCTAATTACAGATGCAATTGGATTTAATAACCAAATCTATTTTCTTAAAATAAAATAAAATAAAAAAACTAATTACTTGCACTGTTGTTCTATGTTAAATGTTTGTCCGAGTATAAAGTCATGAATTTTATCTTTTATTGTGTGAGATAATTAGGGCTTTTGATGGATGTGGAGGAGGACTCAACCCCTTAACAACTATCAAACAACTGTGCCACTTAAAACACTTTGTATTTAAGAAAATGATAATTTTGCTTAGTTAGTCAACAAAAAAGTTTTAATGTATATTTTAAATTTCACTTTTAGTCATGTTTGATCAATTTATTTTGATTCCTAGTATTGTTGGCCGCCAACTATTTAAAGCGTTCAAATCTTTCAATTGAAAACTGTACAGAGCACTATTGACGCTTCTTAAAATTGGAAAAAAAATTAGTTTAAACTTTAAACTAAAATCTCTTCATAAAAGTGGAAAAAAAATTAGTTCAAATTTTAAATTCATTTTTTTTTTTAATCTTAATTTGGTACTCCCAACATAGCATAAGAAAATAAGATTCCGTTTATTTTGATGTAAAATATTCTTTTTGAATTTTTTTTTTTTTTTTTTTTTTCATGTAAAATATTTTTTTATTTTTATTTTTTCGATTTTTGGCAAAGGTCTACGTTGAAGTCGAGTCCATCGAGCGAGGCATGTAAAATAACTTACCAAAAATTGATGGATAAATTATTTTTATTAAATTTTAATATTTTTTTATTCATAAATATTTTATGACAATCAAACACTAAAAAATAAAAAAATATTTTACGTCCAAACAAACACAGCCTAAGAGTTAATCAAAATCAAACAAATTGTGTGAACACCCACCACTAACTCACTTTCACAACTAACACAAGAAAATCTTTACTAAGCTCTTGTTGGGTAGAGTGGGAAACTAAACAAACACAAGAAACCACTAAGCTCTTGTTGTGCAAAGTTGGAAAAGAATTCCAAATAAATAAACATCTAATAAATAAATATTATTATTTATTGATCATAGGGAAAATCACTGAAAATAACCTTAACTAGTCATGAAGGCCGAAAAATTCTACAATACCCAAGGATACCATACCCTCGAGGCTCTCGTATGTTGGATGTGGTAGTAGGACCCATCTAATGGATGATCCAGCAATTGTTACGTCTTAGGAGTATGAATACGGTAGTCCAAAGTATTGTAGACTTTCTCGGGCCATACTTTAAATTCAATATGGTGCTCTCACACTTTGAGTCTTTTTGCTCACTTCTGAGGGGTAGAGTTTCACTTCCAAGGAACCCAAACCAACCTAAAGCCCATACCATCTTTGTGGATTTGAACATGATTAAGACATCTTTCAACCCCATAACTAATGAAGGCTCTTCTGCAGGATGAAGAATCATAACAGACTTATTATCTCCTTCTATATTCACACACTGATAAACTCCATTGGATTAAGATTTGTAATCCGAATGAGGGCTTCTGCACCATATATTAGTATATATATACCTACTAATAGCCCATCATTATTATTATTATTATTATTTTATTATTGCAAAGGTGCAAAGGCCAAGTAATTAATGGCCGTATGGAGGCAAAAGCCATGCCAACAAAAAAAAAAAAAAAAATACATATCTTGAAGCAAAATAAGAAAAAATGTTGAACATGTTCTAGAATTGTTGAGAAAGAGAGCCAAAGTTCTGTAACGGAACCCACCAAGAGAGAAGCGCAACAACATGAGTGGTCTAAAGGGCTGGCTATCATCAAGGTAACAGCTCCAAAGTTACAACCACAAGGCGCCCGAAGAAGACCACCAAAAACCCGCACAAGATTAAATCAAAAAGAAAAGATCAGATCAAGTCGAGAAAAACAAAACCGACATAAATTAGAGATCTAGCCAGAGAGAAAACAGATACATCCATACTTAGCCCGAAACAAGGCAATTATGAGCAAATCTAGCCAAAACTTAAAAGATTTACCTGAACAAAAGCAAAGCACGGGTGGATCAAAGCGAAGAAAATGAATATAACCCATTGCAATATATTAGAAATGAACAACATGAACTATTGTTGAGTAAAGTCCAAAAAGAATTTGAATTAATAGCACAATATATGTACACATTTATCAAGGGTCTCGTAGTCTAGTGGTATCTCTTCTATCTCTTAAACTGGACAGTGATAGTTTGTCTTCTTAAAATGGCAAAATGAGTGTGTGAATTTCTTGTCAATTAAAAAATATATATATGTACACACAAATTTGGTGTTAATAAATTTAGGAATGAAAAGCATAACCGACATTTATTTTTATTAATTAAAAAAAAAAAAGTTACAATTGTCTTGGTGAATTTTTATATAAGGTAATTTGCACGTATACCCCCTCAGGTTTGCAATAAGGATAAGGTAGATACAACTTAGGAGAGTGTAATCCAATTGCCCCTTCAAGTTTGCAAACTTGAACAACACCACCCCAACCATAATAAGAGTACCTAATTGCCCTTTAACTTCTTAATTGACTTATTTAAATTATTAAAGTACAATATTAACCTTTATAGGTCCTTTTATTTGACCAAAATGACCCTTAGCAAAAAAAAAAAAAAAAAAAAAAAAAAAAAAATTCAAACTCCACTACTGTTCCAGGAATTTTTAATTGATAGGGCCAAACTAAAAATGTAAAATTAAAATTTTAAAATATCATAGAATCATTGTAAGAAATTTTTTTTTTGCAAGTTTAATGTGTATTGTTAAAATGTGTCTATAAATAATATGCAATAAAATTGAAGAGAAAAGTTGTCGATTGAATCATTGTTGTTGTCAAGTGAATATATATTTTTTCTTTCTAATTCATAACAAATAAACGTGTGGGAATATATGTGTGTGTAAATATAGTATGTTGTTATAAGGATTACTAATTTTAATTTTTATATAGAAAACAACTATTAGTATCTATAATTTAGTATCATAAATAGAGTGTTACAAAAAATTTGAGGGGTCAAACTTTAATTTTTATGTAAAACATTACCATAAATAATTTTAATTTAATACTATAATAAGGTTTTGCAAAAAAATTATTTGAGAGCCATGGGGGAGTTTTTTTTTTTGCCAAGGTCATTTTGGTCAAATCAAAGGACTTGTAAAATGTTAGTATTGTATTTTTATGATTTAAATGGGTCAATTCAGACGTCAAAGAATAATTATATACTTTTATCATGATTAGAATGTTATTATTCAAAATTACAAATTTAGGGAGCAATTGAACCACACCCTCCTGAATTATATTCACGTGCCTTTATTGAAAAGGTATGAGTGCAAATTACTCTTTTATATAATAAGATTATTTGATCTTCAGAAGATAAGTGTAATTATTGGTATTATATTATTAATATTAATATTTTAAATTTTCATGTCCACAGCGGTTACATCAATGGATTTTGCATAGCTGGAGTACTGTGTGTGATGTATACAGTTCATCTCCGTCTTTCTAACATAAGTTGCATCTCCCTTTTCTCTCTCCTCCAAACGGGGCCCAACCAAAGAAGACTGAATAAAGAACTCAAAGGTTCCAGCTTCTAACAAAACGCGTCGAAGCATCCAGGTTGCCAATCACCTGATTCATCTCTCCCCCTCTCTCTAAATATATAGTATATGAATCAAATTCCTTTCTTCTCTCTCCCCACTGACACCCAACGAAGCAAATCACAAACCCCAGACTTAGCTAACCAAGATCCCAATCACCCCCCTACCCCCTCCTCTCGCTCTCTCTAAAACCACATTCTCTTTCTCTCTAACCCAATGTCTTCTCCTCCGGGATGTCCCCCAAACTCCTTCCGCTACAACACCACTCTCTGCGCCTGCAATCCAGGGTATGTCTACAACGCCACAGCCAAGAGCTGCGCTCTGTTCCAAGTCTTTGGCGACGAGGTGGAGTTGAATTCGGGCATAGACTACTCCTTGAACTTGCCCCAAACCATCTTCTCCTTCGATTCGATTAAGAAGTTCACCCAATCGCAGGCCGTGTTCCTCGAGGCCACGTTCGTGATGCTACTATCTTGGCTTTTCTTCTGCTTCTTCGTTCGATTCGGAAAACTCGGTGATGGTCGCAACATCTGGTTCCGGATCCGCTGGTGGATTAGCCGCTTGGATATTGCTTTTGCCACCCGCCATTGGCTTGTAAATACTCCTATCTCTCTTATATGTATATACATACACATGTATAAGAACTTGAATTGAATGTTTAGATTCTTTGTCTATTTGTTGGGTTTTTATATTGAAGTTGAATTAGTAATGTTGATATAGCACTCATACACACTTAAAAAGACTTGAATTTAATGTTTAGATTCTTTCTCTATTTGATGGGTTTTATATTGAATTGGGGCTAGAGCTCTAAGAGTAATGTTGATATGAGAATTACATGCTCTAAGAGTAATGTTGATATGAGAATTACATGTATTTCTCTCTCTCATGCATATATATGTATATTAGTATATACTTCTTTCAGAACCCATATTAAAGGAGACTTGGATTGAATGCTTAGACTCTTTGTGCATTTGATGATATATATTTGTGCTAGAGCTCTAATAGTAATGTAGATATTATGTTGATTTTGTTGTGATCTAATGCATTGTTTACAAACTTTTGCCACCTCCCTAGTCTTATTGTTGTTGTGACATTTGACTTCCATTGGGGGTAAATATGTCTAGTTCACTGTTTTTTCTTGTTTTTATTTTTTTAACCATATTTAATTAAATTAACTAGCAATTGAACAAGTCGAAACACACAGGAAAAATTAATAGCAAGAGTAAGAGTGATGACACTAGAATTTGGAAAATCCATGGACGAACTGATTCAGTATTAATGAGAACGAGTACAACGAGTTTCAGTGCCTTTGAAACTGCCCTCTATGAGTTTTTGATGGGGAGGAATCCTCCATTGGGGCGTTGAAGTTTTCTATTATTTGTTCTCTTTTTAGTTGGGTCATGGGGAGAAATTGTATATCTTTAGATGAAATCGTGGACTTTTTGGGTTCTTCTCTTTTTGGTTTTGGTTTTTGTGTAGGTCTTGGGACACATTCCCCTTTTGAACGCTTTCTAATACAATTTTACTTATCAAAAAAAAAAAAAAAAAAATGTTAGGCATATCCTAACCTTTTCCTCTTTATCTGCTTACAACTTCTCTTCCACCATCTTAAACCCTAAATCCGACAAGCTCTCTGTCGACCTTAGCCATCATATAACAAGTGGTAGAAATAATTTATTTTAGTTGTTAAGTGCTGTCCTGCAATAACTGTTCTCTTTCCAGGACCTGGAGGGTTATATTACATTCAGAAAGAATGATTTTTGAAGGCAGATTATGTGCCCCCCACATCCTCCCTCCCCCTTTTCTTTATATTCAGATATTTTGAGGCAATGGTGATCTAGAAACCTTGCTCTTGGATATGAAAGTAAAAGCTCCTTAATTTCATTTTGCACACGCGCACACCTGCATGCTCGCTCAATACACGTTTTATTTTACTTTCTCAATATTAATACTTTGTACAATTGTTCCATTACTTATCAAAGGAAGGAAGACAAGAAACCTCAATTATATGGACACCAGTCAAAATGGGCATTCTCTGATTTATGATCTAGTAATGTTCTAATGCGCATGTCTTTTGTCAACTTATTCTAGAACTGTCTGATTTTGGAGATTCTTTTAGAATTGTTATCTTCCATTTGTACCCTTTTACGGTCTCATGAACAAAAGCCCATAGAAAGAAAATCAAAGATGTGGGCGCAAAGGTATCACAAATCACATCCAATATATATCAAGTATTTGACATTGGTGATAATTGAACACACAATTGTGGAAACAAAAGTGTATTCTATGCCAGACATCCAAGTAAAAGGGACAAAAGAAAGAGATTTTATCCTTAAATAGCACTACGGCTAAACTTTAAACTGCGCCACATCCTTACCTGGTGCAGCGGTTAAAGCTTGGGCTGAAAAGCGCAAGGAAGTAGGTTTTAGTTTCAGCCGCCACTTTCTGCAAAATTTTGCCAAATTTTTTTTTTTTGATAAGTAAAAATATATTAGAAAAACGTTCAAAAGGGGAACGCGTCTCTAATACAAGAAGAAAAAAGATCTAAGGACCAATAGTATCCATAAGATCAAAGAAATCATCAATCGAGGAGCATGCATTTCCTCTTACATAATAGAACAAAGAACGAAGAATATGAATTTTTAAATTAGCTAAAGACGATTCTTTTCATTCAAATGATCTGTTATTTCTCTCACGCCACAAACACCACCAGACACAATGTGGAACAATCCTCCAATAATCACGAGCTTGTTCTTTAACAGGACAACTTCTCCAAGCGTTAATCAATTGTGAGGAGTGCTTAGGCATTACCCAAAAAAGGCCAAACATGCAAAAAATAAAACTCCAACAATCATACACCACAGGACAATGCAAAAGAATATGATCCACGGATTCACTATCTGCTTTACATAATGTTGCCTCTCTTTCTCATATTGTCCAATGTCAAAATCTTTCCCAATGTGGCAGTCCAAACGAAGAATGCGATTCGAAAAGGAGCTTTAGAACGCCAAACAGACTTCCAAGGGAACTCGTGACCAACGAAATTGGACAAACACAAGAACATGGATCGGACACCATACCTACCATGAGCTAAAGGAACCCACCAAATATCATCACACCCTCTGCCAATATCCTTCTGCCTATACAACGTATCCAAAAAAACACAAGCTTCCTCCATTTCCCAATCCTGAAAGGGGCGCCTTTAACGCACATCCCACGTAACTCCATTGTTATCAAGTTGATAACAATCAATCACGTAGACATGCTTATTGGCTGCAATACTGTAAAGTCTAGGAAAGGAGTGAGACATCAACTGATCTCTTTAATTGATCAGAGCTAGAAGAAAAATGCTATTACCTATTGTTGCAATATTGCTCTTGCAAGTCTTGAGTCAATATATGTGAAGTTGGGGCTCTTCTATTTTTATTCTTTTGGATAGTTCAAGTCAACTGACACGAAGTCTTCTTATTCTATGCATTTTTAATTTTTCTCTTGCAAGACATGTATATGATTTTTGGTGGCAGTTAAATTTAACTTTAATTGCTAGACTGCAAAAGATGAAACAAATTTAAAGTGGAATAAGATGACTGCATATGTTAAAAGAGTAGCAAAAGATGTTCAGGAGAATTAAAAGGAACAAAACCATTATCCAAGAAAATTTGGTGGTGGGATGAATAAGTCCTACACATTGTAAAAATAAAACGGAATACTATAAAGCTTGGCAAAAAATTAGAAATTGAGAAACATTTGAAAAATACAAAAATGTCAATAAGGAAGCTTAAGTAGTAAGTGAAGCAAAATATAGAGCATATGATGATCTTTGTTCCAAATTAGGCACAAAAGATGGGAAGAAGAATATATATAAACTTGCTAAACTAAGGGAGAGGAAAACTAGAGATTTAGCCATACTAAATACATTTAGAGTAAATATTTAAGGGTTTTAGTAAAAGATGATGAAATTAAAGAAAGATGAAAATCTGTCTTGAGAAATTGTTAAATGAAAATCATCTAGGAAGTTGAGGCTTAGAAGAATACAGTAATCTTAGGGATATATCATATTTTTTTGTAGGGTTAAGGAGTGTGAGGTTAAAAATGCATCAAGGAAGATGAAATCAAGGAGGACTTTGGAGCTAGATGGCGTTTCTATTAAGGTTTGGAAGTGTTTAGGGGAGGATGGCTTATGTTGGCTAACAAAATTGTTCAATAAGATAATAACAAGTAAGAGAATGCCTTATGAGTGAAGCAAAAGTATTTTAATACATACATACATACATATATATACATATATATATATTTATATAAATAAAGGGAACATACAAAGTTGTAATAATTATTGTGATTCTTTTTTTCACCTGAATGATTGTGATACTAAATTAATGAGTAATACTATGAAACTTTGGGAGAGAGTGATTGAACAACAATTAAGACAGAAGATTGAAGTGTCAGAAAAACAGTTTGGATTCATGCTGGGGAGGTAAATGATGGAGGCTATTTACTTACCGAGGAGCCTAAATAGAAAGATATAGAGAGAAGAGGAAAAATTCCGTGACATGGTCTCTAGAGATCTAATATGGAGGGTAATAGAAAATAAATGAGCCACAAAGGGATATATTGACACAATAACGGACATGTATGATGAATGTGTGACTATAACTAGAATGACTGTGGGGAAACAAGTTAATTTTCAATTACTGTGGGCTTAGCAAAGCCCATACCTTTTTGCCATAGTTATGAGCGGAAAAGGCATGTTCAAGATGGGATTCCATGGTATGTTATTTGCTGATGATATTGTTTTAGTTGAACACATTCGGTGTGTGCTGATCAATCAATCAAGAAGAGTTTGTTGCACCTTTTGATTTTGAGAAAGATTGATGCTTGAAGTAGCACCAATTGGAGATAAAATGAAATAAAATCGACTAAGATGGTTTGGACACGTGAAAGCTTATGATAGGGTGGTGTGGGAGTATTTAGGGGCGGTGATGATTGAAATGGGCTTTTCTGAGCACTGGGGCAGGTTGATCTGGGCCGTGCATCTCTACTGTCAGATATTGCGATGTTGCGTAAAATGGTTGCCGTTTTATAACTCCTTCTCGTGGCTTGAGGCAAGGGGATCCATTATACCCTTACTTGTTTCTTCTATGTGCAGAAGGGTTGTCCCATGCTTTGTCTTCAACTTTGGCATCTGGCCTTATCCCTGGAGTGCAGATATGCAGGCGAGCTCCTAATGTGTCCCACTTATTTTTGCTGACGATAGCTTTCTGTTTTGTAGGGAAAATACTGTTGAAGTTCAAACACTCATTAATATTCTAAAAGATTATGAAAATGCATCAGGTCAAGCTATTAATTTGGAAACGTCAGCCTTGTTTTTCAGTTAGAATACTCCATCTGAAGTAAGGAATGAGTTGGTTTCTCTGCTGGTTATAAATTCTGATGGTATGACTGCGAATTACTTGGGGTTACCATCTGTTATTGGTCAAAATAAAGGAAAGTGTTTGGTTACATTGAGAAGAAAATTAAGAGCAGAATTCAGGGGTGGAAGAGGAATCTGTTATCTACAGGAGGCAGGGAAGTTTTGATTAAGAGTGTTTTGCAAGCCATTCCCGCTTATTCTATGGCATGCTTTAAATTGTCTAAATGGGTGTGCGACAATATTGATAAGCTGATCTCAGAGTACGTGGGACGGGAATGCCGATCATAACAAGGAGTTTTTTGGCAGCTAGACATATTGTAAAAAATAGAATCTTCTGGAAAGTTGGGAATGGGACTAGGGTGTACTGTTGGGAGGACAGGTGGATTCCCTCCCAAGGCTTGTTACTCCTATTAGTCCTATTCCTTCTCAATCTCCTATTTTTAGAGTTGTTGATTTGATTGATCCTCAACTCAGGAAGTGGGATGAAGGGCTGGTTAAAAATCATTTTGTTGAGAAGGATTGGAGTAGAATTCTTCAAATACCTGTCAGTTTTTTCTAATAGAGCTGGTCGCCAATGCTGGATTTTTTCAAAGGATGGTAGTTTTAATGTTAAATCTGCAAATCAAGTGGCTCTCAGGCTCAAGGAAAATGATCAGATGGCTGTGTCAGTTGAGAGGGCTGAATGTAGTGGTATTTAAGAGAGAGAAACAATCAGTGGGCTGAATTGTGGAAGTTGAGAGTTAAACCAAAGGCGAAGCACTTCTTGTGGAGATGTTTGCATGATAAAGTCGCTTTTATGGAAGGTCTTAAAAAGAGAAACGTTGTTCGTATTTTATGCCCAGTTTGTGGAGTGGGACCTGAGTCTGTTGTGCATATTTTGGGTCAATGTAGCAAAGCTATAAATGCTTGGAAATTATCTTCTTTAAGGTTGGCGAATGTGTATGTTCCTCATGGCCAGTGGGACTCATGGTGGAGATCCCCGGTTGATTTGTGGAATAAGTGTGCTGATAGGTGTTGAAGGGATTGGCTGCTTGTATCTGCTGGAAGCTTTGGAAAGCAAGGAATGATTGGATATTCCAAGGTAAGTGGTGGAGTGAACTAGGGTTAGTATCTTCTGCTGAAACTGAATTTTGAGAGTATGCTACAGTCTCTTTGGGGTCTTTAGTGTTCTGTTCATCAATCATTTTCTAGCACATCTGATGATTGCTCCTCCAAGTGGTTTTGTTAAGGTTAATGTGGATGCTGCGTACTGTGCTTATTCACGGGAGGCTGGAGGTGCTATGGTGGTTAGAGACGAAGAGGGAACAATGTTGAATAGGGATGTCAATATAACCTGCCCCGTCAGGGCCCCGCCCGTCCTGCCTATTGGGATGAATTTGGGATCATCCTAATCGGGTTAGGGACGGGTTTGGGAAGAGTTAAAAACCTGAAAAGTCGTGAATCCGCCCTGATCAATAATTAATATATAAATAAATATTCTTCTATTAGCTATAATTCTTCTTTTTCCTTTATTTGTTATGATAATTTTAAATTTTAACAACTTTTTTGTTTGTATAATTGTTAAATATTTGACTACACTACAAAAAGTTTACAATACTTATCTTAAATTTATTCATGTTTGAATTATTTTTCTTAAAAAATATGTATATCGGGGCACCCTGAAGTCCTGAACCCACCCCGAGTCCGATGCGGAATCGGGTTTGGAAAAAATTATTGGTTTGACGGGTTTGGGAAAAGGGTGCCCCGTCCCGTTGACATCCCTAGTGTTGTGTGGCTTTTTTTTCTTTCTTTTTTCTAGTCGGCGATCCTACTCTGGCTGATGCTTTAGTCCTTCGCAAGGCTGTCGGCTATGTTATGGGTTGGGACTGGGAAAAGGTTATTTTTGAAGCTGATGCAGAGGTTGTGGCTAAGGCAGTGAACACGCAGCTTGTTGTGCCAACTTCTATTGCTACGGTTGTTGAGGATATTACAGGTTGGATTAAGGTGTATGTTGGTTTCTCAGTTTGCTCTGTGCCCTGTGAAGCTAATGTTGTTGCCCACAATTTAGCTTGTTGGGCATTGAAGGGTAAAGCGGAGAGACTTTCATTTTTGACATTCCAATTTGTATTGGAGAGAGTTTTATTGCTGATGTAAAGGGTCTAACCCACTAATCTTTCTGAAATGATAATTCTTGCCTTTTGGAAAGAAAAAAATTTAGGAAGAGTGACGTGGTCCATATTGAGGGTATTGCTAGGAGAAGGGGAAGATCAAGGTTAATGTGTATAGAGTTACTAAGGAAGGATGTAATAACATGTGAATTGACTGAGGTTATGGTCTTAGATAGATCGAAATGGAAAAATTGGATTCATGCGGAATGGGAAAATAGTATTCATGTAGCCGAACCCAAGTACTTGGAAAAAAGTTTTTGTTTGTTTGTTGTTGTTGCTGGTGGTGGTTAAACCTTATTTTGAACTGTCATGTTAAGATAAGTGGCCTCTGATAATTATCAATTCTGATCACCATTTCATGACACCATCTTGAATTTGTATATTGCAAGGGTGCTCTTTATTTATTTATTTATTATTATTTTTTCCATATTAGAAGAATAGCTTTTAACACATCTGGATATCTTAAATTTGATGTATCTTACTGGTGCCATGTTATTTTGTAGGAGGACCAGAAGGTAGTTATGAAGCGGAAAACAGAACTTGGTGGAACTTTCTCAATAGCAAGTTGGATACTTTTTATTGGTTTATTTGCTGCGTAAGTATCTGATAGCACGATTTTCCTGCATTATACAATGCCTCAGTGGCAGTTTCATGATACCTATGCATTGGGTTGTTTCTATTAGGTCTAAACTATCAATATGAATTGATTCTGTTTTGCTCTTCATTTTTTTTGGCAGGTTGCTATACCAAATTTTATCAAAGAGAAACGTTGAGGTGCATAATGTGAGGGCAACAAATGGACCTGATTTAGCCTCCTTCATGAATGACATGGAATTTAATATAACCACCATTTCTAGTATGAGCTGTTCACATTTAAGGGGTCTTGGTACATTAGTTACTGGGGATGCAGGCTTCATTGACCGTAGAGTTGCTCCTCTGTCAACCTTTGCTAACTTTTCATGTCAGAATACTACCAAGGGGCCAACCATAAGTTTTAAGTGCAACAATTGTCAGCTCATTCGAGACTATGCCTATATTTCTTGGCAATTTGTTGATCTTCCAAATGATCCTGCAACTGCTGTTGGATTTCAGTTCAACCTCACTGCAAAGAACCATGCCAATCGAAAACATTTAAGCTCTGTCAGTGGAATATTGAAGAATGGAAGCAATCAAAATGATAGACCAATTACATTCAGAGGGCCGGACCCAAATATATTAAAATATAATTTATTTCCCAGAATTTACCGTAATTTACATGATCTAAAGCTCATCCAACCTTTGTTTCAAGAGTTTCATCCGGGCTCATCTTTTAGTGAGATTGGTGAGCTCCAAGCCTCCCTTCAAAGATCCAACAATGGAATAGTCAATACCACATTATATCTCAATTTTCTCTCTGCCTATATTATTGAGATTGACAATCAAAGTATTTTGGGGCCCGGTGAGTAACTTTTTGACTTCTTGTACATTTTTCATTCTTCGACTAATTTTCTATTATATGATGTCAATATGTGGTTGATTTGTTTATATTTATTCTGGGTATTGTATGCATCTTATCATGGGTGCTATAAGTAGTTTGTATTGCACGTTTGTACATGCAAAATTACGTCATTTATCAAAACGAAGCTAGCGAACAGACATTTCATTATCTATGACTGAGGCGATTACATGTCAATTGATGATATTAGGAAGAATACCTTGGTACCGTCTCAACCTTTGGTATTATATGTACTAAGTTCTTGTAATTGCATATAAAACTGTACTTTTACACTTGATGACATGAACTTCTACCATTGCATCAAACAATGACCTTTTAGTCATTTACTGGGAAGCATGGATTTCCCATGGAGTAATTGAACCCACATAGAGGGCTATTGAGAAATCTCAACTAGTTTAGGACAAGGACATTCTAGTGCACATATGACATTGTTAATCGGGACTTTTGTTGCTTATCCTCCACTAAATTTTATTTCCAGAGAAAGTTATTCAGGCCATCTGGTAACTCTTCCTTGTGTTGGAAGACGATCCTGAAGTTAAGTAACAATGCTAGAAGATAAAGAAAGCATTTTTATTGGGAATGAGGTTGCCACTTCAATGTGTCCTGAGTCATGGCTGCCCAATGGACCTTTAACTCATTCAGAAGATGCAAGGTCAATTGAAGACTTAGGTCTGCAGAAATAGGTTTTGGTTGCTGAGCTTTTTGTCCATGGTGATTAGAGCTAGCCTCAGTGTTTCCCAGGTGACCTGATAAATCTTATTCAGGCCATCCCTCAACATCTAAAGCCTAATCCTCACAGGAAGGACAGGGCATTATGGTCCTTAACTAGTTGGGATTTCTCAGTAGCCTCTGTGGGATTAATTAAGACCAATTGAAAAACCCAATCACCTTTACAAGTACATGAAAAGAAATTGAAGACTCAATTATATAGTCGATCAACTTGATCTTGATCAATTTTAGATTATGCTTTTCTATTATCTGCAAATCACAACAAACACACCCAAGCATAATACTGCCTAATAAAGATAAAAACATGATATGCAATGCAATAAAACACAATTATTGTTATGACAAACACTGCTAACCAAGATCGCAATCAAGTATCACGACAGAAAAGTAAAAACGCCACACGTGAAGAACACAAAGATTTATGTGGTTCAGCAAAGCCTACGTCCATGGTAAAAATCACGCGAAATATTTTACTATGCAAAAAATATGAGATTACAAGTTTCAGCCCTCAAACCCCAGCGCGCTCTCTCTCTATCTTTCCTGTGATTTACAGTGTTTTCTCATACCCACTCCAAACCCTAAACGCCCTTATGTATTGAGATACAAGAGAGTTCTAAACAGGGTCCACGAATCGCAAGAGTAAACGGCTCAAAAAAAATTCCGGTTCGAAACAAATTTCGGGCCACAACATCACAATCATGTATATCCTAGATTTACCATATCATATTAGGCTCAAACATAACCCATCTCTCTCCCTCAAAATGGCATCCCATATCTCTACATACTTTCCTCTTTTCGTTACAGGATTAACAAAAAGATAGAGTAATATTTAGGAGAGGTACACAAACAAAAAAAAAAAAAAAAAAAAAAGAGAACAAAATATTTAAACTGAAAATATATTTTTGTATTTTTGAACTTTAAGTGAAAAGATATATAAAAACTTAATTATCATGCATTAAGAGAACTTTATCATCACTAAATAATATAGTAACACTTGGATAACAACACGACTCCAAGAAATAATACAAAATAAGGCATCTAGTTTTATCATTGAAGAAGGCCTTAACATATTATTGGGTTTCCTTGTGTATTAAAGTGAAGTAATTCATCAATCATATTGATTTGAATCCCAACAATGTTCATGCTACTAAATAATTATAGGCATCCTATTTCTTTGCTTAAGTTCTCTATTTTCTCCACTCTTTTTTGTTGTGTTGTAGGGAGAAATTATAGATCTTTAGAGGAGATTGTTGATTTTTTGGACTCTTTGAAAGTTTAGAGGCCCTATTTGGCCTTGTGTAGTTCTCTTGGGCTTCGCTCCCCTTTTGAGCACTTCTATACAATTGTCTTACTAATTAAAAAAAAAAAAAAAAATTTTATAGGCATCAAGAATCCCATTCATGTATGCAGACCAAACCAATATGAATGAAATTCAAGTATTATTTTCAACCATGTCCTTTGAATTTCTCTCCTATTCTTTTACCAAACTTTGATGGCTTTCGCATGAGTGCAACCAGCTATTTCCTAAGACAATTTGTATTGACAATTTGTATTATTATTGATTTTTTTCTTCCCTTTTTTTTTTTCTTTTTTTTTTTTGGGTCTTTTGCTATGTCTATGATCATCTCATTTCCCATAATTACCAAGATAACATTCACATGTACCAAAACAAATCAACATAGTGACTCATCAACGTGGTCATGCATACAAGAAAACTTTATTGAGTCAAAAACTAAAGGAAAAGAGTAAACAACTAGATATCAACTCATCTTCAACAACTGTTTCAATCCCTCTTTCCATATTAAACAGGTGTCTTTTATGTTGTCATCTTAGTTTAATTATGCTATTCAACAACCTGAAAATTCCACATATGCATGAAACTAAGGAAAACAAATTTAAGTCAAAGTAAGGTCTAACGGTTTTGTCAATGTATCTGCTAACTGATCCTTAGTGTGAACTTTATTTAAGCTTATTATATTTTGTAATATGAGTTCACAAGTAAAGTGGTGTTCTAAGAAGCACAAAAACGGATACGGGACACGGATACGACACAACACGACAAATCCTAAAAAATTAGGACATAGACACAGTGGGGACACGACAAATAAGAAATATATTTTCTATATATATGATGTTATACTTTAAGAAATTAAGAGTAATATTATTTTTTACAATCTCATAATGAAAAAAAAAAAAAAAAAGTGAGTCAAAGATGATCGTGCAAGAGTTCGAACCTTTGACTAAAATATAAGATAAATATCTAATTGTTTGAATAAAAAAATATTTTATGAAACAACAAATTTTTAAGTAATTATGTAGTTAAACAACTCCTAATATTTACTCTTCAACTCAACACTGTTTCTAAAACTTCATTAAAAATCCCCAAAGAGTGGGACATGCGTGTCAGACATGTATCCATGGCGTGTCCGTAGTGTGTCCACGGCGTGTCCGAATATTCAAAAAAATATAAAATATTCGGACCCGTTTTTTGGCGTGTCCAGCGCGTGTCAGCGTTCGAAACGGATTATTTGCCCTTTTAGGCGTGTCCGTGCTTCCTAGGTGGTGTTTATGTCTACATGTTTTGTTCTTGAGTGTAAAACATATTTTTTGAAAATATTTAGAGCACTACTGTTACACAGAATATAGACATAGTACCATGTTTTGAATAAGTTTCTTAATCCGTTATCTAGATTCCCATTTACATACCTTATAATTCTTTTCACAGGCTTGAGATGTGACCTTTTGGATTATCTTGATAACTAGAACATATACCAACACTGAAAGCTATGTGATAATGTGACCTACCAATGGGCATAGTCCGGATGGTATGATTTCTCCTCCTGAAAGGGGAGGTTGAGTGTTTGAGCCCTACTAAGGGAAAAATTGTGTGCGCGCATGCATTTGCTTGAATTTCGGGGAAAAAAAAAGGATAATAGAAAAAGCTGTCTGACGTACTTGAAGTTAAGAAAACTTCCTATCATACTTTGGTATAGAGAAGCATGTATACTTTATATTCTCTTGTGAATTTCAACACTATAAGATAGAATATTTAATAATTTTATAAAAAGTGATTGTTTCTCATAATAGTTGTGTATATATATTATGGCAAGTAATAATTAGTTTAATGTTTTTATACATAAATACGCACACACATACCTATGATATATAAATTGTCGTCATTTTTTTTGTATCCGTATATTTTCCCCCAGAATTTATTGTATCATCTTATTTATATTGCATCGTATTAGTTTGTGTCCTTACCCACATTGAACCATATAACAGAACAGTGGTAGCATAAAAATGGATTTGCCCATTTGAGTTCACTAAAAATAGTGAAATTTTATACTTTACCGCAGAATAAAATACCAAAGAAATCTATATATATATATATATACATTTTCTTTTTTGTGCTTTGTCAGATTTTTCAACTTATGCTGGGGTTTTTCTCAAGTCTTGGGAGCTCAATTTTTTTTTTATATCCGAAGGACACTAAAACCCAAAGACTGTCAGAATAAATTCTTCTGTATTGTGTGTTCTAGGTACCTAGTATCATTGAGTGAAGCGCCACAGCAGTGCGGTCAAAGTTTCACATTAAGGGTCATCAAAGCTTCCTATCACTGTCATTATCACTGTCATAACTGCATTACATCATATTCAGCTGTCATAAAGAATAAAAATAAAAATAAAATCACAGCACTTGTGGGGGTGATTTTCTCTAGATGCTTTTTGCATATCTAGTGCATGCATCATTTCGATTTATGAGTGACTTTACATGCTTGGACCAAAGTGAAAGTTTGAGTTGGACATTTCACTCTGTAAAATTTAAGGTAACTAAGTGACAGAAAAAAACCCAAATGTCTCTTCAACAAGAAACTTATTTTAGTAGAGAAAAAATAGTGAAATGAAGAAGATGGATGATTCTTTGACAGAAAAAAAAAAAAAAAGAAAAAAAAAAAAGAAAAAGGTAATCATCCAAACTTTCAATTTTTATTTCCAGTTTAATCCATCACATGATTAACAGTTCAGTGTAAGGTTTGAGCATATGCCCACCTGCATTTTTCATGTTCAAGAATGACTTCATATCAAGCGAACGTAGTTATTGATGTCTAAGGCTATTTTTAGTTAATAATCTGATGCTATATTCTTTTTTATAAGGATGCAGTGAGCTTCCTTGCGGATCTTGGTGGCCTTTATTGCATTAGTATTGGGATTTTTTTCTACTTCTTGGTGCAAGTATGATTCTTATCCCTTCTGAGTTTCATCTATTTTCTTTTTTGTTGCTTCTTTGCCTTTTGGTAAGTTGTGAAATTCCATATAAAAGGTCTATATGGTTAAGCATATATGCAACTATGCAAGATTGTACATGCACTAGGTCTGAAAAAATGCAAAGCCTGCACCAAATTTGATTATGTTGAGAGTTGTTGAAGAAACTTGATCCTTAAAAAAATAAATAAGTAAATAAATAAAAAAATAATATTTTTGATGAATAATTTGAAATTGGAACCGAGTGAAACTTTAACCTAATAAAGGTTCCACATAGAACACAAGATGCCTTTAGAAAGATCCAAAGTCAAAATGGGGAAATAACCTTGCTTGAACATGCCCCACAATCCTCCCCCAACAAATTATCCTAGTGTGCTATATATTTGGCTTTGCTGTTAAGTGGCCGATGCACACAAGAAAATTGACTGAAATTCTCTTGCTGGATCCAAGTCTTCTATGATCCGGTGCCAATACCAAACTTCTTGCTTTGCTCTTCTGCATAGGAGTATAATATTGAAGAGTTTCCCACTACTAAAATCTCTCTAAAGCCATTCACAGTATGCCACTTATCGAAAAAAAAAAAGGGAAGCCATTCACAGCATGCCTAGGTCCCTTGAAAGAGGACCCACCTCCTTTCCAGTCTCAACACGCTTATCTAAGGCTTCAATATGCAAGGAGGTTTTTTTTTCCGGGTAGTTAAGTCACCCAAGCACCCAGTTGTGCCACCGGGGACTCGGACCTCAATCTTCCATTTGGAAGGAGGAGGAGATACCACTTGTTATCAGGAGGATTTGATAGCTATGTTTGCTTAAAATTGCTTTAATCCCTACAGAGCCCTAGTTTTCTGAGATCCCAACCATCAGAGTTTTGCTTTTCTCTGTCGGCTGGAGTTGGGTTCCCTGTTTGAACTCTTGAGATTTAATTGAAGGTGAGGAACAAACATTATTTCAATTCCTAGCCACTAGAGAGACATGGGCCTTGAACTCCTTAGTAACCAATGGCTGAAGAAGATGAGGTTACCGATATTTTCTCCCTAAATTTATCCATATCCGTTTACCTCCAAAACCATGAAGGCGAATGCTCTCTCTCCCTTAACAAAACCGTGAAAAACTATAAAAAAAAGATGAAAAGTTACATGGAGCATCCTAATTTACCTAATTAAATGCTCTCTGACTCATACAGTCATACTAGCTGAAGTGTTCGATAGATTCACCACTGCTCAATTCTCAAATATAAAACAATAACACTCGCGGAGAGCGTTTTATTGAGCCTTCTCTTGAAGCGTGTCAGAAGTGTTTAATTTTTACATGGACATTGAAGGTCATTAGTCTGACTTTTGAGGTTGTGTTCTTCATCTGTGTTAACCTTTTCATGTGGCCGATGTTATGTTGGTGAGTCCTCACTGTGTGTGTGTGTGTGGGAATAATTGAAAAGGGTGCAAAAAGAATGGAGATATTCTGGAAATGCACGAAGCAAAATTAACTTCGTTCATTCTAGTGAGCCAGATAATTCAGTTTGGAGACAAATAAAAGCAGTAAAGAACTATATTTAATTGCCCAATGTTTGATTCTCTTTACTTTCTTGGTTTATAGTGTGAGTACAGAATCAAGAAGCTCCGTAATGAGGATAGTGTTATGCGGCAGATTAGAAATCGTCGAAAAGCTCAAGATCACTGGGACAAAGTAAGTTCTCTTATCTGAGAGACCAAGTTGTATTCCATTCTATTTTCTTTAAGAAACATTTTTATTTCAACTCTAGTGTTGTTATATATCAAACTGATGGTTTTTCATTTACTTTTCAACTAGTTGCGTAAATATGTAGAGTACACGTGGGGTCGTAGCACATTGGATGACAATGACAACATAGAGGCATGTTGCACTGGTGCCGGTATTGGATCATTTCATAAGAATGGATCGTTGCGTAAACAAAAGCAACCAAACAGAAAGGTTTCTCTCAGTTTTAACAGAAAGGTCAACTTAACTAGTGAGAAGGTAGTGCTTTTTACTAATTTATGCTGCAGCTACATCAGCATATATCATAATATTGAATTAATATGCTATACTCAAATTAGTGGGTTATTCTAATTAAATAAATAATTTTTAATTTCTCAGGCAGCCACTCCAGAGTGCATCAATACGCATGGGGTTGAATCTTGTTCGACTAAATTTGCGTCAAACCAGGGAGCGAAAAAAGTGAGTTGCTTTTCTTTTTCTGTTTCATGGTTATATAATCTGTAAATCCGTAATATATTTATATAAACATATTACTATTTTTAATTTTATTAAATCTTGGATTGCAAAGATTATACAGAATCTTACATACAATTTGTCAACGTTCTCATATTCATTGATAATCTGAGATGCAATGGTTATTGTAAATTGTGTGGGGCTAAGGGACAGTTTGAAGTGTGTGTGTTTTTATTTATTTATTTATTTTTTTGGTGGTGGGGGGGGGGGGGGGGGGGGGGGGGAACTGTTTATTAAGAATAACAAACCAAAACATTGTCCCTACCACTTGGAGTCGGCTACATGATTCTAAATTTTGACCTTCAGTTGAAGCGCACACTATTATACTTTTTCATACTAGCACAATTTTATCTTAATTTAGTCTTTTCCTTCCCCTACCATTACCCTCAATATGGGCCATGTCTCTTCTTTATTGGTGCAATTGTTGGTTTTTACTACACATGGACGGATCATCTTAATTGATTTTATTTCATTTTTCTCACTAATAGGTGTTATTTCAATCATTTCACGAATGTATTCATTTCTAATATTATCTTTTCTTTTCTTACCCGCATCCATATCAAAATCTGCATTTTGACTCCTCCTCCTCTCAAGACTGGCTTTACTGAGCTGAGTTGAGAAAAGTTGTTTTTATCCTTGAAACTGATAGGTCTCCTATTTTTGTACTTGTAATTTCCAGGTTCTGGAAAGTGAAGCGTTTGGGGCTGTAAAAGATGGAAAACACATACATTCTATTGGTCTGCCTGAGAGAGATGTCTCAGAGTCTCAAGCATATTCTACTGCTGATAATTGTACCTTTCCTCCACCACCTCCGTTAGGTAACTCTAATCTTCAAAGTTTGGACTGTCATTTATGTTAT